>NC_132935.1:7995528-8300263 GCF_034638445.1 Ciconia boyciana
CACAACAGGAGAAAGGTGAGCACAGCAAGTCAACCAGCAGAAACTCCACAGTCTCAGTTCAATGCCTTATCCAGTGAACCATGTTACCTCTGCTTTGAGCAATGAGGTAACCTCCACCTTTCCCAAAAGATGCCAGTTTTCACACTTCTTTCCCAAAGGTCTTTTGTGTCTGGAGATGGGATTTGGAAGCTATTTCTATATAAATCACCAGAATGGAGAACTCTGCTTGAGAGGCATTTAAATTTCAGGTGCATCTCCTTGGTAAAAGATAAGACACTATGTTTGAAAGAATGTTTGAGGAGTTTTATTTGTAGCCAGCCTTGCTAGCTAAATGAAGACCTATTTACAGATATTTTCAAGAAGTCCCATGCACACTGTTAGCAGATAACAAAATCTGTCTCTTTCTTCCCATGGAGCTGTAATTCTTTTTTTTTTCCCCTGAAGCAGAAAAAAACCTTTGCTTTTGAGAAAAACTTGGTTCATAAAAATAAATTGGGAAAAATAGAGTGTGTATAGTCTAATCAGTGACAGAAGAGTAACACACTGGCTGAGTTTCTCTGTGGATGCTGATTTTGACTGCAGATTTACCTGAAAAAAGAAGACCCCAAGCCAGCAAAATGCTTAAAACCACATTTGGAGCTTTAATCATGTGAATAGTCTTGTCTAAGCCTTGGAGTCTTCATCCTGCACCTCTGAAGATAATTAGACTTTCATTATGCTGAAGGAAATTATGAATACTTAAACAACATGATTTAAGGACACTGCCTGCGACTTGGGAGTTAGACGTATTTCTTCCTCCTGACTCTGTGACCTCGGGCAACTCACTGCATCTCTTGACTTTGCATCTCTAAAAATGGAACCACTGGCTCCTTCCTTCCACCTTTGGAAAGAGACTTTCCAGAGGAAAAATGGTTTGTCAGTCTCCATAGCCACTCAGGCCTGAACTTCTGTTATGAAACTACCTGTAATAAAGACAGTAACTACCAGTACCTGTAATGTAGAATTTAGTCCATTAGTACCTGAGCTGAGACCATCAGTTCCTTTTGTGTAAGCTGTCAAAGAGCTGTTAAAGCGACCTACTGCAGAGCAAAACTCTTTGCCAATGCTGGTTTCCTGGGTCATCCCACCTGTCTGTCCCCCGCCACCACCCAGGTTTCACTCTTACTGCTATATTTCTGGGGTTTATTCAGCAGCTAGACAAGAAATGGGACTGTGCTTCCGGGCAATTTCAAAGTAGAGGAAATAATACCAAAGGGAGACACAATAACTGTCTGCAGATAAAGAAAAGAATGTTGCACCAGAGGACAGGAAGCAATTATTACCATTAGTCAGCAATGATAGAGAAAGAAGTAATTAAACTTCAGCTGCATCAGGGAAATTTTTAGACAGAATATTAAGAAAATAGCTGAAAAAAAGACTAGGCTGAGCTGCCAAGGAAAGTTGTGGTGTAACTGCGGTATTCAAAGTCACATCTCATGAATTTCTTTCTGTAAATAGGCTAAGAACACACTAGTCCTATCTCAGCATTCTTGGGGTCTGAGATGGGAAAACATTTCTGTTCGTGGGAGTACCTAAACATGCTTAAATCCCATTCACATAATCTGAAAAGCCAAGGAATTTAAGGAGAGCTGGAGCTACTGAAGAGCGCTGGATGACAAGGGAGTAGGTATGAATCCTTCTCAGACACCAACATTGTTCCCAGTACAAGACAACTGGTGAGAATCTGCTACAATGAGCCTTCACCTCAAATGGATGCTTGTAGAGCCAGACAACCTGTTTCTACCCAGACTGCCATCATACAGTTGAGACTTTTATAGTCTCGTGACAACCTGGAGGTTACAGTGCAAAGGGAATCGAGCCCCCGTCCCAGTGCAATGTAAGCAGAGGAGGGAGGGAGCAGATGTTCCCTGTGGCTGTGACAGCAGAGAAGAACCTGATCACAGGAGCAAGAGGGGACAGTCACTCCTTCTCACTGCTCAGCTTTAGCCTTGCAGGAGGAATTACAACTGAGGGTGACTCCAAGCAGAAAACAAGTTTATATATTCTGAATTCTGTCTAGAAGAGCCTCTGTCCCCAGGGAAAATGCATGAAAGAGAAGGGCAAGTCCTCCTCCCCTCCTCCCTCCCCTCCCCCCAGTCTACCTGAAGGCCAGTGAAGGCTAGCTCGTAGCTTTTTTTCTGTGCTGAGCTCCCTTCCCATTTCTGGCACCAAGCAGCACACAGAGAGAAATTACAAGGAACTAGAATTAGTGTTTAGAGCAAAATCAGAAAGAAGGGGAGAGAGAGAGTGTGTATGCCTAATGGCACAGTTTTTACTGCCTTCCCATCTCCATATTTCATTCATTTTGCTAATCCGCTGAAGAAGTGGCTCACTGGCAGGCAGAATCTTGAAGTAGCCATTTAAATTTGCTTGATGGCCCCCAAGGCAAGTCAATTTTCAGTCTGACTGGCTTTAATCCCAGCGGAGAGCCCCGCCATGCCATTACATGGCACAGCAGGAGTAAGAGTGGGGAGGTAATCACATTACAGCACCGTTCCATTTAGCTGTAATCTGTAAGGATCTCATGAAAGCATCAACCATTATTATGACTCCTGATGTCCTTCAGGCAAAGTCTTTGTGGGGAAAAGGAGAAGAAAGAAAAATAAAAATCTCCACCTGTCAAAAGGAGACAGGCACTTTCTTTCAAAGGAAAGGGAGGTGAGATGTAAAAGTGACACAATATTATTTAAACATCCTATTACTAAAATTACAGTTCATCTATATAAAACTGAGCTATAGGACCTTAGTCTGTCAAGTAGATCAATGTACCTGCCATGGTCGCAGAGATGCAACGAGCTGAGGAAGCATTTGGGAGACAGAATTTGGTGTAAAGGCTTCCAGCTTCAGCCCATCACGCCCCGTGTCCTTCCTGCAGCACTACATAGCTGCTGCAGAAGGCGATGCTGGGGAGGGCGAGGATGGCTCTTCCTCAGCCCACTGCTGCTACATTCACATCCAGAGGCTTGAGGCAACTTTAGCATAACCACAGCTGGGTTGGGGGTGGCAGCTTTATTAAGAATTGCATTTAAAATCCAGCTCTGGTGTCTGACTCTTTGGCTCTTGTAGCAGATGTAGGCTGATTACACACTGTGTGAGGAAATAGTTGTCATCAGTGGCTGCAAATCTGCACCGCTATTAATTAAAGTGGCCAGCTCCAAGATGGAGTGTATATGGACCAGACAGGGTATTTGGAGAATTGCTCCTATTTCCAGACCTGCTTTTGACATTTGGTAAACCAAGCCAGCTTTTTGGCCTCAGTTTCTCTGTTTGTAAATGGAAACTCTGCTCATGTGTGTAAATGGACGAGCAAGGGATCATGGATACAACACGCCATCGTACCATTAGGCAAGGGAAAACAGTCAGTTTCTGTGGGCTTTTTCTCCCCATTTCCATGCCCAATATTTTGTGAAGTGGCTCAAGGAGTATCAGGGAGGCAGGTAGGACTCAATTTGGGATGGTAGTAAACAGAGGGAAACAAGCAGGATCCAAAGAAAGGGCACATGGAGCGCATCCATGAAGATGACCATTTTCCAGAGATGCAGGACAGGGCCAGGGAGAAGCAAAGATGACATAGTGGCAGGTCTGAGAGCGTTATACCTTGGCATTCAGCCCGTAAGAGACGATGCCAAGAATGGCTGTATTTCTTAAGAGGGCATCGATCCAGGAGATGATGTGTAGTAACAGCGAAGCCACTGACAGAAGGCCAGGGCGTCTGAATTGTGCTGGGACTCCTGATTCTCAGAGTAGGATGCACATGGAAAACCACAGCGTGAAAGCTAGGTAAACCACAGAAGGTAGTGCCGGGGATGCTGAGAGACAGCCGTGATGGCTGCTGTTAGTGACCTAGAGTCGAGAGGAGCTCAGTCAGAGCGCTGAGCTTCACATGGAGGACAGAGCAACGTTCCCACAGTACCATACCCAGCAACCTGGCTGCTGCGACAGAAGACGTCTCTGACAGGAATCAGATAACCAAGGAAGGAAAGGCTTGGATTACTGGGAGGATTTGGAAGGACTGGAGCCCAGATCAGTCTCAGAAGAGAATGGGGTTAAGCTTCCAAAACAGACTGAGGAAAAGTCATACAAGGCTCTCCTCCTAAACTGCACATTTGGTTTCTGCAGTGGACTCAAGAGTGGGGCAGAAAAACAAAATGTAGAGGAGGAGGTGATGTTCCCTTGCAGGAAGGCAGAAATGAGAAATCATAAACAGAGGGGTGGATTGGGGTGAGACAAAGCCCAGAAGAGGGAGGAGATGCTTGAAATAATGTGTTTGATCTACCTATCCTCTGAAGGGTTACAGGGGAAGGCCTAAGCTGCCCACCCTACAGAACCGTGTGGATTTTGTTTGCCTGCTCCGAATGGGTCATGATGTGCCTGACCTGGCCAGGGGACTGAGAAACGGGACATCCACTCTCCTGAGAAAAGATCAGGCATGCAGTCACAGGGAAAAAGCAAAATAAGAACCTGGATGGATGCAATACAGTTCTGGCAGCTCACTGAGAAGAAGGCGTCTCAGACCGTGCAGGGTTTTTTTATTTACAAAAAATATACATATATATAAACAGAGATTTGTGGAGAGAAGGGGCATGGGAAGTTTCACTCCTCCTGCTGGATTTTAATGTGGCACTCGATGACTTGTAATGGAAAAAGATCTATTGTTTCTCCAGTAGCAATAAAGTAAGGTTAAAACAAACTCAAACATAAATTTTGCAAACAACCCCATATAAACACAGCTGTTCAATGAACTGATAGGACTGGTTGCTAGCTGAGTACTGCCCCCTAATGTTGTCATCTAATGGAAATGTCCTTTACAATGTCTTTTATTAATGAAACACCATTTCCCTGTAGGACAATGGAGAAAAAAAGATCGTTCTTGAGATTAGGCAAACTTAACCTAAATGTAACCTTGACTTTAGCAGCTGTGGTTTTGCCTTGGTTGCTTACAGAGTCAATTATTTTCTACATCATCAAATAGGCAGCTGAGGTTTAAGAAAGCTGTTTAGAAACTTTGGTGTTGGAGAAAAAGCCTGTTGTGGTTAGATGAAGTTGCTTGGAAGACAGAGCTGGGAATTAGTTCATAACCATCCTTTTTCTGAACAAGTTCAGCCCGGATGTACAGTGTCTGGAAGAAATAGATTCTGCTCACATGGATCCAAAAGTTCTGGTGCTTCTCAGAGCCTCTGGGAAATAGAAATCCAAAATGGAAAGGATCTCGCATGGGTTTCTAGTGCTTTCAACCTCTTAGCAACGGGACTCTCCCTTACTCCAGGGCTTTTCGTATCAGCCCCATATATAAAATTCACCTTTCATACTAATTCAGAGTGTAGATGGTTTGTATAGCCATGCAGGCACATGCATTCCTGTGTGGGTCCTAGAAATGCAACGTCACTGGAAATAACTCATAAAGTTAAAGGTTGGTTTTTGCCCCAATGGAGGAGATTTATATCCCTTTCGGTCTTTTGTTTTAGGATTAACTGATCAGCTCCTTGCCTCCATGGTGCCTGGTGGCAGTAAATCCGGCCAGAGAGGAACACACGTGTCCTGAGGCCAGTGCAGTGCTTTAAAACATACAGGAAGGTGCGTTACTTATCACTCTCCACATCATTCATTGTTTTCCAGGCTTCTTCAAATCCTTCTTCATTTTTCCCCCCAATGGCACCAGCCTTAATCTTTTTTCCTGGTGCTACTAGTGACTCTCACCCAGGCCCTCTCTGTTTCTCTTGATAGCAAATTCCCCACCTGGCAAAGCATCCCATCATGGTCCATGCCGGACATGGCGTGCATAGATAGCTGTGCTTTGCCGTCAAGCTGTAGTGCAGCTGCCTTTCAAGAAGGTAGCGAGAGACAGATCTTGCTCATGGGTTGGGCACTTATTTTCCCAATGGCATCTGGCTCTGACTCACCTTTCCTGAGTCACTCTTCCTGACACTGTCATACCTACCTGACAGCATTAAATCCCCCACTGTCACTTTACCAAAGGATGAGAAATCCTTCCACCATCATTTGCCTGGGACAGAACAATTTTATTTGGGGGGCTGTTTTTTGTTCTTCCTCCTCTTATTGCTGCTTGACAGGAAGCTATTCATGTTGTTCTGCTCCAAAATGTCACCTGACTGTGGAGCAGCAGTCCCCATTTCCCTCCCTTCTTCCCACACCCTGCTGTTTTACCTGACTTTGAAATGGCAGCTCAGCAGACATTATAGAATCCTCTTTTTTTTTTTTTTTCACAGCAAACTACAAATATATATATATATATATATATATATATATATATATATATCTGCTGAACGTGGGCATCTGATCTGGGAATAGCAGGGAGAAGTTTCAGGGCAGACCCCTATGGGTTGAATTAATAAGTATAAAAACAAGGAAAGACTGAGGTGCTAACTAGCTAGATAGACAACAGTTTTTTATTTAAATACTCTGCCTATTACAATTTAAAGGCAAGTGCCTTTATGCAGATGTGAGGTCTGCTGTCATTTCAGAATGGATAAGGCTATGTGCTCCAAATTATTGCAGGAAACAGAAACACAAATAGCACTGTCTCCTGAATCTGGACAGATTCCCTTTTTATTGTCACCTGCCTGACAACCAGGCTGTTGCTGCTTACTAAAACCTGTCTGTAACTGAAATCCCCAGGGTAATAAGCTCTCTGTGAAACACGTTACTGACTGGAAAAATCTGCACATCTCCAGATTAAATCAATAACAATTAAGAATTCTTTGAAATCTAATTGGAAAAGCAGCTATTTTGATCAGCACCATGATGTTATATGGAAATCGTATTTTGTTTATCTACAGCAGAAGAAGGTTTTCTTCTTTGTGGGATTGGTTTGCCAGCTTCAGACACACCCTTTGATCTCTCAGATGATACAGTGAACTGTAACATGGGAGCAATCAGAGGGATTATCACGGGATGGGGAAATCATTTGATCTATTTTTAAAAGTATTTTTTTTATGAATAACTTCGGGGGTTGGTTATCATTAAGAAAGGAAGAGACTGCTCTCCCATCTTTAACAGTGTTACATTTCTCTGAAGATGACTGATTCATGTAGTTAATAATACTTAGCATTTATATAGTGCTTCCTAACTTCAAAGCACTGTACAAATACTTCTCACTAATACCACACACCAAACTTCTGCGTTATTACTTTCAGGGAGTAATGAGGCTATTTGATGTCTCTCATCTTCCTGTGGATGGTTTTCTGTTCAGGCTCCTCTTTAGTTGTCTCAGGTTAACTGGGACAGAAAATCCCAGTGAGAGAAGGAGAAAGACTAAAGTCCTGGTCAAGAATAGAGTGAGACTCTTTCAAGCACATCATCTGAAAACTCTCCTACTCATCTTGAGAAGGTCTTCTACACCTTGTACGAACAGTCCTACCAAGTTAACTGAGTTTCTAGTACTTATTGTAAGGACAGTACCCTTGTCTGAAGATCTGTAGCAATAGCAATGCTCACAAAAGAAAAAAAAGAAAGAAGAGAACATAAGCACAGAAGACATACTGTGCTTTGTATGAGAATATCTGATGTTTAAAACAAAACTAAATCCAAACCCTAGAATGAACTTGAAACTGTAAAAGGTTGGTGAGGCCCTTTCTTTTCCCTTGAACCTAGTTTTCTTACAGTACACATTCATGCCAACAAATAGCAGATGGTGATGGCAGATAGGTACTAAAACAGCTAAAATTGTATTCCTTGCAGGAGTATCTATCATGCTGACCAAGCTGAACAGTCTGTGCTGGCAGCAACATCTGGTCCACACTTGGAAGGAAAGATCAAAACCTTTCTTGAGATCTCTTTGGATGGTATTTCAAGTGGCTCCCTTTACAAAGGTAGATTTGCTCTTGCAGTTCCTGGGAGACACTCAAGACAGGAATGTTGCTGTGTTAGCCATGTGCCTGCACTGAGGACAGCCAGCATCAGGGATGGAAAGGAGGGACCTCAGATGCATGGTGCTCCCCTGCTCTAGCAGGTGCCCTTCCTTACATGTGGAGTTGAAAGCAGCTTGCAGCTCTGACAGCTGGGGTCAACAGATGAGCCAGGCAGACCCAACATTTCTACTTGGGCTTACTGTAGCATAACTTTTTCTCCTTTCCAGGAAGATTTCCTAAGAGATCTCTGAGTCTCCAGGTCTTTGGCTTCTGTCTGGCTCACTGCAGTCAACTGTGACAATGTTTCTTGCAGCACAGAAACTCGTTCACCAGGAGCTGGCATAAGACCCATTTTGGAAAGGGCATTAAGGCCGTCATGGATAAGAAAGAGAATTAAGGAAAGCTTGCATATACAAGGAGCTCATCAAGGATCACAGTTGCCCTGGCCTCCAGGAGATCACTCCATCTGTGCTAGCATATAAAAGAGGAATCTCTGAGGGGTTAGCATTTTTTCCAAACACTAATATTTTTCATCCCACTCCCCCAAAACTTCAGGTGCCATCCTTTGATCTTTAATTAAGCAAATTCATAGACTATGAACACAGACCTTACCCTTTCCAGTCATTTTCCTTCTCCGAATACTTTGGCATAAGACTATAGGGTAGGATTATCTTAGAGGAAGAGCAGGTGGCCTGAGAGTCACAAGTCCTGAGCTCTGAACAGATCTGTCACTGTTTTGCAGTGTGATCTCAGGCCAGTTACTGAGGGCCTGGTGTTGAGGCACGCTGGACACCCACATCTCCCACTGACTCCAGAGGAAACATTGTCTGTGCAGTACATTGGAACCAAAGAACTTCAACTGTCTTGACTCTTTGATGTCTGTAACAAAAAGATGTGATTTCTCATACCTACCTCCACGGGGTATCGCACCACTTTGCTGATATTCATATGGCACTGTCAGATGTACACACTGTGAAAGAAACTACAATAACTCCACGATGTTTCTCACAGTGCTGGTGTAGCACAATGCCTAGGCTTTGAGGAATTGCCCAGATTTTTCTCTACAATCCTCCAGGCACCTCAGCAAGCTGATCTCTTGTATTTGACAGAGCTGGCTTTCTCCAGGCATTCTGGCTGGTAATCCTACATGGTCTTTTTGTAGTGATACTAATTTTCCCCTATTCACATTGCCTACTGATGAGCTGATTTGAAGTTACCTCTTGCTTGTAGGTTCAGCCTCTTGTTCAGTCACTTTGCACTCTTTTATCTGATTGCTGAAGTGGAAACTGGGCTTTGCTCTTAGGCAGGAGCAAAGCCACGACAGCAGTACCAAAACCTGGCATGCATGTCCAAGCTTTGAAAAATGCGAGTGTGTTGGGCTCTAATAGGAGAGAAAGCAGACCCTGTGCCTGCAGAGAGCTCAGCCAGATCCAGCATTTTTCATAGATGCCCCATGTCTTCATCAGTATGCAGATCCATCTGTGCTGCTGAGATATCTGCATGGTACAGACAGGGAGTGGGGGAATACATTTATAAATAGGATCACTTCATTTTTCCCTTTCCTGCTGTCCCTACTCTCCCATAATCCCCACTGATGGAGGTACTTCACCGCTGAGAGCTGTCAGTTCCACCCTACCTTCATACCTGCTCTAATGTCACCAAACACTTTCTTCTTTGCATTGTAAATGAAGTAAAGAAGCAGGGAGTGAGAGGTAGGGATGGGGAAGGCGGGGTAGATTCCAGTGGCTGTTAGGACTCTCAAAATACCTTTTACTATTTGATTAACAATGACAGGTACTAGAAATGATAAGAGTCTGACATTACAGTGCCTGCGTGCTATTTCTAATGGGTGTCTTTTTAAATCCAACAGGTAAATAATAGCATCTTCTTAGAAAGGGTACACACTATAAACCTACCCTCTGTAGCGCAGCAGCCTGCACCAAAATATATCAGAACACTGGGTAAAGCCAACTCTTCCTGCTCACTGCACTAGAAGTTTGTTAAATGTTGTATGGTCACAGAGAAATTAAACATTGCTCCTACTCATGCTTACTCACATGAGAAGCTGTTGAAGCTGTAGTCACACTGAATGCAGCAATCATGTTAGTACATCACAGTAACAGTTGCTCAGAAGAAAAACACAGCAAAAAACTATATGAGACACAACTTTTTTGCAATTGGGTTGAAGTTTTTCTCCTGGCATCTCACTGTGATTTTCTGGCGAAGTCAGTAGCAGAGTTCCAGAATCCCAATTTTCTTTTCCTGTGCCCCAACAGATGAAAAAACTCTAGTGAAATTGTCCTATGCACACAGTCCTGGCTCTATTGTGGTTTGGCCACATGGCCTTTGTGTGTATTTTCTTCCTTCTGTAAGTTCACACTGCCTGTTGGTAAGCTGATTTACCCTCATTTGTCTGATTGCAGATACAGAAACTGAGCTTTGCCTTCTGGCAGCAGAGAAACCACCCCAAATTCCCTAGGAGAGAACAACATCCTTCAAAAAGCTTTAAAAGTCACATTTTCTATCTTGAAAATTTTCTTTTCTTATTAAAGAAGTAATAGAGGAAGTTCTGGAAATTCCATCATCCGGCACTGACAATGTAAATATTCAGAAACAGACAATGCAGTAATGATTTGAGTAAAAGAGTTACTTTTTAACAAAAGATGAAAAAGATACTGAATCAATTTACCCTCTGGAGAGATGACTGACAGATTTTTCAGAAGCCAAAAGTTTACAGTAAACGCTTAGGGCAGTTTTGCTGTTTCCCCTGGATAATAGATGCCCTTGTAATTGTCAAGCGATGCCTCATGAAACAGGTGATTTGAAGAAGTGTGTATACATCAACGATCACAGCCATGAAAGCAAGGGAGAAAAACAAGTGTTGTTACATGGACACAAGTGTGGAAAAACTCCACGGACTGGTACTACAGTGCTGAGCAAAGTGACAATAACTTTTCAGTGGCATATCTGTCCCTGGTTCATGCTATAATTCAATGGGAAAACTTGCTTCTGAAAAGCTTTGAGAACAACTTTATGTAAGATGAGGCCTCCTTCACTGGCAGGCAAGTCCATCTTACATGACTCCTACAAATGCCTAGTGGAACAGAACAGCAGAGCTGGTTTTCCAACCACAGCTTCCCAAAATGTCCATGAAGAAACTGTTGCTTCTAACCATTCACACTGCCAAACAGCTGCTAACCTCACTAGAGAGCCTGGGACAGCAAGATAAGCTTGCATTCGACAGGGAAGCAAGCCCATTCCCAAAGTGGCTCCCTCAACACAGAGGGACACAGACTGTCCCTCATAGACAATCTGACTCAAATATATTATTACAGGCTAGCATTTCCTAACTGGCAAGGCACATCTCCCTATTGAGACAAAGCTCAGTGAGACACTGACCTCAAGACAGGAAGCTCTAAGGGGTCAGCACAGACTTTGGGAAGTTCCAGGGGCTTTGCAGCACATCCCAGGATCTAGAATGCCCAAAACTGTTCTGGATGGAGTTATCCAGGGGAAATTAGTTTCCTGGTTTCCAGCCCAGGAGAGAAAGAGACAGCAGGGACAGGACATGTAGTAAGGGAGAAGCAAAGGCACACATGAAGGGATGGTAAGGTGGGAAACAGAAGCAATCTGGGGGAAGAGGATGGGATAGGCAAGAGGGAAAAGGAGTGGGCAGCGATCACAGGAATGGGAGATAATGACAAAGGATAAATACTGGAGGTCTCAGAGGAGAATCTGACAAGAATGAACAGGGGGTTTAGTACAAGCATGGAGGGAACCCACTGGTTTGTTGTACTCATGAGCAGTCCTTGAACCATCCTAATACTCCTGCATCCCTGCACAGCTTCTCACGTCATCCCTGTTTATTAGAGTTTTTCCAACATTTGAGCTGATGGAAGTTACCTCAACAGCCCAGCTGACCTGGAGCTAACTGAGAAGTTATCTGTGATGCTGGATATCTAGTCACTCAATCAGGTAGGGTGCTGCTGTCTGTGTAGACACAGGGCAGACCCTGGTATGACCACAGTATATGTGCTGAACATCCCTACAGTGTGTGCCCAGCATGACTAATGCTTCCTAGAGGTGCTAGTTTTCACTCCATATGTGTTTGCAGGGCACCCACTGTGTTTGCACAGATTTCCATCCAGGAAAACCCAAGAATAAGTATGGCAGCCTTCACTCTGCTTGAGCACTCGCACTACAAGGCTGACACTTCCAGGATGCAACAGATGGGCTGACTGCACATACACAACACAACCTGCGTACAGTCATTTCTCTCTGCGAAACCCTGATGGGAAAAATGGCAGCCCTATGTGAACACTAACTTCAAGCACACAAAGAGCTATTGCACTATTTGCTACTCCTTTGCATTAAAAAGTGCTTGTGGGCATATGAAGTAATAGAAAATCAAGGCTTCAAGTCTTCAGGTATTCAAACTGGGACCTCTGCAGTGCAGAACTATGACAGTTTTCCCAATTGACACTTAGCTGTGGAACAGCTACTCATTCCACCAGCGTGATTGCTCTGCCGGTGGTTCTTCCCATGCACCTTCTCAAGCATCAAACTTCAGCACAAGCATACCCTGAGACAGGGGCAGCCCCCTAGACTCTGAGGTGTCTCACCACTATCCCTGTGAAGCAAAGCAGCAATGATACGAAGATGCAGTTGATAACAGGCCCCCAGGTCTAAGCAGAACTTTAGGACTTGCTGAAAGTCTACCAGTACATTTTCTGGTTGGTAGCCAGATCTCACAACTATGTGCTTGCCACTGTAAGATAGACCCGACAGATCAATCACCTTGCTTGGCAACGTCATGTCAGATCGGGATGACAGTAGATTTCATCAGAACCTGGCGTGGGTGCTTTTATCACTTACTTCACATATGGAAAATCTCATCTATTTTTGCCAAAATTTCATGTGGAAGAACTGGGAAGGGGTGAGGAGGAGTAGAAGGGGAGAGGTGTGACAGCAGTGTCAGTCTGTCCCATTTCTGACATTTGAAAAAAAGAGATTTTCATTTCTCATTCTGTGCTTAGTTCTGACCAAAAGAAAAAAAAAAAAGATTAAAAAAATATATGTATTGTATACATGCAGTGTATTAAAAAAGGAAAGTCTGAATGAAGCTGTTGTGTTCTCAAAAAGTATTTCATTTTTCCTTGAACTTTTCATTCATGGAGATTATCAATATTTTTGTGAGGTTTCATTCTGACTTGGAACAAAACTGGACTTCAAAATTGTATTCCTTCCTGGAACAGAGTTCTTGTGGTCCCCCTTCTGCAGTGCCAAACCAGCATGAGTTCGGGAGGATGGCACTTCCAAGACCACAATTTCTGACTCCACATTTATGTGTTGGTCTCACCTTCTGAGTCAGAATGTTAATTTTAATACTTTTATGACCCCTAAGTATTTAATGGTCCAAATTAAGGGCATGTACATACAGATGTGGCATTTCTGTTATGCCAAAATCAGGTAAGACAGAGTCTGTCAGAAGTATGGATAACTAGAAAGCATCATGCTCACCGCTAAGTCTCCCCATTGCCACGTTGGCAAGCCTGGGGTCAGCAAGGAAACCAGGGGCACGTTAAGCTACGGGAAAGTGAATAAGGCACAGTTTAAGGCACAAGTAATGGGAGAAGCAGGCAGGCAGCCAAGAGGAATAACCTTGACTACTGAACAACAGGATGTGCGATGTCCTTTCATGTGGAACAAAAGGCAAACATGAGACTTTACCCGTGTTCTTTCTGCCTGAAAAACACCACTGATTACACACAGCAGAGGTGAAGTTAGAAGTCAAACACAAGCCCTCAGTCTTCTCTTTTACAGCCACAATCAGGCAACAGACAGAAGGGGATAAAAAATGCAAAATAGCCCAGTTGCAACGTAGAGCCTTGCTAGAGGGATCCTAAGTACAAAGAAGGGACTATAGGCACTTAGCAGTTTTCATGTCCTCTTGGGTGTTTGTGAAGGAATCACCAGAGGGAGAAACTATAAATCTGTGAATTACTGAGTCTCTGTGTGTTGACCCAGCATACCCCCAGACCCCCTCCCTTTTTTTTTTTTTTTGCAGGGGAGGTAGTGGTAGGGTTATTTGAAGTCAAACCCTGAGTAAAAACAGATATAAGCAAATCAAGAGATTCTAGCTGGGAACTGGCTAGGAAACACTCTCCAGAAAAGCGATGGGCTACAACACTGCGAGTCTTTCAGAGCCCTTCTCGACTGATCAGCAGCAGTCAGCTGCCCATGGTGAGACTCACAACACAAAACTGCACTAACCACAATAACCAATAGGCCAAACTGGATGTAGAAGGGATCTCGGTTCGGTTTTTCACTTGCCTGCTTACAGCACTGGACTGTGAGGTACCTTTAAACTTAGCTTCCAGCTGATGTCATTACTCTCTTGGTTATTCTGGATGCTTCTCTGTTTCTCTGAAACGTTTTGCTCAGAAACGTTATCTGAGGATCTGCTCCACTGAAGCATCTAAGTTCGGGGGGGTGGGAGGGAGGAGGAAAGCATTTCTGATGAATTTTCATTTCTGAATGGAAAGCTAAAAATAATTCCCAACTAGCTGTAATCAGAGCACAAGTATAAATCACATGTGATTCATGGTACCAGCATCCAGTGGGTGTTTCTCGGGAGGGATTGCTTCCCCAGGGCCCTGATTTCAATGTGACACTGATGTGTTTGGCTTCTCTCCCATTTCTGTAGAACATGAGGAAGACTTCAGCCCAAAGACTACAAATTCACCTGGGACGTAGACATCTGCAATCAAACTGAATTGTTTAAAATGGCTCCCTTCGTCCCCGTAGGAGTTCATTTTATTCTGATCTGTGGTAGGTAAGATACCTTGCCCTGTTTTGGCTAATATATGAAACTAATAATAAAGCTTTCACTTTTGTTCTCTTTCCCCTTAAATCTCTATGTGCTTTGAGCTGTTCTGGACTTGAGAAATGTCTGCTAATGCAGGCCCAGGAACATCTTCGTATCTGTACAGTTATCCAGAGATTTCTTTCCCTTTCCTTCCACATTTCACTGTGTGTCTAGGGTATTGTTCTACTTTCTCGGTTACCAATGACTAATTTAAATCGTCCCAATTTTCAACTCCCTTCTGGTAGCCTCCCCCACTGACCCCAGAGGAATTGCCTGAGACATTTCCCCTCCTTTCTTTCTCTCACTCTGTCTCCCTGCTCAATATCTAATAACTTATGTAAATTAATTCATCAGTATCAAAATAATGGGGGGGGAGAAGGAGGGTCTGACTGATTATGAAAAATATGTGAACAGCTCTGAGAAAACACTGTTTTCCTTTAAATCTTTATACCCCGCAATGCACCTCCTTAAAACTGCCTTAATCAAGACTCTGTTCACATTAGCCAGTCATACTTAAGCAATCTTAAGATAATAATTTTCAGGTGAACTACATTTTCCAGGCAGTAACCATAAGTCACTACTTGCAGTTCAAGCATAGCAGACCAATTCTAATCCTAAAACCTAAAATTATCTTCACGTATAAGAGCTGCTCCTTTAAATGGACACATTCCTTAAAATGACATCTTCCACAAGCCTCTTACATGTTTTATGTAGTAGTGTGAAAACAGAGATCGTTTGCTGATGAATCTTTGGTATTTATTTGCCAACTTTGAAGCCATGTAATTGCCAGAAAAGGGTTTTGCTGAGGGACCTGGGAGGCCACAATCCCTTTTGCCCACTGGCATCACTGCTATGACTGAGAATTTGTTCATTCAATTACACAAAGGTTGATCTATTTCACTGTCTCCTATGGTAGTTTTACGTCGTTCTGTATTCAATTTGTATGCTGCAGACATATTGGGCTTGATGAATGCAGGCAAGAATTTTATTTCATTATCTTAAAACCTTCAAATTACACATGCACAATAAATATTGACAGGGAAGTGAAATTAAGACTTTGCTGCATCTCACAGCAAGAGTTACAAATGGCAGAAGGGAGTGTGTAGGGGAGGTGTGACAAACACAGGAAGCCTTGTCTCTTTTACTGGTGCACTAAGTAGGGAGTGATACCTGCTAACCCCCCAGGAGTCATGCCCCGCATATAAAGCATGCTCTCCTTAGATCCATCTCCTAGATCCTCTAGGGAATGGGGGGACCTTTTATGTTTCTTCACTCATTAGCAGGGACCACGGAGTAATCTGCATAAATTGTCTTGCTCATAATTTGGTATTGTTTTGCTTTAATTGGTACTGGAAAATAGAAATAAGATCATAAGATAATTCAGCCTAGAAAAGACCTCAGGAACTCTGTAACCCTACTTCCTACTCAAAGCAGGGTCAGCTATGGGATCAGAGGAGGTTTATTGAGTCCAGCTTTGAAAACCTCCAAGGATGGAGAATGTACAAGCTCTCTGGACAACCTCTGCTTCCAAAAACTCACCTAGCATTGCATCTGAACTAGCTGGAGAAATTCAAATTTTTTGCAGCCTCCAGAAGTTACAAAAATACATTTGTCAAGTAACATTTTCTAGTTGAGGACTTTAAGCAAGTTGCAGTCTACAAACTGGCATTGTCTTCTAATGCTGGGTTTTCAAAAGCTGTGTTACTACAAACCCTGGTAAACCCACACTCCCTAATGTGTGTAAGGTCCTGTCTCAGAAGTCCTGCCATAATGCTGCAGCCACACTTGGCTCAATTTTACTGCATATTTCACAGTCAGGAAAACCGATGCGTAGAGAAGTTTGTGACTTGCACGTAGGCAGTGTAAAGTCACTAAAAAATATGGGAATTTCCATTTGCTGCCCTCAGTGCCATTCTCTACATTTTCTATGTGGCTGTCTAAGCAGACTTCAGTCCTAGTCTGCTCCTAACAGAGTGGACATATGCCATATGGGATCCACAGTTAACTCCTTAGCTACCACTTGCTTTTATTGCCTCATCTTTTCTACTGTAGCTATTGAAATTTACAATTAATTTATAGATCTTGTTCCTAAATCCTACCTGTTTTGATCATTTTTCCTACAAGATCATAATTCCCTGCTCTTCAAAGCTTTTCTTCAGTGTGTCATAGGCTGGTGTGAATCAGACCAACTCCAAGAAGCTGCCAGGGGCAGCATCAGGGTTTGCATTTTTATGTGCAGTTCTGAAATCTGGCAATTAAGATGCCAATAGACAAAGCCCTGCCTCTGGCAGCCCCCTCTGCCCTTCACAGCAAGACATCTGAGCTGCTCATCCATTAGGCTTCCTCATCACTGCAGCCATCAGCATTACATTTTATGGCAACTCATCGCCAACTTTACTTTCTTTAAAATTCTGCCCTGTAGTCCTGGAGCTGTTTGAAAAATAGTTTAGGTATTGATGAGTGGGATGAGGGTAAAGTAGGGCAGAGGGGGGAGGGAGGAAGGGGGCAGCGAACTGGCAGTGATAACCTCATCAGCTTTTCAAGATAAGTCATCTCCACTCATCACTCAGCGTCCCTAATCGCAGAGGAGCACCAAAGAAACTGCAGAATTTATCCACCAGAAATAACCCTTCCTTTGAATCCTTCACAGGACTACTACCCGTGTCCATGTAACACAGGTCTACATTAAGAGAATAGTTTTTCTCTGTGAGAAATTTTGATAATAAAATTTATTTCAGATTGATGCAAAATAAAGTAGATATTCTCACTGAAAGCAAATTTCCCTCTTCTCCAAAAACAGATTGCTTTGGGGTGATCCAAAAACTCCATTTTAGCCAGAAAATCAAAATGTTTTTATTTCAACATCTTTATTATGTGTCATAAATTATTTAAATTCACTTTTTTCTTTCAAAAATATCTCCTTTTGGAAATTTTGGTTCCAAAAAAGAGAGGAAATTGTGCCCTGATATCATTGTCATTTTATGAGTTTTCTCCAAAATGAAATTCTCATTAGCTTATCTAATTTCTATAAATATTTTATTTTATCTTAATGGAATCATATATTTCAAAGGAACATGATTCTACCCCATGTCTTCTGATTTTCACTGTACTAATTATAAAGATGTTTATTCTAGGCTATTATTAAAAGAACTTTGTGGGGTTTTGCTGTAACATTTTCACAGACCACTTAATGCCAGAAGCAGGTAACTATGATGGGGAAGGTCTTACTGACCACATTTGCCACTCCAGTTTCCTTATTATATTATTTGCATAAGAAAGGGAATACGAGCTGCTTTGATTTTGTAACAGGTATCCAAACCTTGCCTGAAGTAGGAAGTCTTAATTTGTGTGAAATCTTAGAGCCTTATTTCCCATACGGAGACATGCACAGCTCTGGCCACGTAGCTGTCGCCAGCGCCAACGGCAGCTCTGTGAATCACATAGACCCCCACAGTGAGCTGAGAACGAATTTTCCCCAAGCTGCCTCTTTGAAGTGCTGCTCGAGTACAGCCTTCACAGGCCACAAGCGAGCTGACATTTTGTGCAGCTCCTGTTTTGCAAGTGGGCTCAAAATAACAGTAAAGGAAGACCTCTGACCCTGACTGATATTGCATATAACTAGATATAGTTCTAAAAATGCAGCGTTTTTACTGGTGCAATTTGGGAGAAGGAGAGGGAAGCCAGAAACATTTAATTAAGAAAAGCATAGGTATTTTCTTACTACGTGATTTGCCATGTGAAACCACATGTGAAAGAACATTGCTTGTTTGGCTTGAGCTCTAGCCCTGAATCTGTTTGCTATAACATTTACTGTTAAATCACTACTGGATTATCTTCACTATTTAAAGAAAAGTTAAAATCCACATGCTTTATCTCAGGGTAATTAGTTTGAGGGCTGTGAGGTTGAACTTATTATGTTCGTCTCATAAAACTAGTGTCCTCTTCCAAATTTTCTCTTCTGTGTGTTGAAGCTCTTACTGTTACTAGCCAAAAATTACTTCCTCTCCACCCCCATTTCAGCACTGTTATATCCTCTTCAACCAAAACTAGCTAAAATAACTCTAATCACCTATTTTTACTGTTTGAGTTAAGGAGCATTCACAGGACTCATTTTGCTGGCACAGCTGAAGGGCTTGCAGAAAGGGAAAAGGAAAAGAGAGTTACAAATTCAGAGGGCAAAACAGCAGCTGAACATGCTAATATCATCAACTGGTGGAGGTGTTTGCAGACTGAGCATCAATGGCCTAAAATGACTGTTTCGTTTGGGGATATTTTTTTGTTGTTGTTGGGGTTTTGTTTTGGTTTTTACTGCAGGATTACTCCTAATTGTTAATACAATTGAGAAAGAAATTTAAGAAAGAAAACTAAGTCTTATGGATTTTTCATTCTCTATTGGGTTTCTGGAAGAAGCAGTTCATGGCAAACAAGGAAGACAAACTTGGAATCTCTGCTGCATCCTGCCTCCTATTGAAGAAGATTTGTGATTCTACATATAAAGAGAAATCCAGCAACTTGCCATGTGGCCCTGGAAGTTACATAAGCTAAACTTTCCACAGTTTAATGTCTAAAACTAATCCTTTAATCCATATTTAGGTTCCTGTAATGAACTCATCTTAAATGTTATCTGCAGGTGCTCAAACATACTGAAAAATTGATAAAGTATATACTTATTCTTAGTTAAGGCACCTGAATTTGAATTTTTGGCCATAATGACTTCTCCTTGGTGTTAATGAAGACTTTCATACATTGAAGGGCTCCTCTGATGTTTGTATAGAAATTTTAAATCATACTTTTCTGTGACTGCTGAACATTATGCTTCAAGCACCAAAAGAAGTCCAAAGTAGCAGGAAGCAAAGTCTAGCAAATTTTTTTCCTATTCTATGATAGGCAATTTTAGTCCATTTTTTTTTTTTTTTCTTGCAGTGTTTGGACGAGCCTCCCTCCTCCCGTTATCTCGGTATGGGGCTGGGTGATGCTTATGTTTAGCACAGAGAAAGACTTGCTCAAAGTCATGGAGGGGGAGCACAAGCCTTGTTTATACACAGATTCTGGCTGAACGAAAAGGAAAACAAGTTCATCCCAACTGTTAAGGTTTATGAATTTAACTCTTTGTTCTCTGCCCCTGGGATTACAGCTACAGGGAAAACATTTTCTTAGAAACCTAAGCCTTTCAACAAGCTCTGATTAGTTCAGAAGAAGAGGCAATA
Source organism: Ciconia boyciana (assembly GCF_034638445.1). NCBI lineage: Eukaryota > Metazoa > Chordata > Aves > Ciconiiformes > Ciconiidae > Ciconia > Ciconia boyciana. Next base: position 8,015,511 of record NC_132935.1, read on the forward strand.
GATTCCCACCTCTCTAAGCTACTAATGGTCCAAAAGCTCTGGCCTCCTTTCCCCAGATGCCTCCATCTCCCTCTTCCCAAAGTTACTGGATTGTCTTCCTTCAATGGAGGAGTAACTGTGGGCTTTCAGCATTGCCTAGTAAGTGAAAGACAAAAGGGGAAACAGGACTGTAAAGCAGGAAACAAGGAGTAAAGGTGTGCTGATTTCTTTTATCAGACGTTTGCTCAAGGTTTCTTCCTTTAATTTGTATTACAGAGGCACCATCCTGATTAGCCTCATCAGGTAATGTAGGATGAATAACAACAGATTTGGTACTAATTTTCTGTGTCATGTTGCACAGGATTTGTCAGGTGGATTTTGGGGTAGGAAGGGTCAGGTAAAATTTTGGAGGCTGCACTCCTGAGTGCTGCCCATTATCTCTTTCCCCAGGGTCGAGCCATAGCACTAGCAGCTGAAGGACTGGCATGTCACAAGCTTTTGTCTCTGGAACAGGATTTCCCCAAGTGGCTGATAACAGGCTCAGTCTATTCCATGGAGGATGTATTCAGAGCCTGCCCTGATACATTTATTATAAACAAAAGCCAAAGAATGTTAAACTTTGTCTTTAACAAAATGCTATTCTGGTTATTCAGATAAAACAGGTTTGGCTTGGGGTTTTTTAGATGCAGAGCTGCCTTTGCTGTAGGAAATCTCACGTATTAAGGAAAGATCAATACCACAGCTAATGGCCTAAGGTATCAAAAAACCTCACTGGAGGAAATGAGAATGTTGTCTGGAAACCAGATGATGATAATCCTTAGGATAAATGGATTTAGAGATTTCCGAAGCCATTTTAATAAACAGAGGGCAGACTTAGGCAGTTATTTCAACAAGTTCCTTTACAAAAGAGAAAGAGATTGCCATGTTCCTGTTTGGTTTTAGTCTTGACATTGATAAGTCTCAGTGAATGTTTATTAACCTCTTAGATGCAGAACAGACTTTAAAAAAGCACCCTCTTCTTCCTCACAGAGAATCTTATACTGGTCATTTTGTCTTGCAAATGTTGTCCTTGCACATGCTGTTGACAGAGGTTAGCAGAGAGCCATCAGTTTCCCTGGGGTCAAGGAAAGACAGGTGGAAAACTTGTAAAGGACTCAAGGCAGAGCTCAGACAAGTACAACAAAGCAGAGATCACTTGATTCTGCTCTCAGTTTTGTGTCTGTGAACCAGAAGGCATCCAGAGAAGAGCAGTGTTCAGCGTAGCCAGTAGGACCATAAAAACAGCCCTACTACTGCCTAAGGCCAGAGGTCCATCTAGCCCACCTAGCCCCGTTCATCTTCTGCCTTGCTACCTCTGCAACCACCTCTTTTCCAAGCTGGTGATTGATAGTCTAGGTTGTCTCTTTTCCTGTGAAAGCTATTTCATTACTTAGTTCATAAGTGTTATATTTTCTAGTTGTACTGCTTCCTCTATGAGGATAAAAAACACATACAGCATCCAAGACCTGGAGCTCGTGGTATTTTTGTAGCCGCTTAGAAATATGCTCTGTGTTGTTCCCTATTCTTCCCCATATCTTTTTGACTGCTGCAGAGCACTGAGCTTATATGTTTCATTTTCTTCCTCTTTGGATAGAAGCATATGATCTACTTTACGGGACTTTAATGGGTTACAGTGTGTCAGCTAAATTCTCATAACTGACCGTGTGCAGACCCAGACCAACAAAAGGGTGAAACACATAAGTCTAAACCACCATAAGTGTCAAAGCAGTTTACCTTGCAGTCAGAGCAGGGTCAGCTATGCCCATTCAGCTGACTTGCAGTAACTCACCGAGCCATTGCAACACAAACACATTTGAGGGGATCTGTTTAAAAAATGGAAGGTCTGGTTTTCCTGTGGCAAGTATTGTGGGGTTGACTTACCCCCCACTGTGGTAAGCCTTTGATTCATTTCCGTTTCAGATATACAGAAATTCCCACCAGGATTCCAGCTCTGAACTGAACAACTCATGGTTCAACCAGCTCCATGCTATGACTCCCTCCTAGCCACCAACTTTCACCAGGTCTCCCTAGACATGCACAGGGAGCAAGACGCAGGTATGAAATTTATTTCTGGAAGTGCACCCTGCCCTGTGTCCACCATTCTTTCTGCTCCTATCATAGGCAAAAACATTGACATCCGGGAAAAATTGCAGTTAGGAAGCAGTCCACAGCTGGATCTTCAGTAGTGTCAGCGAGTACTTGGGAGAGGGCTGTATCGCAGGATTGCAGAAAGTCAGTTTAGAAGAGACCTCTGGAGGTTTCTAGTCCAACCTCGTGCTCAAAAAAAGTCCAGGAAGAGCAGGTTACTCCAGGCCTTGTTCAGTCGAGTTTTGAATATCTCAGAGGATGGAGATCCCACTGTATTTTTGGGACTGTATTTGACCACTCCCATAGTGAATTTCCCCTTACACTCAGATAGTATTTCTATGTTGCAAGTAGAATTTGTTTCCTTTTTCTTCTATTGCTGTGCATCTTTAAGAAGAGTTTGGCTATGTCTTCTCTACACACCCTCCCGTTACATAGTTAGATAGCCTTCCCTTCCTCAGGCTGAACAAACCCATTTCTCTCAGCCTATCCTGCCATGTCCTGTGCCCCAACCGCTGATCCACATGGTACCCCTCTGCTAGACTCACCCCAGTATGTCAAGGTCTTTTTTTGTGCCTGTGTCTGTGTCCATACTGGACTCCCAATGCTGTCTCGCAAGTGCCAAATAGAAGAGAATAACCCTTTCCCTTGACCTACTGGCTACTTTCTTGCTCTCTGTGCAGCTGGCTTTTGCTGCAAGGACACGTTGCAGGTTCACATGGAACTCATCATCCACCACACTTGCAGTTGTTTTCTGCATGTCCTGGTCTGTATGGATAGCTCTGGAAGGAGCAGCATCTTCTTGACACAGACACACTCTCATCCTGTAATTCCGTGAGTCTCAGGCAGGGAGCATGCAAGGAGGTGCCTGACTGCTGTCTACCCATGTGTATCCAAAAAATGGCACACCAACTACTCACACATTGAGGATGTCCTGGATTTTCTGCATGCCAGAGGCACTCTATGGTGTGTGCATACACCTACCCAGCCATGAAGCAGGGGAGAAGGCATCAATTTGCCCCCCCTTCACTTCCAGAAGAGGACACCTGGCCAACACAGCAGGAAATGGGCATTGATGAACCTGAGGACGTCTTTCAGAAAGACACGCAGCCTTGGGTGGGTGTCTGCTGAAGACTGGAGAAAAGAATCCACCACTCAAAGGACCACATACACTTCATATGAAGTCTGATACATAAAACTTTGATGGGTTTGGTTCCATGCCATCTTCAAAACACTTTGCATTTGTTTGTTTGTTTGTTCTTAAAGAAGTGACAAATTTAAAAGAAAAAGGGGGCTTATTGGATAACAGCAGTTTTCTCTGATTATAGCTCCGCAAAGGCACCCTAAGACTGACGAACTCAGTAAAAAAAAAAATAATCGCTGGGAAGCTGGCTTCTCAGACCTTGCCATTTTATTAAATCTTTTCTGGCCTTTGTCACCACTTTCCAATGAATTTTCGTTTTTTAACATGACAGAATGCTAAGAAAAATTTCCCTGAAGCTTTTTCTGTCCATTCTAAATATTTATCACTCAAAAACATGTGTCATTTTTAAAGAATGTTTGCCAGTCTTGATTAAGGGGAGAGGGCAAATAATCTTGGAATGGTCCTTCTAAGTTTATCCTTACAATCTTTCTTTTTCTATTCATTTTGTTTGAAAGAGTTGAGCCTCAGTACAATTGATTTCCCAGGTCCCTCGAGTGGGTTCCAATGTTGCTGACAACAGAAAAATTGCATGATTTGTTGACTGTATCCACAGAGCAGCAATCCTCACTCCATGCAGAAGTTTCACAATATCTTGCAACTTAAAGATGGTATTTTTTGCTCTCTGCTCATGCACTGGAAGGTTGAAAAGTTCAGTATTTAAAAAAAACAAAACAAAAAACAGCCTGTCCCCCCAAAGGGCTATATCTGTGGGAATGAGGGGATACAGAGTTGGGAAAGAGACAGCTGGGGCAATGTGTTGCAGATATGTGTTAGCTCGAGCTACACCCTTGTATTTACTTGCTGGACATGGTTCAGCACTGCCATTTTCCATGTATACTACATCCTGCTGCCCATGCGGTTACAGGGGCAGTAATAACCCATCCCTCTCTGTCCATAGGAGCTCGCTTTCATCAGCCACCTTTTCTCTCAAACAATTAACGTGATGTTAAACTCAGAGCAATTACACCTTGCCCTGCTTAGCTTCACATCTGTTTTCTCTAGTTGAGAGTTACAGAAAAGCCTTTGTGCCTGAAAGCTTGTCTGCTTTTTTCCCGGTGTCTCTGTTGGTCTAATAAATGGTATTACTTCTCTACACTAACTTTTTCTTTTGTACATCCTTAAAACTTTGTAGTTGTAAGAACACTATTACTACAATATGTTATTATGGCTATTGTATTTCTGACTGAGCTGTAAAATCAAGAATCTTATAGTCATTAAAAATCCCCCAATACTTCTCACAAAAATGGGAATGTTAGTCCAGATTTCCTGGTCCAGTGAGCACAATCTTTACATGCTATTTCGGCTGAATTGTAGCTCCCTTTACTTTCTGTTGTAACTGTGGGTTGTTAAACAGATGCCATGATTCCCCCGTTCCCCCAGGAGACTGAGCTGCAAATGAATTATAGATATAATACAAGCAGTCTTACACATGCATTACCCAAAGCATCTTACATGGGTCAGAATCATATAGTTATTGTCCTGTCAGATCTTTGGAATAAAAATCCATGGACTTTGTGGGACAATCCCAATGTATTGATTGCTATAAAGGAGACGGAGAATCTTTCACTGGACGTAAAATGATATCAAACTTCTGTGATTTACAATTAGCAAAACTTGAATGTTGCACAGAGAGCTTTTAATTGATTCTATCAATGTGCCTCTCTATGTGTGTACAATTATACACCAGATGTGCATATGCAAAGTGTTATGATGTATATATAGATTGTACATATGTGTGTGTCCATATATAATATCCTTGTTATGAATATCTGGCGGGACCATAAGAGACACCCCACACTGGGGGGGTCTGGCTGCTGGGTCTGGGGGCCAGCTCAGTGACAGCCCATGGCCCTGCCTGGCCATCTCGGGCTGTCTCTCACCCTGGATCCCCTCACTGTGCCTGGTCCTGACCCCGCACCCACAGTCTGACATCCTAGCCTGGACTTGGCCAATTCCCATCCCCAGGGAGGTGCTTGATGCTCGGGGCTGGGGCTTCCCCTGGCTGCTCCCCGAGCCTGCCCTGCTCCTGGCTGAGAGGTGGTGGTGAGATGGGTCCTGGCTGTGAGGTCCTGCTCTGCTGCCCCAGAAGGCCCCCCCATGGCCCTCAGCCCCAAAGAGCACCCAACCCACTCTGGACCCTGACACTGGGTCTATTAGGAAAATAGTAGAAATAGAAAATGGGTAGGAATAGAATAGAATAGAATACAATACAATACGATATGATACGATACGATACAATACAACAGAAAATTCTAAGTTCTCACATGGTAGGGGAAAAAGAGCAAGAGAGAGGAGATAGAGAGGGAGATAAGGGAGAAAGGGAGGAAGAAAGAGGCAACAGGGGAAGAGGGAAAGAAGGAGAGAAAAAAGGAGAGGAGAAAAAGAACTACAGAAACATGCAGTGTGAATGTCTTCTTATAACTACACTTAAGGGTAGACTCCTCCAAAAGAAGAAAAAAGGGGATGACAGTTAGGACTGAAGCTTGGACTCCATCCAGAAGCTGAATTGACTTTGTCAGTCCTGTCCTATTTTGACCTTTCCATTTTCCAAGGGTAATTAAACACACCAGCTTCAGTTTGGATCTTGCTTCAACTAGTGATTCACCTCCACTGAGAAGGTAAAGAGCTACACAGGAGAGGTCCAAACTGGCTGCCCAAAAAGCCATGTCCATATCGGTCTTATTTTATGTGAATATAATGCCACCAAGTAATTAGCAATAAAAATACTGTGCAAGAACTGTGTATGCCATTAAGATTGAGTAATTTGGTCTTTAACCCATCTAGCAGCTACTGCAAGATGCACTAAGTGACTGAAACCCATATATCTCATTATAATAAATATATTGTAGACCACATCTCAGCCCAAATCACCTTCTATGACATTGTTTCTAAAGACACTGACAGGCGACAGGGTGATTTTGGTGACTGGTAATTTGAAAGGAAATCCTCCACTGCCATGTTAAAATGAACCCATATCGATAACAACCAAGTGTTTTCAATTGATCCGTGACAAATGTCAACAGCGCAATAAACTGGTGAACCTGCTTCATTTTCTGTAGGTCAGAGGATGAAACACCACTTCTTCCCCACTTTGGGTGCCTATTCACCATTTTTCACACTCGGGCTGATGCCTACGTGTGAGAAAACTCTCACAGTGGACATCCTGCTATATTTGTTTTGTGGAGAGGCAGAAGACTTTGCTATTTAAGGCTGTAAATCTGGCATTTTCATAAGTGCTGAAATTCACACCTTCGCATTTCTTGCTAGATCCCTGCTATATAAGGTGAGCAAAAGTTAACCATGCTGCTGATATTTGCAGTAGTCCTTCATCTCACTCCTTTCAGGACTGTTCCCATGTACAGAAGTACCCTTCATCTCTGACGTCTGAAGCCAGCTTCTTATCCATTCTTATGTGGCTGTGAGTGACAAAGCATCAAAGAAAGCTTCCTAACTGTGAAATTTATTAGACAGGAGAGCAGAGTCCTCTGGGGGAAGTGTTGGAACAAAACTCCATCAGAGGAGGTTTTAGAGCTAAAGGGGATAAAAAGTTGTGGGGGAGATATAGTGTTAAATTACAGGACTGCAGTGAGAGGAATTGAGTGGGTACTTAAAACTACTTTTTCATTCCCCAAAATAGGGCAGGGAATGGGAAGAGCCTTCCCAACTTATCAAGTGGGGTCCTCTGCCATCATGCAATATGACTTTTTTCGTTAATTAATTGCATGCTCTATCTTTAAACCATTCAGGATTCTCTCCAGCCCCCCCAAGGAGGGAGGTGTCTGAGTAATTAAAGCATCTGGGTCACTCATTCAAGTACCTCTGCAGACATGAGTAGAAGGCCATGCTTGGTGCGCTTATAAATGGGTCACAATTATTCAGACAAGAGACTCAAAGGCAACATAAAGTGATGCTAGCCAAGCCATTTCCATTTGTGCAAATTTAACACACCTGATGCAACTGATCTCCTAGGAAAAAGTGAGGCTGTTTTCTTCAAAAGCAATAGATGGGTTTGTACAATTATAGCTCAGTCAAAGCCAACCCATGACCAGAAGACTATCCCAGAGTCTCACTATCCTCATGGATAAAAACTTCCTTCTACTTCTCAACCTAAATTTATTCATTCTCATTATTCTTTTGTTCTCTAGACAAAATTTTTCTTTAGCTGAAACCACTCTTGCTCTTCACTGGTGTGTAGTCCACTGCCCATTTATAGATTGCAGTCATGTTCTCTCATCCTTAATTGTGTTAAAATTAACAAGCCAAGCTGTCTTGGTGTAAGACAGGGACTTCCATTTCCCAGATCACTGTTAGGGAGAAAGTAATGAACAGGGAATGATTGTTCATTGTCTTCTTAAAAACAAGAATTAGTGACATTAGAGGAAATAACAAGGATCACTTTCTAAAGAAGCAAAAGGTGATGGTTTTCCTACATCTTGTGACTGCAGAAGTCCCTGCTGCCACAGTGATGCTGAAAGTTCACATTGGTTCAGAAGCAAACTGCAAGCAAAGTGAGCAAAAGAAGGTATGGGAGGAAATCCAGTAGAGGAAAAAGTCATCTGAAGATATTAAATGCAAAGATGACACCTCTTGCTCAGGAAGCCTTTAAATTGACATTTGCTGAAGACTGACAGTGTTTTGGAGAACTATTGCACATGCTTATACTGTCTTACACTCTTTGTTAAGCTTTTACTCTTGGTCACCATCAGACAAGCTATTGTACTGCATATGCCTTTAGTCTGATTCTTCATGGCTTTTCTTATCATAACTAATAGTTTTTCACTGAATCTGACCCAGTTTAAGCGGATGATTCTTGCAGAAGCATAACTAGCGTGGCAGTTATTCCATTCCATATCAGTATTCCAGATGAGTTTTCACAGAGACTAGTACAGGGCTATTAAATTCTTCACTCTTCCCCAATGCAAATATCTTCCCTGATACAACACAGGCTTATGTTTTGACTCATAGTTTTCCTGTGATCAGTCGCTATGTCTACCTCTTTCTCCTGCCAAGTCATGTCCCCAGCCATTGCAAAACTCCTTACTCGCCCAAAGCGTGTGACTGCTTTTTGAACGGCTGAATTTCATCCCACTGCTGCTTCTCCAGCACTTATGATCGTTTCAGTTTCCCTGTATGATATTTCAACCATCTTTGAACTGATCATACCTGCCACTTCTGTGTGATCATGGATGTTAGTTAGTTTGTATGACACTCTGGCAGTATCCTCATGAGGGCTAGTGTGGTGATGGCGTGTCACCATCACTCACACCCTCTGCCACCCTGCTCAGACTCAATGCAGGCAACAAGCAAAACTGTATTTCATTGGAAAATTATAATTAGTCAAAAGCAAAAGCCTGTGATGGCAACAATAAGGTTTCCTTGAAGAATATAGTAGGAGAAATTGCTCTGATCTGGGGAGTCCCAGTCCTTCTCCTGAGGATAAAGCTGGTGTTTGTAACCTAGGCTTCCTATTTCAGAAGGAAATCCTATTTTTGTCTGGGTTTTCCTCTGTATTTTTTGGGTGAAATTTTGCACATTGTTAATGTTGTCTTAGAGAAGGTCAATTGTTGGAACCTTAGATTTTCATAGAACACAAAACCCATTTCACACCTGAATTTACTACTTCCTAAACAAGTTGAAGCAGGATTTTTCATTACTGTACATATAAAGATGTCTTATAAAAAGCAAAGCAACTGTGGCTTATTTTATAGCATTTGTATTATTTTTAAAGCACCCTCTACCCACCCTTCCAGCTGATTTCCAATCTCCTATTTTTGAATCTATAACCCTAATAAAATTCTAACTTTCCCCACATTTTCCCATTGTGTCCTTCAAAACTATCATTAACCACATGTCTGAATTACTTTTTGTTCAAAAGAATTCATCAGAAAATGACAAGTTAAGCCTAATCAGTCAGCCTTTGTTCACTCAAAAGCCTCTGGCTGTTGTTAAGTAACATCCCTTGTCACACTTTAGATAGCCCAACAGGCTGGAAAAAAATAAAAAAATATAATTTTTATAGCTACAATGATAAACAAAATCTGCTCTAATGCTACTCTAATTGACTTCGGAGTCTAACACAACCCTTGGATTGACCTCTTTCTGTTATGTCAAACATAACAACCAGAGCAATTATTAAAGTACCAGCCCAGGCTTAAATCCACACACAGATTTCCAGCTGAACATTAAATAACATTTGGTCTTTGAAAAACTGGGTGCTACAGTCTTCAATCAGCTTCTGTCCCTCATCAGCTCTACAACACTGGGGAAATAAAGGACAAGAATTGGCTGGACACACAATGTTAGACAGGTGGAAAGCTGACCTATTCTTTTAAGGGCTATTGCCCTACTAGCCAGGGTATCAGCATTAAGACTTTAAAACCCATTATCACTCACAGGAGTTCAAAGACTTTTCTTTTATTCCCACAGAGATTTTTTACAGTGTGCTTTGCCTGCCATTTAAATGTTTTCACTCTGGATTTATTGCTTATTTTATCTGGTGTGCAGTGTTAGCTGCCGATTTTTGCAATTTGAGTTTCTTAGATTGTTAAAGCAGCCACAAACTGTTGTGCTATATGTTATCCCAGGGAATGTAAAATGTGTGATATTTCAGTAACGGTAGGATTGGTAGTAATGAGACCATACATTTAAAAAGAGTAGTATTAACTTTTAATCCTCATACAACCCTTTGAGGAAGATTCGCTAAACTGAAAAGCATCATCTCCTGTTTCAATGAGACATCTTAAATATTCGTTCTCTTCTGAAATCAATTTAAGAATTAAATATGTTAAAAGACCAAAATGCAAGTTCCATTACTAGCTGCTCCTTACAGCTATTGGCCCTGAGATAGACAGTCATGAGGGATTTGAGATTAGGGAAACATGCATGATCATTTCTTCTTTGCTTGCTACCACAGTTTGTTCATCCTGTAGCCTTGAAAGAGGCTCCTGACACACAACCACTGTTTGCTTTCTGTATCTCAGACTGGCTCAATCAGCTCACTCAAATATGAAAAGCTCTCCTAACAAGAGGCTTATTAAAGGCAAAGGTAGAAGACAGCACATGCGCAAGGATGGGGACAAAGTGGAATCCGACCTGCAGTGGCTGGAGATCCTTCAGTAGGGAAGGGCACCAGCCTGCATTGCAATGCCGTGTTTTCCCATGAGGCGTGAGCCCTTCACTCTTGGGTGTCTGGGAGTAACTGTGATTATGCAGGCAGTTGCTGAGGCCTCAGGCTCTCTCCAGCCACAGTGCGGCAGGCACTTCTGTGCCCCAGCAAAAGGTGTTAAGTACATAGCTCTAGTGTGTATGATAATGCCCTGTTGATTACAAGCACCTCCAAGGTAGTTCCTTTTTACATTGATCAGAGAGACTTTTTGAACCAGTGCAGCATTGCCTCCATTTCCTAAGCTTTTGAATGGCATCTCGTTCATGAAAATGAGTTCATCCATCTAGGCAAAATTTGCTGAAGACACAGATGGGTAGGCACACAAATGTGTCTATCCAGCAGCCATGGATGGTATGAAGTCTCATCTTCCCTGTGGGGTACTTCTCTATGCATGAAGCTTGTCAAAGACACAATTAACCCTCTTCATTGCATGACATGGTGCAGCCAAGACCTGAGGAAGGGGTCTGAGAGAAAATTCTGCTCTGCTCAATCCTGTGCTTTTGCAAGTGATCTGCCTTCAAATACACAAATTGCTGCTGCTGAGGTCAATTCTGTACACAGCTTTGGGCTGAATAGGGCTCAATAAATTGAGAGTTTTCCAGACTGTGTTGGGGTGTCAACGAGATGGAGAGAAGACTTGGAACAGGAATCCCATATTCCACAGAGAAAGACACATAGGCTTGGCCCCTCTGCTACAACTGCTGGAGATTTTTAAAACAGTTGATGTTTTGCTAAAACAAACAAACAAACAAAAAATAAGAAAGGAATATGCTTTTGAACTTTCTTATAGATGAGACAGAGAAAAAATATTGCATAGAGCATCACTATAACAGACCTTTGTAGGATTATTTTTTTCAAAGTATCTTCTTATTTGGAAATCTTCATTTATCAGTTCTGGATCTTTTTGTGGGAAAACAGGTGGGATGTGTGTGTGTCAGGGGGGGAAACAGGTGTTAACCTGTGACATGGAAAACTCACATTCAGATCTTCATTTTTGCCTGGGCCTCTTCTATCCAAAACACTCCTCACCAGATTATGACAGGGTATTCTGGGTTTACTTACAATTCTTGTGACAAAAATACTTTCTCAAAATAGATTAAAGATCATAGAAAAATATAGGTTGGAAGGGACATCTGGGTTTTATTTAGTCCTGCTCAAAGCTCAGTTCCTCAGACTGGAGTATTTATTTTTTTTTATCCTCCAGGGATAAAAAAAGTGGCGGGGGGGGAATTCCTTTTTCTCCTGTTCTTTGCTTCCCTTGAAATTTGAGTGAGCATCCAGCACTCATTAGTCATGAAACATTGACTTCATGAACTATGGCTTGGATTCAACTCCTGAACCCTCGACAAAGAATATCCACAAGCCCAGAAATCATGGACAATAACCCTAAGAAGATCTTTTTTCCTAACACCTCCTGGCCAAAATCTTCTTCAGAAAAAGAGTTCCTTAAAAATGTCACACTACATTCAATCACATTTAAGGAAAGGAATCAGCTAGTGGCCTCCTCACTTTTACACAAGCATGTATATGCAGTTCCTGTTGATCAGACTTTATAAACCTAGGCAAAATAACAACCTTGAATTCAGGAGAACAACTATTTCCATTATTTCCAAAAATGCAAACTTGGCAACACGGTTTCGCTCAAATGCCTCCTCAATACACAGTTACCTCCACCTCCAGTATTACTCAGTCACTATTATTTTCACCATTGTAGTGTCTCTTAAACAGGTATCTCCTATACTGCCTCACAAAGGAAACTAATGAATCAAAGTAGGAATGTTCTTGAAACAGGTCTTTTAAATGAAACCTTAGCTCAGAGCTAGCTCAGAGGGCACTTGTGGACTGCTTTGGGCTAGAAGTTAACCTCCTGTTTGGAAAAATATAATAACTGAATATCATAAATAAGCCTTTAATTTGGGTTTAATGGAGGCCAACGTTGTAGGCTGCTGCATTCATCCATTAAAGAGATACTTAAGGAGATTTGAAACAGGATCAATTCTGCTGTCATATAGTTAATAAAAGTGAATAATTGTTTACTTATAAATTAAATTCCATATGGAATTGGCATCTAAAAAGGAAAGCTCAGCTAGGTGATTAGATATTGGCTTCAGAGATGAATTGGCATTTTAATAAATATTTTAGTTGATGCATCTCCAGTGGTGGATGACTACCTAGTCATCCAAAAATGCAAAGTCTTGCTCCCTTTACATGAAGAAAGCAAATGCCCATCTGAATGTAAATTCTGAAACCAGCATCCTGACCACTTTTTTTGCAGCTCCCATTGCCTGACACATGAAAACAAAACAAGCTACATGAAATCCACCTCTTTGAAGAACTAAGCACAGTCATTCCCTTCTAACTTAAGTGACCCCTGATAGCAATCACAGTCTTCTGGAAGGAGACTAACTAGCTTTGGAGTCATCTTCCTCATCTTTGCCATTTCTTGAAGGATTCTTCTGGTTCAAGGGAAATTTCATAGATCACAATAGTAATGCCACTAGAGCTGCTATTATCTCTCTGAGCAGTAATACAGGCAAACACAGCCACTGAAAAAAAGAAAAATAATTCCTACATGCATATCATGCTTAACAAATCTCATCATGGCATACTGTGATTAATCTCTTGCAGACAGTTTCTTTCATTCTCATTTAAGGATAAATATCTGTATTTCTTCATAGTAAATAAATAAGCCCTTGCACCACCTCACTTGTGACATGAATGAAAAATGATAAGCCATGAACTGATAACATTTTGTTTTATTTCTCTCCAGATCAGACATTTCAGAAATCCCATGAAAGATGAGTTGACTATTCTCACTCTGTATTTTGTTTGGTGGTTAGAGCTTATGCACACGTTAGTTTTCAATGTCTTTTGATTACATTTTAAGGACTAGGTCTAAAGCTGTTTCTGGACATACAGGGCTTGATGTCTAGGGTGTTGTTTTTATAAATATCTTCCTGCAACTAGCCTATCATCCTCATCTATTACTGCTCTTGAGTAGAAAGCATGAAACTTGCCAGAGTTCCTACACACTTGCATATTTGCAAACCTCTCACATGAATATTTCAAGTAAAATGGGGGAAGGAGGGGTGCGACCAGAGAGAGAAACTCATTCCTGCAGTTGCTTTTGGTATTCAGAAAAGTGCACTGGGTTGATCTTCTAGGGACAACGGTTAATGTTATTGTCTGTGTCTTATTCCTAACCATGGTCTCTTTCTTCAGGAAGCTGAAATTAAAAATTTCTTTAGTCTTCTGCTCCTCCCTACTTACTTATTACATTTCATTAATAAAGCATAATATTGCATAGTATTACAGCAGGAGTAAAACTCACTTCTCTTTTCTTCTAACCCATGTTTTGTCACAGCTATGCTGCCTTTCCAAATGAACATGCCAGATCTATGGGATTCTCTCTGCTGTCTGTAACTCCTGTGCTGATTGCTTGACCTCAGAGCCAAGCAATGAATGTAAGTATCTTGACACTCACTTACAATGAGCTCTTCCAAAGAAGCTGTTTAAGCCACTGACAAAACGAGTCACTAGACCATCATCAGGATGCCGGCTGCAGGGAATGAATGCAACAAACTGCTTCTACTAGTTAGCATTTTAGTTCAGGTCAGGACCGTGGGTGAAGCTCGAGATGAAACTGTGAAGAGCAGCATGTATGATGATGTATGGGTACAAAGGTGACAGAGAGGAGGAACCTCCCTAAAGTCATTTTGAGAAGTACAGCACAGCCTTACTCTGGAGTGGTCTGGAGGAGGGAGGTCTAAGAGGCTCTGCCCCATCTCCTAATATGGTTCAATAATTACTTTATTCTTGAAGTCACTGAACCAGACTTCAAGAATAAAGTCACTGGTTCAGTCCCAACCCTACTGAGGAGAAATTAGGAGCTATTCTGATGGTTGCATGGTGGTGCAATACAGGAGGTCACATGAGAGCTGGTTTCCTTGCCATCTTCAAATTTGTGGTGCAAAATATGGCACTGACTCTTCCTGGAAAACTCAAAGAAGAAGAGAAATGAAGTTGGGAGCTTCTACTCTCTGTCCTTTTCCCTACCTCCCCTTCCCCCAAGAAAGCCTCTCTGAGCTGAGGATGAGGCATCCTTGGAGCTATCAAAAAAGGTTGCTTAATGAAGGACCTTAACAAAGGACTTTGTTAGGTAGTCACACCAGGCAAAATATTTTCTTTAATAGTATATACAGACATGCCAGTTGGAAATGACACAAAAACTGCACAACAGTTGAGTGAATTGCCCGCACAGAGGACAAGCCTGGGGCCCTGCTCTGAGCCTTTGCTCTGGCCACCAGCCCAGGTAAGGGTTTGGTCCTGGGTGTTGAATGACTCTGCTGATACCACCCATAACACCAGGAAGCAATTGCTGTTTTAGCATGCTTTCTGCCTGAAAGTTAGGGCACTGTCCATAGCATTGCACAGCCTATGGAAATGTTTTCTCTGCATCATAGTTTCATGTATCGTTTATTAAATTTTTCCAGAAGATAAAATAAAGGTATTGTAATTTGCTGTGAAAAAATATGGGTAAGAAAGGCATCTTGGGGTTTGTTTTTTATTTCACTTTATTTTTCTTTCCTTTTAACAACCAGGAGGAACAGTAGCCATGTAAGTTCAGCTCCTCTGCTCTCCTGTAATCTACCCTTTGATGTAACTAACCGGCAAAAACATATTTCTAATCAAATATAGTCTCCCATCCTTAATCAGCTCAGCTTTAAAATGCAGATCAATGAGATAAGAAAGAGCTGATTTAATTAGCCCAACCTCAGCAATGTTACAGCATATTCTCATTTACAGAAATAATGGGGAGCAAGAGGAAAGAGATTCATCATCATGAAAAGACTGGGGAAGGCAGAGGAAAGCAGGATATTTCCTATGTTAGCAAAGGGTGATTTTCACTCTGGCTAAAGAGCCAGCACATGGTTTATGAGCCATTTAAATAACACTCAGGCCTTGTGCTTTGTCCTTTAGCCTAAGGATGAATTTCTTTCACTAAGTAGCAATACCTCGGGAAATCATCACTCTTGGGTTTAATTGATGAGCCAGAGACAGCTTCCACCACTTGGTGAATAAAGAAGAGGAAATATGGCAGGTAAGAGCATAGCAATAACGCACATTTGTATAGCTTCTTGGGAAAACTCACCCACATGCACTTTACACATCATACTCCTGGTCAGGCACTCTTAATGGAGAGGCAGTGTGCTTTAATGGAAACAGCACAGGGTGTCCTTCCTCACCCTGCTATTGCCTTACTGTGTGTCCACAGGCAAGTCACTTCACCCCTTGCATTTTGGGGACGAGGAGGGGAGGTTCATGTGTTTCATTTTGTCTTGCTTTGCTTTCTTCCTCCGTCTCATTTGGATTTGGAATTTCCTGCAGGGCAAACCTTTGCCTTCCCCCACCGTGCAGGTACCCTCGGGAATGGGGACCGTGGCACAACTGCAGCTCTGAGGTATTTCTGTACTCAAAGAGGAAAAACAGCACAATTTCTTGGCTTGCTCTTCCTCCTTTGTGGTTTCAAAGCAGCAGACCACTACCTTACCTCCACCATCTGTGTGTAACCTAACTCCAAGTGCTCCTCCATCCCCCTGGAGCATGGGACTCACTGGATCAGATTAGTCCAGGTTTGGTCAATGAGAGTGGAGAAATGCTGCCACCTCCATGCAGAGCACCCAGAATACTTCCATGGACACAGCAATCTTATAGAGGCCTCAACAAGAGGAAAATGTGACCTGTAAATGTCCAACAAGTGTTTTCAGACAGGCTCCAGCAGTGGAGTTAGGCTCTTGACCTGAACCTTTGGTGTGGTAGGCCTCGACATTCATACTGTTGCAAAGTCAGGCCCAATCCACACAGCTCAGGGTATGTCAGCTAGCCTAATTTGAGTGCTAATTCCACAGATGAAGTTCAACTTCATGCCTATCCATCATTACAAATGGAGCTAGCTTGTGACATCCACACTTGGCAGCTACTGCCTGAGAGGTAATTGCTCATCCTTGAGGGGAACTAGCACAGGCTGAGATAACCCTCAGGGCCTTTCTCCTCAGGGATGGGAGCACCAGAGGCAAAGCAATTAACAGAGCAATTAACCCGCTAGCCAATCATCTCTTTTTTTTTTTTTTTTTCCCTACATGTTCTCAGACTTATGCCACTCTCCAGTGTCTCTAAAAACAGCAAGGAAAGGTCCTGCTGTCTAGAGGGATAGTCCCCCCAGGTGAGTGGGACTCACCTGAGTAAGTCAGGCTCTAACCCCACTTCCTGCCCCTTACAAGACCCACCATGTGTTGCATGTTACCCTGTGGAGTGCTGACATATAATGCTCTGTGCTGCTCCTCTTGCTGGGCATCATGATCTTTGGTGTCAAGGATGGACTTCAAGGTTGTAGACCCACATCTTCTTGGGGCTGGGCAGGTGGAAGAGACGTCTGCCTGCAACTCAGACCCAAGTGGAAAGATAACAGCCTCCATGCACCTCTCCTGTCTGATAAACTGCTCATGGGATAGTTCCCTGGCATGCTTTGCTAGCAATGAAACGGGTTAGAAAAAGACCTCTGTTTGGACTGATGGAATTGGGTCCAGAGCCCAAAACTCATCAGCAGCCTGGGCTCGATGGACATGGCTTCACTACTTTAAACAGTACCAGTGTCGTTGCAGTTCCTGAGAGCCGAGAGACAACAGTGGTAGTTTAGAGCTCTTCTCTTCCCTGCGTTCTTCTCCTCCCCTCCAACAGGTTTGTCTCCCAGATAATAAATCAATCTTTTCATGAAGATTAGACCAGCTATCCCAACTCTGTGGTTTCATGATAAAGGTTTGCATAAAAGATATTGAGACAGGCAGGAAAGTTTATTAGCTGGGCACATAGCTGATGGCGTTCATCAAGCCTAAAAGTGAAAGCTAGTTTTGGGGGAATATAAAGACACAAGAGTAGAGAAGAGAGAGAAAGGGGAAAGAGAAAACTCTGTTGCAGTCAGTCCATCACAGCCCCTCTCGGCCGCTCCTCCCTCCTCACCCGTCTCCTGCTCCAGCGCGGGCCCTGCCCCGGGCTGCAGTCCTTCAGGGACAACCTGCTCCCGCCCGGGCTCTCCACGGCCGCAGCTCCTGCAGGAAATATCCCCCTGCTGCGGCGTGGGGCCCTCCCCGGGCTGCAGGGTGGGTCTCTGCTCCAGCGGGGTCTCTCCAGGGCTGCAGGGGAGCCCTGCTGCGGGCCTGCAGCACCTCCTGCCCTCCTCCTCCTCCGGCCGCGGGGTCCCTCTGCTGCTGCTCCCTCCTTGGCTTCCTCCTCCTCTGCCTCTGCCGCCTTGTGCCCTTTCGGAAACCTCTTTTCCCCCAGGCACCCCCAGCTTGGCTGAGGGGCTCAGCTGTGTCCTGCGGTGGGGCCCTTGGAGCCGGCTGGGACCGGCTGGAACCGGCTGTGTCTGGCACGGGGCAGCCCCGGCCTCTCCTCACAGAGGCTGCCCTGCAGCCCCCTGCCAGCACCTGGGGCTGTGGGACACCCCACACGCTTCCCTTTGGCTGCTCGTGTGTACAAAGCTGTTTGTGCCACCCAGTGCACGCTCAGCTCAGGACAGGCACTGCCTGCTCCTTGGTACTGCAGGCAGGTCACTGGGTCCCTGAACATGAACTGGGAGCTGCAACCACAATGCCAGAAAAGAGGGGGAAGAAGGGGTGAGTCTCACACTGGTGGTAATCATCTTCCCATGAGAAACCACCGTAAAATCACTGTTGGGGCTTTCACGGGCAAGGCCATGAGAATAGCAGCAGGGAAACAGCAGTGTGAGAACAACAAGGAGGGGGAAAGACATTCCAGGTGCTCCGGGAAACGCTGCTCCAGCATCTGGGGGAAGAGTACAGAGCTGCGAGGGGAAACTGGACTGCGGAGCTGAAGACCTTCAGTGATGCAAAAGGCCTAGGCATCTCGACTCTGTGGAGTTTGGCAATGGCACGGGCTTAAGGCGGTTTCCCCCTACCTCATCCAGCAGCTTGGTCCTACATTATATGAGCCTGAAGTACACGGGGCCAGGCTGCAAACCCAACCAGGAGGCACTGCATTTGTTCCTCCAGATAGCCACCTTTAGTGCCAGATCTTAGATTCAAGTCACCAAATAGCATCTTGGACACCTGAAGAAAAATCAGCTTCTCCTTTCAAAGCCTTGAAATGAAGCTCTCTATCAGTGACTCCTCATCATCGAGAAATTTGCAGAATAACGCTCACCCCATCCTTAGCGCCTGAAGTCTGCAGTTCCCTCCATTTAGAGGATGCACAATGCTTTTGTTAATTAGAGTCTTAGTTTAATATGAGCTGTCAAAGTTCACTTAACTTCAATTAATTGTTTCTCCTGAGCTTAATTTCTTTAGTTAAGTATTGATTAATCATTGCTTAATTATGCTGGAGTCTCACTGGGTGATATTTCAGTCGCACACTGCAGCAATGCATTGCTTTCTAAAAATACTCAGGGAATCATCAGATACCTTATGCATTGCTATTATTGGGATGACTTTTAATATTTATCTTTTCATCCCTTATGATCCAAAATGTATGTTTAACATGTGGTGTTTAATTCCACTGGTTTACAACTCATTTTTTTTCTCTATGAGGGTAGGTTTTAGACCAGAGTTTTGCATTGCATAGTGTGGGGAAAAAGGGCTTAGCATCTGGCATCCAGCATCCTGTGCCAGGAGGAGGGGGTTAGGTGACACAAGTGAATGGTCTTTACCGTGGCAGAATACTAACACATTTAAACAACCAAAATATTGATGGTATGGTTTTTTCTTTGTGCCTTTTAGGTGGCAAACAACAACATTAACTTAAATACTATCTGTATTTCCTCAAAACTACAACGTTAGACCTCGTCTTATGAATCTGGCTTTCAGACCAAGGCATCTCCAGTCTGAAATCTCAGTCTGTTCTGAAATATCAGGAATAGAAAACTATGAAGTCCTCCACCTCTCTGTAGTATCTCAACAGCACTGTAATATCAGGTTGGATTGCAAGTATCTTAACTTTCACAGATAAGTAAAATAACTATTAATTTTTACCAAGGTCTCTTTTGAATTTAGATATTTACCGAAATCAGTTGTTAAGTTTGATCTTTAGTGAGAAATTAAACAATTACTTTTTCCCCAGCAATAATTTCCCTAGAGTCCATTTAAACATCTAATTTTACCTACTCACGGAAGCATTTTTTATTAGTTTTCTAAATGAGAAATAGTCACTCCCCAGAGAACACTTCTTGGCTTGCCATGGTTTTATCACAGTCATGGGTTAACTTTCTCCCTTTGGTACTTGTTCACTTTTTCAGAGATCTCTAAACTTACTACTACTAAAATTTCATTTTGAACGTGTACTGTGCTATAGGAGTACTAAGCATTATTTACTACTGTCATCCCAGATGCTCAAATGAGGACTGGTAGGAATATGCTATAAAAAGAGTCATCAAAATGACATCCTTTTCTACTACATTTCACCTAGTTGGGGGTGTAAACATCTGGCACCTTGGGAATGCACATCTTTGCTATGTGAAAGACAAGATAAACTGGTAAAAATACTGATTATTATATAGATCATGAAAAACACTGCTGTGCTCTGATGCTGAATGACACAATACAATAAGTTTTCCAGAAAGGGATAGATGAATTAGTCCAGGTAAAAAAAGTACTGACAAAACCGTTGCTCAGAACTTGAATAAGTGCTAGTCAAAATGGTTCCAGAGTTCAATTATCCTGTTCTTTGTTATTAACTTCTTTTTATCACGACTCTGCATTTCTTCATTCTGACCAACAACACAAACCAGAAGCCCCACTTCCATGACATAGCTTGCTTATATTAAATTTATAGCAGTACATAATGAAAAAGCTGAAAAGCAAACCTGTTGTCATGACTCTCATTACAACTTCATCTAAACACTGCATCTGAGTCCAGGTCACTAGTATTGTAGGTACTGAATACACACAGTCCTGCCCTGACAGGCTTACTGGAGAAGAAACAAAGAATTGGAAAAGGGAAGTTTTACCCTCCCTGCTTTCTGTAAAGAAAACTGAAGCACTGAGACACAATGTGCAAAATTTCCCAGTGTGATTTGAGGCCATATTCATTAAAATGATCATAGAATCATAGAATGGTTTGGGTTGGAAGGGACCTTAAAGACCATCTAGTTCCAACCCCCCTGCCATGGACAGGGACACCTTCCACTAGGCCAGGTTGCTCAAAGCCCCATCCAACCTGGCCTTGAACACTTCCAGGGATGGGATATCCACAACTCTGGGCAACCTGTTTTGGTGCCTCACCACACTCATAGTGAAGAATTTCTTCCTTGTATTGAATCTAAATCTACCCTCTTTCAGTTTAAAACCGTTACCCCTTGTCCTATCAATACACTCCCTGATAAAGAGTCCCTTCCCATCTTTTCTCTAGGCCCCCTCAGGTACTGGAAGGCTGCTATAAGGTCTCTCCAGAGCCTTCTCTTCTCCAGGCTGAACAACCCCAACTCTCTCAGCCTGTCTTCATAGGAGAGGTGCTCCAGCCCTCTGATCATTTTTGTGGCCCTCCTCTGGACTCCCTCCAACAGGTCCATGTCTTTCCTGTGCTGAGGGCTCCAGAGCTGAACACAGTACTTCAGGTGGGGTCTCACCAGAGCGGAGTAGAAGGGCAGAATCACCCCCCTCAACCTGTTGGCCACGCTTCTTTTGATGCAGCCCAGGATATGGTTGGCCTTCTGGGCTGCAAGCACACATTGCTGGGTCATGTTGAGCTTCTCATCACTCAACACCCCCAAGTCCTTCTCCTCAGGGCTGCTCTCAATCCATTCTCCGCCCAGACTGTATTTGTGCTTGGGATTGCCCCGACCCATGTGCAGGACCTTGCACTTGGCCTTGTTGAACTTCATGAGGTTCACACAGGCCCACCTCTCAAGCCTGTCAAGGTCCCTCTGGATGGCATCCCTTCTCTCCAGTGTGTTGACCGCACCACACAGCTTGGTGTTACCAGCAAAGCTGCTGAGGGTGCACTCAATCCCACTGTCCTTGTCACCGACAAAGATGTTAAACAGCACCAGTCCCAATACCGACCCCTGAGGAACACCACTTGTCACTGGCCTCCACTTGAACATCAAGCCATTGACTGCAACTCTTTGAGTGAGACCAATAATTAGTCATTGATCTTAATTACAATCCCCAGGATCCTGCCACACGGAACCAAGCTCTGTTTCTGGAAGTCTGTGACAGCAACTGGATGCACATCCCCAACTTTCTCATGCTAATGCCTAAACACAAAAACCTTTCAATTTCATCAGCTTTCTTGGCTTCAGCCACATCCTCATTGCTCACTATTATTTATTTATATTGCAACCAGGCTTAGAAGAGACAGTCATCAACTACAACTGTGTCAGAAGCTTTACTAGCACAAAACAAACTTCTAAATCCAAGTGTTAAGATGAGAACAGTGAGGAGAACAGGCAGTTAAGTGGGAAGTATGAGTTTATCAGGGCAATCAGACCGGTCAGAAGGGATCAGAGGTCCTCCAGTCCCTTCCTGTAGACTAAACCTAGCCTAATTAGGGTTAGGAGAGATGGCTAAATGTTATATGGCTCTGAGAATTTAAAACATTCCTGTTCACTCTACCAAAGGAGTACAGGCAAGGTCTGCAGTAGCTCTTCCATCTGTCACATCCACATTGCAAAACAGAGCACAGTACCGTGCAACCCTGTACCCAATTATCTGCTGGAGTTTGGAAGTTTTATCTCCCACTGCATTAATAATGTGACATGTCCCCATTAAAATAATAATTAAAAATATAAATAACTAAATAAAAATGAAGAGTGCCATGGCTTATTTCTTTCAGCATATCTTCAAGTGAACAGAATCTCATGGATCCCCAGACTCTGCTGTCTTATCTCCTCTCTGCTCAGGTCTCTGAACCACTTTCTTCACCCTTCCAGCTCACCAGAGAAAAGGGAAGAAGGGTAAAAAATCCCTACAATTGCCTGTGAACATACACCAAGAGTGGCACGTGAGAAGTCTGCAGCTCTGCTATGGATTTCTAGTCTCTCGGGACCTGGGGTCTGCAAGGTTGGCTGGATGTGGGATATGACATCTTGTAGAGGAAGTACTGTGATTTGTTGGAGAAAATCATTCAGGCATGAGAGCAGAGAAAGAAGTTGTAAAAGTCAAAGAAGGGTCCTTGAGGGCCATCAGCAGTGCCAGTATATATGGGTTCAATGTGTAGTCTCTTTTCTCAGCATATTTGCTTTGGACAAAACCATAATAGCAGCTTCTCAGCTTAGACAGGTAAATGTGCCTGTTAGAATATTTATCCTAAGATGCTTTTGTTATTAATAAAGAATCAAATAAAAGCTGCAGGTCACCGTAACTTTGTCAGACTTCCCAACCCTAACAATTTTTTCCATTTTGAATGACACTGTGGAAATGACTGTAGTGCAATTTCCTTCCTTGCTTTTCAACAAAATAATTGCTTCATATGGATTTTGCAGATTGTTGATAACTAAATTAGTGGCTCTTTTGTAATTGTTTCCCTTTCTATTTCTCCATCTTTTACTTTAGAGGGGCTACAGTTTTGTTTTGAATCCTGCTCTCCTGTTAACAGCAGCATTTGCATGTGGGCTGGAGGGGAGCGCTGGTTTATGTATGTTCTAATAAAGCTTTGTCAAGCAGACTAAAAGGAAAACAAATGCAGATAAATTCTGAGGGATCGGATTCTGCCTACCTCAAACATATTATGTAACTTTTCATCCTTTGAGTAGTCTTATTGATTTCAGTGGAAGAAGAAGTTATTGCAGGATGTGCATAAGATGTCAGGATTTTACCCTAAATATTTCACTTAGCAAAGAAAGCAATGCTACAAAAGATAACAGACCCCGAGCTGCAGCAGGATGCAAAATTTGCAGTGACAATAAGAACTGGGCAGCCTTTTGCTTCTTTGTGATGGTGCCATTTTATTGAAAGCACTTAATAAACAGCAGTAGCTGTGTCTGAATTAAATGAAAGACCCTGTTGTGCAAACTGAGAGCCTTCTAATGCTTACAGCACCACAAATAATTCAAAGAAGTCTTGAAGTACCATGATAAAGGCACAAGAAGATGCGTATCTTTGTATTATTGTTTTTGTGTACCTCAAAGAATGCTCTGCAGGAAAAATAATGTTGCATAAAAAACCAAACACAATTATTTCAAAAAAGCAGACAATTCAAATTATCTAGAAGTTGATAAAAATATGAGTAAAACATATTTTGCAGTATGTTTGCCTTTGAAATTCTACATTGCCCTTAAAACAATTTTACGGTGGATATTGTGGGCTCTGGATTAACATAAGTAACTGACTGAAAATCTTTATAAGGGTGTTAAGATTAAGGACACAGCTCTTAAGTTCTACAAACACATAACTGATTTCAAAGGAATAAAGTAATGAGAATGGATATCCATGAAACAAAAATAATATATTCATAAAGCCCTTTTTCAATAGGCAAGACATAAAGTGATGACCACTGAACATGTCATCTGGTTTTTAAATTGTATTAAAATTATTTAAATTAAAGACTATGGGAAACACTGAAAAAAAGAAAGAAAGAAATACAAGCCAGCTCTACCTGTGGTGTGATTACACTGTCTTCAGTACAGATAAGGCATTGGTTGGTTGACTTTTATGATGTAATTTTGGGTGTGCATGAAGTAAAGAGAACATGGCGCTGAATGAATGACTGGAAAGTGTACAGGGCAAAATCTACTTGATTCAGTGCCAACAAAGCTTTGGGGAGAAGAAAAGGGAAGGAGAGCACATTCTTATATATGACATTGTAAAAGAAATGATCAAAAACAGGCATGCTCCAAACCAGTGGAAGCACGAAGCACTGGGCAGAAGAACTGTCCCTCAGATGCTCTCATCTCTCCCAGAACAATTCTGTACCTTTTCTAGGTGTAGAAATTCAAGTTCTCACCAAGGCAAGGCCTCCTGATGCAGTGCACAGTCCCAGCAGCACTCAGGGTGGAGGTGCGGTGGGAGTGCCTGACTCTCATTTCTCCAATAACCAAACCGCTGGCCACAGAGTGGGCAAAATCCCAGATGTTTTGTGCCTGCCTTCTGCTCAGGCACAGAGCTGTGTGCCTTTGTCCCTTATACACATGGAGTCATACCTCAATATACGTATTAGGGCAGAAACATCAGCAACAATGTATGACGTGTTTTACCCCATACAGAGAGACATTGAAGTATAGCATCCACTTATTTGCTGTCATACCTTTAAATCAAGGCTAAACGAGGTGAAAAGCAAATAGGTTTTAAGCCCTTGTAAACTCATAGGGCAAGCTGAATGGATAAACTAAGATTCACCACCATATATTATCCTGGTGTGTTAGAGTTGGCTATATAATAAGTTCATGGCCATCTTGAAATGAGTGGAAAGGTGAATGCTTCCACTGTGATTACTTGGCTAAAAAAATACATGCTAGTAATCCCTCTTCTGCCCTTCTTCACCACTTAATTGCAATATTTTAAGGTTAACAATGGGGAAAATACTATGTGCTTTTCAGGGAATACTGACCAGGCTTTTTTCAGAGATAAATTACTTGGAAACAGAGGGAAAACAATATTCATATTGAAAATGACTCCATAACGTAGATGTCCCTGTTGGCCCAGGTTAAAGGATGGGTAGGCACACTTGCACATAAAGCTGCAGCTCCTGCAATCCTGTGACTGGAGGAGAATCTCAGCTTCCCTCTGTCGAGTTGAAGGGAAAGATTCATTAGGAAATTTCAGTCCACCTGCTTGGCTAGGAAGAAAAGTTTCAAGAAAATAACCCGAGTGTATCTGCTGATGTGCCTAAATGCATAGCCAAACTGAGACAGCAGCTCTGATTAGGGTCAGCTAGCATATTCATTTCCATAGGGTCCTAATTCTATATGTAGCTGTCCTCAAGGGCCTTTAAAGAGCAAGTCCCTGTCTTTCCTAGCAAATGACTGTATAACGGAAGAGGAGGAAGAGGAGGAGCAAGGATGCAGAAACTGATTCTCTTGATGCTGGGAATTTCTAAGCTGCCACTTCTCCCTTGTCTGTTGGAAAAAGAGTTTCCCCCAGCCCACCTTTGTGGTGAGTGGGAAGAGCAGGACCATTTCAGTGGGGAAGCATAGTCATCACCCAAAAATAAGGTCACAGCTGCAAAGTCTGGATCTAAACCACTATTTAGGAGTGGGTTGAACTACTTATGAAGCTACACTCAAGGCTCATTTTGCTGCCCAACTTTGTTATTTGGTTCCTGGAGCACCCTTTGCACTGATCTCCTGGTGATCCAGCTGATGTTTCTGGGTGAGAAATCACAGATGTAGCCTGAGTGCTACAGTACATCCATGGGGGAAATCTGCTGTGTGGATAGACACCATCACTTACTTATCTTGCCATTCGACTGACTTGAGGCAGACAAGGTAGTCTGGGCTACCTCTCCAACTTCATCTGTTATACGAATTCATGGCCAGTCCAGTCTTGAGCTTGGTTACAGAAACACGGTGCTGATGAGAGTGTACCACCCCTTATGTCCATAATCTGGTGGTCTGAAGGGAGTTGCACATTGCAAGAACACAACAGAAAGAATTTTTCAGAAAGTATCTGAGAGCACCTGTATGCACAACAGAAGTAGTAGCTTTGTAGGGACTACTCATGAGACTGAACTTTGCAGCTGGGGAGCATAGTGCCCATGGAAGAGCAGCCTGGCAGTGGTCCAGCTGTTCTGGGTGTGACTAAGGAGCTGAATGAACTTCTCAAATAATGTTTTGCACTGTTGATGGCTCTGGAAGAATGACCACAGATTCATTATAAAAATTACTCTTCGTTCCTGGTCTCTCCAGAAAAGAAGAAAGATCAAAACACTTTGGAAGAGAATATGTTTCCATGTTATTTCTATGCCCGGTTCACAGGTTCAGGAGGATCAGATAAACCTTCTGGCTTTTCCATTCTCCTCTAGTACCAAATTACAACGTGTTGGCCTTTTTCTTTTTGCCTGTCATGCTTTGAGCAGCTTCTGATGAGATAGATTAAAATCATTTCACTTATTTATAACAGTTGCAGTAAATTTTACGGTAAATCAGGAGGCTGTTGGACAGGAGTATGCTGTTTCTTTCCCTCTTTGAGTTAGGGCTGTGGAACATGGGGAGCTGATATTAGGTTCTGGCAATTTAAATCTGTTTAGCAAGGTTCTTAATAATCTCTGCATGTATATCACACAGAACCTTTCGCATATTGCTTTAAATAATTCAGAACTGCTCCAATATTGTATTAAATAATTCAAGAATAGGACAGGCTTTGTGATTAATGATGTGTACCTGGAATTTCTGCAAATACAGCAAGGAGTCAAAGTATGCTCTAGATACAAGTGTCCTGGCACCAGATCCCATTTACTCTTTGCCGAGGCAATAGTATGTATTAGAAAATTGGAAAAGCGCCTGCTACTCAATGGAAAACTGACTTAGGCCAATGGTTAATGTGGCGGCTGCTGAAAGAGTCTGTTCCTTCTGACAGACAATACTAATTTGGCTGAGAACCCCTATTGTCTTCTGACTCCTATTTTTAATCTTCATGAATAGCATTTGTGCCTGATGTGAAAATTAAATGGAGGTATAAATATTTCTGCAGAAGCTGAGGGTTTGTCCTGGTATTTTACCAGCCCTGATTTGAGAGCACGGAAATGGTGTGCTTTGTAAAGCAAGGCACATAAGCTTATTTTGCATCTTAACTTAATCCTAAAGGGCTCTGAGGTTGCTGTTCTTCCCAGCTGTGCTTGGGTCTGTGGTCATGAAAAGTACCTGGAGACTCTGTTGTCCTTCTCCATTTGGTTTTGTAGGAAGATGGGAGTGGAGCAACATTATTAAGGCAAACACCTAAATACTAGCATTTCTGCGTTTTCACCCTGTTGACACAGCAACAATTTTCCCTCCTTAGTAAAGCTGAAATGATCCTTGGTTTAGAGAGTACTATCAACATTTTTGCCTAGGAAGTAAATAGATTTCTGTAAG
This sequence comes from Ciconia boyciana, assembly GCF_034638445.1. Classification (NCBI taxonomy): domain Eukaryota; kingdom Metazoa; phylum Chordata; class Aves; order Ciconiiformes; family Ciconiidae; genus Ciconia; species Ciconia boyciana. Next base: position 8,043,000 of record NC_132935.1, read on the forward strand.
CTCAAAGCATTACTTTGGTTAAGGGATTTCTCTAAGACACAAAGTAAATCAATGCTATATTGAAGTAGGAATAAAGCAAACAAACTCTCCTAAATATCCTTTTTTAAATAAAGGATATACTAGTGAGCAGAATGGAATACCTAGCAAGGAGATTACAGATATCAGCACTATTGGAAATGCTCTGTAGATATCTTTATAGGAGTCTGATATTGGACTCCCAGACCAGCTGCCTCAGTGAGCAGCCACTTTACAAACTTCAAAAGGACCAGCTAATTTTATTGGATTTTGGATGTTTTCAATAGAAGGACTCCTCAGGGGATACACTGAGATGTGTCCAACTTTAATATTTAAACACATTCAAGATTCCTAGAGGAAGAGAGAGGTTTAAAAAAGTGGGCTTCTGCTGTGGCAACTGTATTTGGTATGCCATGGCCAGTATATTCCCCTATATATGCCTCTCTGCCCCAGTAGCAGCCCGTGGCCTCAGGGCCGTATGGATAAGGTGAGGGACCAGCCTGGATGAAACACATTTTTACAGATGTTGAGCTGCACAGGTGATCTTGACTTTAGACGTACAGGCTATGTTTTTTTGTTTTGGTTTGGTTTTGGGGTTTTTTTTGTTTTTTTAAAGGAAGGTGCATCTCAGAAGGGAACTCAGGTATTTAAAGGCAGGGACAAAAGTCAAGGCATATCAAATTACTGGTATCTAGAACAAAGCTCTGTATACACATTTGCATTTAAATAGCAGAAGCCATTGCAAATCAGCTGCACAAGTCTTTATTTCAGTGTTTTTGAGAGCCATGCTACAATAAACTTCAGCATCTTTTTGCTTAGGCTAGCTCCAAAATGCTGCTTGCTGTTTCTTATTAAAATCAAAGCTCTGAAAGATGACCAATTAAGTGTATCTGGAAAAGTCTCAGGGGTGAAGCATCTTCCTTAAATAAAAGGGGAAATGCTAATTTTCCATCCCTTCAGATTAACTGAAGGAGCCATAGTAGTCCTTTTGTGTTTTAGGGCACCAAAGGTGGGAAGGGAAGAGAGAGGATATTGTATGTCAGCCACCTTTGGGTTTCGATAGAGTTTGCCTTCTGTAAAGAATGAATAATTCAGCCACCGACCCCTCATAACCATTTAAATTACAGTCTTCTTGTTATTATAAAGTGATCTTTCAAAGGAATAAATAAAGTTGACAAAAATAATCTTCATCAGGGTTGACACTGATTACTCCAGACTGAACTCCCTCACTCATGGGGCTCGTCCACCTTTAAATGTCATCATGAGGTGACATGTGTCTATCCCGCTGTCAGTCTGAACAGAGAATAAGCCTCTGTTCCCGGTGGCTTCTTTTCCCAGCAAGACCTATTCTAAGTCATAAAGCACAGGATGACAAGTCTTAAACCACCGAAAACTGAATGGTTTCTTGTTATTCACTCTGTCTCATAGTAGGAGGGGGGAAAACCACTGAAGAGGGGAAGTGAGGGGGACCTTCATGGGATTCATGGCAGATAAATTTAAAACAAATAAAATGCTGGATGTTAGTTCTGTAAAATTAATTTCTGCAAAAGACCATGTAGAACGATGATGTGACAGAAAACATTGTCACCAGCAATGCTTTAGATTAATCAGCAGTAGTAATTCACTAGCCAGCTACTTCTGCTGCATATCAGGGACACCTGGCCATGTGGCTGTGTGTGTCACAAGACTGGTCTGCTGGCACATATCGTCTCATTTTTTTGTTGATTGTCCATCTTTCAGAATAACAGGCTCAGAAGACCATAGGTACTGCCATATCGAGTGAAATCAAAGGCCTAACTAGCTCTGAAGCCCCTATCGTAAGCAAAAGAAAGTCTGAGAAAAGAAATCGGCCTGTTGAGAAACTGAATCGTGGCTGGCCTCTGTGATATGGCTTGTCTGAAACAGAGATGAGAATGATATTCAGATTTTCTGAACTAGCCAAAAAACGTTCTTCCTTAGTCAAAAAATGCTTTATTATTTCCTGATTTCTTCTAGTTGTTTTATTAAATTTCCACCACCAGGAAAAAATATTTCAAAATGTGATTGTTCACCGAAACAGATTTTTTTTTTCTATTTTTGCTGCAGTTCATATTTCATTGCATTACAATAAATTGATATAGTGCGCTCGTGCCTCCTTCTATTAGAGGGTACCTTGGATATTAACAGTTCATCTGCCACAGAGCAGCTTAACTGGCCTCCCCTGCCCAACAGCACAAAAGTCAATGGTTACGGATACTCTGTTATACAAACTGACATACCCTCAGGGCAGCATATACATTTATAATTTAATTCCCTGTGAGTTATTTCTTAGTATTAGAATGGTTTTCTGTGCTGGTAAGAAATCCTATTTCTGCTCCCAGATGGACAGCTCAGATAAAGTGCCTGCCTGCCCATATACCTTTTGTCCTGTGCACAGCAAGTTGGGCAGGACAGCCGCATGCCGCTGCACAGGCTCGCTACCTTGGACAAGATTCTAAGAGGTAAGGAAACACACTTCAGGGCTCCTACGTTATAGATGCTGCCAGACACACTCCTGGCAGACAGTGTGGTCATGATGCAGTAAAAAAACATATATACATATACATCTCTATACATGTATACATAGAATATTACATTCATTACCTCATAGGAGACTTCAGACATATATGGTGTGGCTTTTTGCCATTATCCAGTCCTTCTTCCTGTCTGCCATTTCACTTCTTTGAAGCACTGAAGGTGCACTGCAATTCAGACTGGCCTAATCAGATACTATATGCGTATAAATGAAAAAAAGAACTAGTTCCTCTGAGCTACCTCCAAATGTAAATTAAGCTGCCCTTACTGAAGAACACGGTCAACAGCAGCAGGAGTACCTTGTTCATATTTTGCATGTATTAAAAAAAAAGCCTTCCCCATTTTGTTCTAATATCCTGCTAGTCAAGAACTTCAGGCAAGAACTACAAAGGATTAAAATGGTTTTACATCTCTCCCAGCTCCTCTGAGCACACATTGCTCAGACAAGATATAGCAGCAGGTAACTGCAATTATTGGGTGATGGCATACCACAGCATCCAGCAATCCCCTGGTTATTTTGTTTTTTAGAGGAGAGGCTAAGTCCTCTACAGCAAAAAAACCCTATTTTAATAAACAAATAAATTTGACAATAGGATTATCTGAGCTTCCTGGGTTAACATCATGCCTTTCTCAGAAAGGCACTAAGCGTACCTTTGACACCTAATTAACACTATAAAAGAAACTAAACATATTGGTATGGTACTAAGATTTTCTTTGCGCTAGTTGCATTGTCATGACTAAATAAAAAGGACTGATGTCTGGCTTTAAAAAAGGGGGAGGGAGAGGAGATATGGTGAGAGAAAGGAATTACCCATTGATTTATTCTTTTACTTAACAGCAAAGGGGAATGAGCAACTTAAGGTCAGCAGCATATTGCGCAGCTGGCCTCAGAGCCTGCAAAATTACCAGCATTGTGTGTTGCAATAAATTGCATACTTTTGTCATCCCTGTTTGTTTGAAATATGTGTGAAATGAAGAGGGAAATAGCTAAGACCAGCACTAAGGACTGCATTGATCTGCCTAGAAGGTGAACGGGAGACAAAACAGTCTGTTTTGTCTTGCCTAGTGATATGAGTGCCCCTCTAACGCAGAAGCAGTCCCACTGCTGTCATAACTGCTTCCTTCCAGCGGTCCAGCAGCCTCGGTACCAGCAACATAAGCAGCCAGGTTGATCAAGAGGGATGTTGGCAATCCCAGCAAAGCTACTTGTCCCAATTCTCTCCCTCTGTAACCCACTGACTCACCCCAAAGGGCTCACTTTTGAATCTGCGCAGAGTTCGCCTGTGGTCCTTGTACAGATTTGTCCTCCAGGCTGCTCAGTCATCATGCTTGCAAGATGCATTTATGCTAACAGTCCCTGAAGAACTCACCCTATGCAAAAGGTATAAATTAAACACTGAGGTGTGGCTCAGCCAAGGCAGTGCATCACACAGTGAGCAGGTTACTGACAGTCCAAGTAACTTTCCAGACTAATGACTCTCTCATCAGTCCAGGAAAACAGATCCTCTTGCTCCAGAAGGTCAAACTGGCCTTTATTTTCCTCCTGGCAAGGCAAGTGCTGATTATAGTGCAGTATCCAAGACAGGTAATTCATGTCAAAAGGTGGAGAAAGTGGCTTTGCTTATTGATGTGTTGTCATCGCAACGTTCAGCCTTTCTGTTCATAGCTATTCATGTGAGTTACAGCAAACAATGCTTGCTCCTGGCATTACCTTGCTCCCCAGGAAGCTATTACTCAAAATGCACAATGGCCTATGGGACACCAAAAGATTTGCCATTGGTCTGTTGACCAGAGGCAGCCTTGTATTGCACCGTGTAATGAAGTAGCATCAAAATACATTTTTCCAGAGAATGTTACCAGGTTGGCAGCCCAGGAGGATAAAATCCTCTGCTTACTCACCGGTTAGGCTGATTTTGAAATCATCCAGCACTGCATTGACCCCAGGAACAAGGGAGCAAACTGGGGTATTGCCAACACCGAAGGCACTGGGGCAGAAGCATTCCGTGGAGCATCTCTTCATAGACAAGAAGGACTAATTCACCATACGTCTATTTTGTTAGAGGATTGTCACTAAGAGTAATGTAGCAGGTTGCTAAGACCTCTCTTCAAAACACAAGGCAAATAGCATCCTGGTCACCTCTACACCAGCTGAAAGAAAGAGTTGCTAGATATTTGGTGACTATGAATCCTGCAGTTCTGAAATATTTTCCAAAATCCCAGCCCAGGAAAGACTGAGATTAAATCCCTGTCCAGCTTGATAAAAGTGGTCCACTTGAGGTGATTAAGTAGATCCTCAGTGAAATCTCCATACTCTCTCAGAGTGACCTGATCATGGTAGTTGTCTCAGGCTGTGGATTTCAATGAGTCTGACACTAGCTTTTAACCCATCCAACTATTAACTCTGAGCTGAATGTGGAAGGCGAAATGAATTTCCTAGCAGACATTTAGAGGCTTGGGTCACTGAGGCAAGCAGCTCTGGTGCTGGCACGATCGGCAGCAGAGTGCTCTAGCGCGGTGCACAGGGGGATTTCCTGAACTGGGGGAACATCAAGGGGAGCTGAGAGACCCGCCAGGAGCCCACAACTCATGTGACAGCAGCTGAGGAGACCTGGGCAGGGCCACGAGCAATGGTGGCCAAGCCCCCACACACCTGTAAAAGAAGCCCTTGGGAAGTGCTAGTGACCAGTGTGTGGCGTGGCAGTTTGCACACAGGAAGGGCACCATAACTCTGCCAGCTCGACCAAGGAGCAACGATATCTACCTGGCAGAAGGCCATTCCTCTCTAAACTCTGCACCCACCACAACTGATGCTGCTTTGTAGGCAGAGCTCCGATGGGAACACACTGCCACCCAGCTGTCATCAGGGTGTGCCCTGCTCTTATGCCAGTACCGGACAGCAGTAGTGACCAGACCTGTGGGACATGCGCCCAGGCAGAGGAACTCCTCTGCTTAGTGGCAGAGCTCCAGGAGGAGGTGAGAAGATTGAGGAGTATCAGGGAGTGTGAGAGAGAGATAGACTACTGGAACCGCATCCTACCTTCCCTGGGACAGACCTGTCAGGCAGACAGGACACATGTTACAGAGGACTCCCTATCCTCTCTCCACCCAGCAGAGCATGGTGACTTAAGGGATAGAGGGAAACGGCGACAAGTTCCTGCCTGGCGCAGCAGGTGTATCTCCTCCAAGACTCCCCCACCTTCCCAGGTGCCCTGATACAAGGTATGAGGCTCTGCAAGTGGAACAAAAAAATGATGAGGACAATGGTTCATCTAGGTTGGAGGTGTTGCCAAGGTTAAGTCAGCCTACGCTCTGTATCAAAATTGCTTCCACAAAGAAAAAAGGATGGGTCATTGTCATAGGAGACTCTCTTCTGCTGGGAACAGAGGCCCAATAAGCTGACCAGATCCACTTCTTAGGGAAGTCTGATGCCGCCATGGAGCCCCGGTTAAAGATGTGGTGAGAAAACTTCCTATCGTGGTACAGCCCTTGGATTATTATCCATTATTGCTTTTTCAGGTAGGCAGCGATGAAGTTGCAATAACTCCAAGGGCAATCAAGAGAGACTTCAGGGCCTTGAGATGACTGGCTAAGGGATCAGGAGCACAAGTAGTGTTCTCCTCTATCCTTTCAGTTGCAGGGAATGATGAGGGAAGAAACAGGAAGACCCAGCAGATCAATACCTGGCTCCAAACCTAGTGTCACCAGCATAATTTCGGGTTTATTGATCATGGGTTGGAAGCCGTCTTGGGCACAGTGATCAAGAAATGATAGAGTTTTCAATTCTTGGAGAAGCAAGGAGGGGGGTCAGCAGAACTGCTACCTTGGACTTCTGGAGGGCAGACTTTGGCGTGCTGAGGAGACTGGTTGACAGAGTCCCTTGGGAGGCAGCCCTGAAGGGCAAAGGAGTCCAGGAAGGCTGGACATTCTTCAAGAAGGAAGTCAAAGGCACAGGAGCAGGCTGCCCCCATGTGCCACAAGATGAGCCATCAGGGAAGAAGACCAGCCTGGCTGAAGAGAGAGCTTTGGCTGGAACTCAGGAAAAAAAGGAGAGTCTACAACCTTTGGAAGAAGGGGCAGGCAACTCAGGAGAAGGATGCCGTGAAGTTACATCTACAAGTTACATCTACAAGGATGAAGTTACATCTACAAGGATGCCGTGAAGTTACACAGAGAGAAAATTAGAGGGGCCAAAGCCCAGCTACAACTTAATCTGGCTACTGCCATAAAAGACAATAAAAAATGTTTCTATAAATACATTCACAACAAAAGGAGGGCTAAGGAGAATCTCCATCCTTTATTGGACACGGGGGGAAACATAGTGACAAAGGATGAGGAAAAGGCTGAGGTACTTAATGCCTTGTTTGCCTCAGTCTTTAAAAGTAAGACCAGTTATTATCCCGGTACCCAGCCCCCTGAGCTGGAAGACAGGGACAGGAAGCAGAATGAAGCCCCCATAATCCAAGGGAAAATGGTTAGCAACCTGCTACACCACTTAGATGCACACAAGTCTATGGGGCTGGATGGGATCCACCCAAGAGTACTGAGGGAGCTGTCGGAAGTGCTCACCAAGCCACTTTCAATCCTTTATCAACAGTCCTGGCTAACCTCCCCAGTTCACTGGAGGTTAGCAAATGTGATGCCCATCTACAAGAAGGGCCAGAAGGAGGATCCAGGGAACTACAGGCCTATCAGCCTGACCTTGGTGCTAGGGAAGGTTATGGAGCAGATCTTCTTGAGGGCCATCACGTGGCACGTACAGGACAACCAGGTGATGAGGCCCAGTCAGCATGGGTTTAGGAAAGGCAGGTCCTGCTTGACTAATCTGATCTCCTTCTATGACAAGGTGACCCACTTAGTGGATGAGGGAAAGGCTGTGGATTTTGTCTACCTTGACTTTAGTAAAGCCTTTGGCACTGTTTTCCACAGCATTCTCCTGGAGAAACTGGCTGCTCATGGCTTGGACGGGTGTACTTTTCACTGGGTAAAACACTGGCTGGATGGCTGGGCCCAAAGAGTGGTGGTGAATGGAGGTAAATTCAGTTGGCGAACGGTCACAAGTGGTGTTCCCCAGAGCCCAGTATTGGGGCCAGTTCTGTTTAATATCTTTATTAGTGATCTGGATGAGGGGATCAAGTGCACCTTAAGTAAGTTTGCAGACAACACCAAGTTGGGCAGGAGTGTTGATCTGCTTGAGGGTAGGAAGGCTCTGCAGAGGGACCTGGACAGGCTGGATTGATGGGCCAAGGCCAGTTTTATGAGATTCAACAAGGCTAAATGCTGGGTCCTGCACTTGGGCCACAACAACCCCATGCAACACTACAGGCTTGGGGAAGAGTGGCTGGAAAGCCACCTGGCAGAAAAGGACCTGGGAGTGCTGGTCAACAGCAGGCTGAATATGAGCCAGCAGTGTGCCCAGGTGGCCAAGAAGGGCAATAGTATCCTGGCTTGTATCAGAAATAGTGTGTCCAGCAGGACTAGGGAAGTGATCGTGCCCCTGTACTCGGCACTGGTGAGGCCGCACCTCGGATACTGTGTTCAGTTTTGGGCCCCTCACTACAAGAGAGACATTGAGGTGCTGGAGCGTGTCCAGAGAAGGGCAACGAAGCTGGTGAAGGGTCTAGAGCAGAAGTCTTATGAGGAGTGGCTGAGGGAACTGGGGTTGTTTAGCCTGGAGAAAAGGAGGCTGAGGGGAGACCTTATCGCTCTCTACAACTACCTCCAAGGAGGTTGTAGTGAGGTGGGTGTTGGTCTCTTCTCCCAAGTAACAAGTGATAGGACAAAGGGAAATGACTTCAAAGAAAAATCTCTTCACCGAAAGGGTCGTCAAGCATTGGAAGAGGCTGCCCAGGGAAGTGGTTGAGTCACCATCCCTGGAGGTATTTAAAAGACGTGTAGATGTGGTGCTTAGGGACATGGTGTAGTGGTCGACTTGGCAGTGTTAGGTTTATGGTTGGACTCAATGGTCTTAAAGGTCTTCTCCAACATAAATGATTCTATGATTCTGTGATCCTATGTACATGTTTGTCCTTTCCTTGTGTATTCTTCCCATATGGACACCGTTGCACCTAACAAAGCATGTACCATTAAGCTCCCCCACTCTTTCATTTTAGTCTTCACTGGGCAGCAAGATCAAGCTACCCTAATGCTACAGCTCAATGAGCTGTGCAGCAGCGTGAGCTACAAGGTATGATGGGAGGACTGGAAAATTGCTGTTTGTTGCCCTGGTCCTCTGTCAGCATTGACTTCAGTCTCACAGTGATTCTGTGAATATAAGCACTTTTCTGCAGCTCAGCCACGGGAAAGGAAGGGAATATCCTGCATGTTTTGAAGAAAAATATTACTGGGTCCAAATATGTCCACTTTTTACTGTGTGCTTTTTCTCCCTCTTGCTTTGATTTGGTGTGCAGAAGAGAAATCTTTTTCTTCACTCACATTTTACTAAGAAATACATTGACCATGTGGAGGACAGACCAAGACTCATCAGTCTTAGGTGAAGCTTTCTTCTAGTCCTACTGAGGCATTAGGATCTCCACATACTATCTCAACTCTGCACTGCAGGTTCCTGCACTGAGAGTGGTGGAGGTGGGGATCCCCAGCTGGGGTTGCCACATCCTTTGAAACAGTCCTGGCTGCTCTTATAGTGGTGAGGAAGCCTTTTGGATCAAGAAGGTACTTCAGGCAATGAAGTACCACGCGATGAAGTACCAGGCAATGAAGTAAGCTCCACGCAATTAGATTTTCTTTCTACCCATGGGAATGGTCAGTAGACACATGCAGCCCTGGTGACCAAGAGACATGCTCTCAGAAAGTCAGAGGCATCATTTCTTTACCCTTTGCTACTTTGCTGTGATGACTCTGCAGTGAGTCTGCTGGGGCTGAGGGTGGCCTGGGTGCAGACACGTGGTCTGAAGTTATGAATCATTTCCCATGAGCTATTGGGCACGCACACAAGTTTTGGTCATTACTAAAAGCCATCCCTTACAAAACACCTTTCCCACTACACTCCTCCAGTCCTTGACTTGGTCTTTGTGCACACACACATCTACCCCTCATTACTGTAGGGGGTAGGGACTATGGTCCTTTGCCACTGTAATTATTATACCTTTGTGTTGCTTGTTGCAGGACAGGAAGGGGATGATCAGTGTTTGGGCGGAGTCTGTGTGTAACGGGTCCCTGTGGTGTCCCATTTTTACCTTTGACTTCATCCTTTCATGGCTTGTCTAGACAAAAAAACAGTATTCTGAAAGCCCACAAGACAGCAGGAGCAGTTGTTGCAACCCTACAACTGATTTTGATGGGCTGCTCCTCCCTTCTCCAGGTTCCTGCAGGGACGCGGGGAAGCTGGCTGGCTCAGGATCCCCTACCTCCCCAACAGGTACGATATTTAGTGCAGCATCAAACAGCCTCTGCAGGGACTCACCCAGAGCTGCTGGTTGCCTGGATCTTGCTTATGGCCTAGGCAAACTCCAAATTCAGTGGGACCCAAGATCTCCAGCCTTGCACAGAGCAAGGGGCAGTCACCTCTCATGGAAACAAGGTGCTGCCCATCAGCTGCATCTAGAATCATACTTCCAACTTCTACTCTTGTCCCCAGTCAAGCACAGGTTTTAATGATCTGTTGAACTTGCACGAGCAATGTAAATTGCCCTGAATATGCCTATCGCATGTTATACTAGACATGCAAATACATGGAGCTGTCACGCAGCCCTCACCTTCCCGGGGAGTTTCCTGTAAAGAACTCCCTAGTGTCACCCACAGTTTCAAAGGTCTGGAGGAAGCTCTTCTAGAGCTACACAAAATATTTAGCACAGCCACACACACTCAAAATGCCACTTGTGTAACTGACAGACCTCTGGAAGCAGCTTTTAATTTGTTGCAACAACACATTTTTTCAAAGTTTCCAAGATTTTTGTGCATTTTAGAGTGAAAGGACATTTATTGCCACTTTTATGTGTAAGCTGCCTACAGCTCCATATTATTTGGGGTATAAAGCAGTGAGCAAAAGGCCTTTAAACTAGTGTTGTTGCACCTCTGATCTTGATTGATGTTGACACCAATTAGCAGAAAAGGAATCTTCCAGATAAAGGAAAAGAAGATTTTATTAAGCCCTAAATGCCAAGAGTCAGAATTCAATGCAAAATTCATTAGCGCTTATGGCAGGAGTCCTACCAGCTATTGCCAAGGGGTTAAAGGGAAATAAAAATTACATAAATAAGATTCTCAGGACTTTTAAATCCTAGCTTGAACAGTAAAAGCATTTGGGTGGTTTTAGCTTGCTATTCTATACCCCCTACTTGTAAAGGCTGTTCTGTTACACTCACTAGTTTTAATCGGAGGCAACTCCTACTGAAATCAGTTGTGTTCCTCTGACTGAAGAGCAAAGAGAAAAATAGAGGTCATACTTTTTTCATTCAGTTCTAAATCAATTTTTTGAAATAAAACATTCACCAGGTAGAGGAATAGGTCTTCACATGGTATAAGTATAAATTTTAAATTTAAAATGTATAAATGTATAAATATATAAATGCATATATATATATATATACACACAATCAAAATCTGATTTTAAATTTCTGGCTCATGTACAGAGAGTGACACAAAACCAATGATGATAACTGTCTTTGCAGAATGTTACCCATAAACAAGCTCAGAAAAATAAAGGAGCTTTGCAAGTTTCCTTATGTTGTATCAATCACCAATAAATCCAAGTTTAGAAAAGCTCTGAAACAATATCTGAAAGCTTTGTAAAAACAAAGATTAAATATGCTTTTTATGAAGCAGAAATGAGATTGTGACACTTAGGAGTCTGGAGAATTTTGAGCACCTGCTCTGTAAGAGAAATCCCACAGCTGCCTGTTATTCTAATGTACAGATCTTACAGAAACTTTTGGAGCAGGAACAAATATTTGGGCAAGCTGAGGCAGTTCCTTCCTACGGCTTGTGTTCATAGCACTCAGAAATCTTCTTGCACATTCACGTCTCTCCATGTTCACTAGATCACATTTTGCTTTCTAACACTAAGCTCTTCAGCTTTGTAAGGAAAATCATAGGTCCCAGTTCCCAAAGACTGAGCTCTTGCCTGCCCAGAAACACACCCACAGGTTTTCATTCCTTTCTCCTTACAGGGCATCTGCTCTTTCAGTTCAAAGGACTGCACACACGAATGCTAATTTCTTACAACTCAATTTATCCAATGATAATTCAATTTCAACATGTCCTAAGACATGTTCTTCCACTGGCAGAGGATCCTGATGACCATCAGTTTACATCTACTTGTCAGAAGCCCTAGGGCAAATGTTGACTCTGAATTTACCTTCCAGACTCATTTACTGCATCAAATGTCATCAGAGTTTGCGACAGCAGCATCCTAGACTTATAGCTAGAAATTTACTGACATTTCTTGCTTATTGTGAACGTTAGGGATTTGGTTTATACAGCTCTCATCTTCCAGCATTAAGCACTGTAGTTCTCTGTTTCACTTTACTGGTGTAGTGCTATTCTCCTGAAAAGGCTTAATCCCATATTTAATTTAAAAATTAAAGCATCTCTTTGCTGTCTTTGCATCGTTTGTTCCTGCCCTCCAACCAACCATTCTCCCTTCTTGAATACATACCTATTGTCTCCCTGATGCTTATGGCAAGGGTTTATTTTCTTGTTATAGATTTGAACAACTTGCCACACAGTGAGAGCTTTGCTCTCTGACTGGGGCTAAGCACTGTTTTTATTTTTTAAAATTCCTTGAAGGTTGCATATAAAAAACCCCACACTGGCTCTGTTGTTAAATCGCATACTCTGAAAATTGGTGAGCCTGGAAACTCTGATTGGAAAAAGGAGAATAATTCTAGAAACGGGGATGTGGGATTTCAAGGAATATCTTATGTAGACTCCTACTGTTATCTGATATTATATTGCCTCAGTTTCTCCTCAATCCTTTTCAGCCACATTATGCTCTCACAGTGTTTACATGTTCTGTAAATGAAGATGGATGTCTGCTCATTGATGGTGGTTATCTAAGCTGCTCTGTTTCTTGGGCCTTGCTCATACTTCCTAACGTACCATTCTTAGAATAGAATCATAGAATAGTTTGGGTTGGAAGGGACCTTTAAAGGTCATCTACTCCACCCCCCCCTGCAATAAGCAGGGACACCAACTACATCAGGTTGCTCAGAGCCTTGTGCAACCTGACCTTGCATGTTTCCAGGGATGGGGCATCTACCACCTCTCTGGGCAACCTGTTCCAGTGTTTCACCACCCCCATCATAAAAAAATTCTTCCTTATTTTTGTAATAACAAACCTTTTTCAACTAAACATTTAAATGTGAAGAGAAAGAGTGTTCCTGTTCTGCATGTAAAACCCATGTAGCAAAACCTCAGCACTGGAGCTAGAGTCACATGCCACCAACCTTCATCGATCCTTTAGCACAAGTAACACATTGCAGAAAGCTGTTCCCTCCCGTAAAGGATCTCAGCAAAAAAATATTGAGGAATCTCTGACCAAGAGTTAAAGACTATGACTGCGGTCTGTGTATGTACATAACAATTGAGGAAGCATCTATCCAGAGAAGTATTATGCATGGTTTGAACCTCTACACCTCTAGAAGGATCTCTTCTGTGTTCACAGAACTGTGGGGGAATGTTTGAGAAACCGGTAGATGAAATGTATTTTTGTTCTCTTTCTCTTGCTTCTTGATGAGGAAAAGATAGGAAAAACCTTGTTGTGGAAGTAGAATTTGTCAATCTGTCTCTCATAACTATGCTGGAGAACTCCTTGGAGGACCAGAGTGGAGTATTTACAAATTTGAAATAATGGGGCATTGACTCAGTCACACAATAGATTACTCTCAGTCAGTTAATTAAATAAGAAAGAATTCTTGGTTAAAAATCTATTTGCAGGGAGTCAGATCTATTTCGATATTATGTATAGATTCTGATAGTTCTTCCTTTATTACAAACAAAGAAGACAAGACTTCATGGGGTTTCAAATTTACAGTATATCAGCAAGAATATTTTAAAGCTTTCTGATGCAGAGACAAGGCAAAATTTATAACTCTGCCCCTTTTCTCACTCTGGAGTTACCTGTAAGTAGTCATACAGAGAATAGAAAATGAAAATTGAGTGTTTTTCATAGATATATATAACAGGACCCCAGCAGAAATGCTTACATTGCCACCCCTGTCAGATTCTATGAATCCACAAATCCTGCTAAATACCTAATATCACAACTAAAGACGTACCTAGATGTGCAAGCTGTCAGTTATTTATAAAAGGCCTCTTATCAGGGCCAGCACTGACAATAATATCTGCAAATGTCGAAGGGCCCTCAGCTGTCAAACAAGAAAACGTCATCCAGCTGTGTGATAAGTGTAACTGCCAGGTGCTAAGTCTACAAGCGAAACATAAGGGCATAAACAACAGCTACCACCAGGACACCAAGGATGAACCTGACCAGTGAAAAAACATGTGAGCAAAATAGTAGGGTTATTGTTAAGCCTGATCCTGTTGTCATTGCAGCACCCATTGCTGATAGGGAACATCAGGAGTCTACCTAGAAGTATTAGCGGTATTTCTGTTACTTCTGTCTATAAATCATCAGACAGAATGGTCAGTTTTGATTGTGGTAAAACACGAGTCACTGCTAGTAATCTTAACAGCTACTGTTTCAACTGAAGGTTCAACACAAGTCATGATGGGTAGAAATGGTAGAAGTATGGGCATGTGCATACTTTGAATCTACTCCATGATCCAAATTGTCTTCAGTCATGACTGACAAAAATGAGTACGATAATCTATGTCAGGCCTTTGTCATCAACAGCATTGCTAGACGGAAAGAGGTATTACAATATGTCCCATGAATCAGTCTAATGCCTTCTAAAAACCACGCAAACTTTTAGTATCCACACTACCCTGTGCAAAGAGCTCCACAATTTAGCTGGAAATTGTTGAAATTGTTGGACGTAGGAAATACGAACAGGATTTTCTTGACCTGTAAAGTAACTCATTGAGTGACAATAATTTCTTTCTGAACTGACAGAAGATGGAAGTTGTGCTCTGTAGAACATGTAGACGTAGTCCACGACAGCAGGAAAGCACCAACAATTAGTCAGAACCCCTTTATTGACTGACAAAAAGTAGACATATACTATCAGTGCAGACCAATCTTTTGAGTACTCAAAGTGTGTAAATTAGACCCAAAGTGTAAATTACACAGTAAGGGACAAGAATTTCAGAACATTGATCACTTTGACTCAGTCATTTGAGGAATGAATTCTTTCAAGAATCATAAAACTGCTGGTCTTGATGACATCTGACAGCTGAGTAGATAAAATACCTTGGTTGAACAACAAATATCTGAATACTCCAACCATTTATTGTGCATTGCTGTCAGTGTGTTAGTGCATGTATGTCATGGCACTCCAAAAATCAGAGAAGGATGCTTCAGAGCCAAAGAACAGTAGGCCTGTGTCCATACGGCATCATCTTCACAAATGGCATTAGCATCTGATCTTAATTAAATTAGTTATCACCATTTGCTAAACGACTCCTAATACCAGAGCAAGCTGGACTGTTCCCAGAAAGTCCCTGCTGCTTAAGTGCTTAGCATCACTGAGCAGTTCCAAGAGAGCCTTGGGAGGGCATAAACAGAGACTCTATGCCTGTAGATCCATCAGCAGCTGCTCATGACACTGGAAAAATCCGAAGTATGTAATTATTTGTAATTATTAAATTAGACAATTTGATCACCACTCCATAGGGATCGCACACTGAAAAGTTTACATAAAACCATGCGAGAAATAGAGCCAATGGTGCAGACAGCAATATGAACTATCAGAAAAGGGTACTTTTACCAATATTTTTAGCATCTGTCAAAATATTAGCATCTGTCAAAATAAGGAACCAACCCATGATCGTATAAAATCTTATTTCTTGCAGGTGACTTAGGCATCACAGTCCAAAATTAGGTCTTCAGTTGTAAGGACTTCATGCAAAATCAAAGCCATGTTGATCTGAGCAACTTTCCTGGATATCTAATTAGCACATCCAAAGCCAACTGCATATGAATTCAGATGAAACACATGTGAGTCTCCTCCACATTTAGACTCAATAAGCTACTAAACAATTTTGTACATCCAAGACTGAGGGTAATTCACCCACGACTAGCACCTGGTCTATCTGGGTATCATACTAAATTGCACACTTCCCTGAAGACCAGAGAAATCAAAATGCAAAGTGAGTGCCTGTAAGATCTCAGTTTCCAAAAGGAGGTGAGGGGGAGATGAGGAGACCGATGGCAAGTAAATAATGCTGTGAATCGCTGAACTCACACAATACCACTCAGCACCTGTACGTGTGCTCTGTGTGGGAAAGATCGAGGTTTGCAGAGTTAGATAGGCTGCAATGGATCAAAATTGCATTGTCTTACTGGGTATCCTCGGTAAGCCAAAATCAGTATGTCTTTCTGGGGATCATCCTATCTGATATCATGAAAGCACTAGCTATTACCAGACAATGCATGTAACATCTTTACGGTGGTGCTGAAAATTTTCTAGCTACAGCAGAAATACCAAAGCTGTAGCAGCTACACAATTAGAAATGTACAACATAATCACCAGGATATTTAAAATTAGCATAAATTAAAAAAAAAAAAAGAAAAATAAAAGAAAGTTACCTTACCTAGTAACCTGAGAATGGATTGGACAACTTGGAGACCTCACACATGAGTCAGCTGGAAGAACAAGAACATGCAGAAATGTGATTATTATAAAAACACAGAAATATGTGAACATAGAGACTAGTTGAACAGTACAGCACATTGTGGTCTGTGTCATCATGAAAGACTTGTAAAATACTAAGGATTTAGCCTGGGCAACCCATTGGTCCATCTCTTATGTTCACTTTATGAAACTGTATCAGAAAACAAGAAAAGGATGTATAACAGGAAAAAGGAAGCACAGAGATAGCTGTGCAGGCATGGAAGGATAAACAACTCTTTTCTTTGCTTTCTGCAAATCAGAACAAAGGCAAAAGACTGAAAAGCCTTTTTCAAACCCTAACAGTCCTTGACAGGAAAGAGGAAATAATGCCCTAATTGCCAAAAATGGCAAGGAGAGGAAAGAGGGCAGAATGTCACAGTTACAATTTGTTTCCAATTCATTCTCTCTCTCCAAGGTTCCTTCTGCCCTTTAAGAAATCTGTACTTAAAAAATAATGGACTAGACAATTTCCAAACCGTGAGCCTGGTATTATTCATTTTAATGCCACTCCAGTTGGCTGGGCAATACAATAGATCATCACATTGCGAAAGAACCCTTTGGTCCAGACTATGTATCAGACTGAACTTCTAGATGTATAGCATATTTATCATGACTATGCTGTCACACAAGGTTATCATGCTGGTATGCAATATTTCTCCATCTCTCCCTTAGTGAATTTGGTTCTTTTAGCCAAAATGGAGCTAATCAACATAAAAAAAACCTATGCTGACTTTTTCAGAGTCAGACGCTCAGAGTTAAATATCTACCATGACACACTCAGGGAAGGTATCAGCAGACAATATGGTTTCACATAATCTTGAAGACTTATTTTTCTTAGTATGAGCCAGTGTTTAGCCTTGGAGAGATGTGCTGTATTATACTTAGTTTCAGCTACACCAGACATCCTTCTCTGCTTTTTCTGTTTAGAATGAGCTCCATGAATAAACAGAGGATTTCTTTTTTCTTAAGGTTATTCCCCTTAGCATAGAAAAAGAAGAAAATTCTGCATGGTTTTGGGCCACTTTTTTTCCAGATCCAGTGACAAAATACTTGGAACATGCCAGACTTGGGGTCACTTATTGTTCCTCTACTAGGAAACCAAGCTGAAAGGTCCAAGACATCACAGGAGACATGTCAAAGACCCTGGTATCAGAAAAAGTGTCACAACTAATTAAAACTTTGTTTTGGAAGACACTCAGTACTTGATATTTCCACTGCTTTTATGGGAAGTCAGTGCTCTCAACTTCTGACAAATCAGGTCATTTATTCAAGCTCCCTTCTGTGAACTAAGGTCTCTGAACTTAGTTCTGACTGCTACTGTGGACTTTGATCTAGGAAGTTTAAAATATATGAGGGTAAAAGAAACAACATCTACTTTTGCTCAAAGGTCATTGTCAATAGTGTTTATTTTTTCTGGTCTTGTTTTCTCTTCCAGCATACATGCATTTTTGTCTATAAGTGACAAGTTTGACCAGACCAGCATTGACTAAACCAAACTCATGGACCCACTCAATATTTCAATGATTGAAGATTGCTGGAGGAAAAGAAATATTTATTTTTGTTTCACCTTCCATTTCCAGCTGGGAGTGAAGCCAGCAGTAACAAAAATCTGCTGTGCAAAGGTCTTTCTATGCTATTTCCATCCAGAAAGCCCCGTGAATCCCCCAAGGAAACCTGTTCTCATGAGCGTCCCACCTTGTTCCAATGAGCTTCCGAGGTCTGAAGAGCTGAGTCGAGGTCCCTTCTGGCTAACTAGATTACTGCAAACTCTCTGCTGCCTATTTTCCTCCTCTCCTTAACATTCACAGCACTGCAGTTAAAGCTCCTTACCCATTACCATTCAGACTGTGTATCTATTTACTGACAGTCCTTAACCCTTTTCATCATATCTCTGATTCTGTCCTTAAGGCCTTGTGTTGCTCCTTCCTGCCCATATTTATGCTCTTATCTTTAACCTTTCCCCCTTGTTCTGCCCTCACACTCTTTCCTCGAGCTCATTTTTTCTTCTGGTCCATCAGGGCTGTATCACTTTCCTGTTCTTGCTCAGAATCCCTCACTTTCTATCCCCTCGACAGACTTCTCCCTCCACTCTCTGCAAGAACCACAGCTACAGTCTTGGAGTGCAGTCCCACAGGCCAGTTTCCCTGAGTTATAGCTGGGTAGGGCTTCACAGCACATCAGCCACACTGCGATAACTGATCACATTCATGCTCCCACCTTGTAACAGCTGTGAGGTGGTGTATGCTTCTGAGAGGGAGTTGCTACTCCAGCATAAGATCCTGCTGGATATCTAAGAAAGAAGAGAACAAAGCTTAGAAGTAGTAAAGAAAAAGCAGGAAAGAGGCAATGAGAAATGCAAATTATCTGGCTGGAACAACCTACGTTTTGTTGCTGTTACTGTGAAGCAACAACAGTAGAAACAGTACTATGCTGCTACTACTTTTTAAGAAGAAAAGTTATGTTTGCAGCATGGAGGGAAAGGATACTGTGGCCACCAACATCTGGTAAGTGTGTCTCCAGTGGGCTATAGACCCTTCAGTACTGCTGCTGCTGGGCAACAGGAAAACGGCATCAGGATGGTCTGCCCTGGCATGGACTTACTGCAAGTGTTATCCCACAAATGCCTCATGGCAGCTGCCATGATGGGAGAAAGCAGGACAGGGAATAAGAGTCAGAGGTGAGACATGGCAGCACCTTCACCTGTACGTAGCAGGGGGCAGGGCACTTTCATGCTGAGACAGCCTCCCAGATCACCCTTGAGCCCAGCAAAGGAGAAAGATGGTTTGATTTCACCTAAGCCTTTTTACTGGGCTTGAAGAATGTAAGGTTGGAAAGAGCAAAAACATTGTATCTGGGGAGAGGTGACTGGGAAACTGTTGGCCCAGGGCACTCAACTACTATATTCTTCATCATGGCAAATTTCACATTTAGTTCAGTGAGAGCAGACTTTGGCCAAAACCAAGCAAAGCCTATTCCTTGGGCTGCATGGCTATGTGCAGGATGAAGAGCCTAACCAGGCAAATCTCATATGATCCTGGCATTAGATTTAAATTCGATATAAGGAAGAAATTCTTCACTATGAGGGTGGTGAGGCACTGGAACAGGTTGCCCAGAGAAGCTGTGGGTGCCCCATCCCTGGAAGTGTTCAAGGCCAGGTTGGATGGGGCTTTGAGCAACCTGGTCTAGTGGAAGGTGTCCCTGCCCATGGCAGGGGGGTTGATCTTTAAGGTCCCTTCCAACCCAAACCATTCTAGGATTCTATCATTAGAAAGGTGCTCCTAAGGCAGCATTCTTCTAATGGAGGTTCCTAAATGAACAGTGGTCCCTAGGATTTTCTGGCTCTTGGCTGTACTATACCCAGGAAGCCATGGACCAAATAAAGAGGCTGAAGCTTTTTGAAATTATTTGGCTACTGCAGATCACCCCGCAGGGTGCAGCAATGAGTAAAAACTCAGGTCAGATGGTCACAGCAGGCAACTGGGATCCAAGAGTTCTTGCATTGGCACGTTATCCTCAAACACCAGCATAAAGCAATTGACATTTCTGTACTTCACTCAACATGAGCATAGTTAGCATTACTTCAAATAACAGACGGCACATTACCTGAGAAATGCTTTAAAATTGTGAAAACATTAAGTATCATAGCACAGTAGAACAAGATTCCCATTCTGTTTGTATTGATAGATATGAAAATCAGGGCTCCTGCTGACTCACATTTTCAGGGTAATTGCTGAAAGAGAAAATGATCTATTTGTCAAGTCAATTCATTAAACAAATTGAGACTTTGAACTACTTGATTTGGGTGCAAATTTAATCAGGGAGTGAAGGGGTGAATTGACACAGAACACACTTCCTATCTTCTGCCCCAGGGCCATTTTAGATATTACAGTAACACAATATTCTTATTGTTATTTTATAAGCTAGCTGAAAATCAGCATTACTTTGTGTGCTTCTTTTCCACAGTGAACAGAGGAAGTGCTTATTCATACATCTGTAGTTAAGATGAATTTTAAAAAGTAAACAGAGACTGTAAGGAGCTAAAATGTCTCTCACTTGTACTAATTCCAGTGACAGGAGGACAGGGAGTGTGGTGCAGACATGCTGATATAAGTCACTTTGGAGATCAGTACCCATTTGCTGTTCAGGACTTTTACATAAGCAGGCAGAAGTGCGAGGTACCGATGCCTGTCTAGCTCCCTCCCGTCTTGCTGCGGGCATGGTTTATGCTCCTGAACTACCTAAAGTGGTCCTGGCTCCATAAGTGCACCCCAACAAACTTTCATCAGGCCTATCAAGTTGAATCTTGAGTTTTTCCAAGCATGCATTTCAGTATGTGAACAACATCAATCCTACTCATTCCAATGAGGCAGCTAGTAAACGAATCTCGTGTCCTGTCATTGTAGGTTTTTATGTCATGTGGCAGAGTGCTTAGGAATTTTCTCAAAGCACTTGCAATGCTACACTTTTTTCTTTTCGACGGTTAAAACTTTTTACTTTTGTGTAACCACGGAGTGTTTGTTCAAGGCATACTTCTGTGCCGAGCAGAATCTGTCCTGTATTTACAAAGTAAAAGCCAATATGAAGAGCGCTTACTGTAATGAACAGTGTTTGGAGCGAAACGTCTAATGAGTATAGATGCTATCAAAGCTGTTCTCTTGCTCAGATGTGAATGTTAATGCCAATTACTCATGTTTCTTGATTAAACTCTCTCCGAACATTAAGTACTGCGGAAAAAAAAAAACACTCCATCTTAAAAGATGCACATTGCAGTTGAGTCAGAAGCTGGTACCAAGAATCCAGGGACAAAGTGTACTCTATGTTGTGGTCCTTCAAGGAATATTACCATGAAAGTGCCTTGGATGTGATTTATAAAAGATGTCTGTGTTGAGTATTCCACTGGATGACAGTCAAATAAGTGGACACCAGACTAAGATGTACTTGCAGGACAAGGAAAGTATCTGCATGAGTAAATTACTAAATGAGGACATTTTCCACAGAGAAATATGAGGTTCCACTAAAAACGTGTCAGTTCTCAAGATCTACAGCCACGCATGATATAAACCATGAGAGCCAGCTAGCGATCTCTCATAGTTGGAGTTGGGATTATTGCCTCAGTTTGACTAGATCTATGACCACTACTCTGTTTAAGGAACTGTTCTGGGGTACGTCTGCATCAATTTCTTCTATCAATATTTTGGTATGATACAAAAGGTGCAGATACCCCACTATATAGCTGTATACCTGAGCTCTGGAATTAGGGGAAATGCACCAACCAGGAAGAAAAGTCAACATCAGGTTTCTCTTAAAAGGTATAAAGGCTCGTTGTCAAATCTATAGGAATGTACATTTGTTTTCTGTTCATCAAATCAGAGTTTAAGAGCAGAAGGGATGCTTAAATAGTCTATTCCCAGCCATCTCCTCTGTCTCAGGCCATTGTACTTCATACAGCTATCACTGCCTTGAGCCAGATGTTTCCCAGAGCTGTGAAACAGTGACACCCAAAACCAGCCCTGGCATACTGAGCTACATGGCAGATGTAATATTGGGAACAGACAATAACAGGAAAGTTTAGAGTTGAAATAAAACTGAAGGTGGCTGGTGGAAGAGCTGCTCTTCCTTTCCACCCCTGGATTCAGACTGGGCTGAAATCTTCCAACCAAAGCCTTGAGGGCCTCATGAGCATCCAGGACTTGCTGAATCTGCCTTTCAGCCAGCACCTCATCAGTGCACTGCTCACCAGAAGAGTTCACAGCTAAATATGTGTATTACATAAAAGCTGGGGGGAGAGGAGTGGCAGGAATGGGGAAGTGTCTCATCCAAGGACAGACAGGACACCATTAGGAGAGCTGGAAAAGGTCACAGATGTCCCAGTTCCAAAGACTGTGCTTTAAATATTTAACTACCCAATGTTTATCCCATTTGTTATTGATAGATCACAGCACCTGGCATAAATAATGCTTTACACTTTGAAAATATCACTTCATAAATCTTCATAACAGGCGTGTGCAGTGGGTGGGTAACCAGTGTTATCCCCACTTTGCCAAAGTGGGACGCTCACTCATCACAGTAGGTAGAAACAAAACTGCTGAAAGATGCGCCTGCAGCGATTGGTCTAGGGAGAGCCCGAAGGCCAACAAAGGCCCACAGAAATCTCTCCATGAACCTTGCAAATAGCAGAACATAGTGATTTAAATCTAAAGCTATGGCTGCTTGAGGATAATTTGCAAGAAGTACGAGAGTGACTCCGACTGAGCAGACAATTTGCTAGGAACAGTTTAGCTAAACGACCTCCAACGGGAGTAGGCGACCAGCAAGGCAGCTGGGCTGTGCTAAGGCTGGGGAGCGAAGTCCCAGCACACTAGGGATGCCTGCATGCCGTGCCTGCCCGTGCAGAGCCTCCAACCGGCGCAATTGCTACCAGCAGCACTACAATTCTCACACAAATTTAAGTTAGCAGGTGAAAAAGAAAGAGATTGGAAGTAATGGGGGACATATGAATCACATCTGCAAGTCTTTGTGTAATTCAGTTTTGAAATTTAAGATTTAAACTAATGTATTCCTTGGCCGAAAGTTATTCTAGCTTCTCTAGGCAGGTAGTAATAGAAAGAAATGTGATCTTTTTGATTAAGCCAGAACATTTACTGCCACTGGGAAGTGCTGCACATAATGTACCGTGGGGACATGGTGCTTTCTGCAATTTCTGCTACAACTGCAATATCTTACAGTAAGCCTTCAAAAGTACAGTATATAGGAAGTCTCAAATCATCCTCATTAACTGCATTTATACAACAGAGCACCTATCTATTAAGGTGTTAGAGGTACTTCCAGTAAAATAAATTAAGTCCTGATTCTACTTCCAAACACCCAGTATAAATCTAGACAACTTGCCCTACTTCTGTAGCATTATTCCAGATTTAAATTTATTCAACAAGGCTCTTAAATTTATGCCTTGCTTGGGCACTTGAGTGTTTTTACCAATGTCATCGGGGCTTCTCTCATAAGCTTTAAATTCTCCAGTACCTTTGAAAATTTAAGTATTTGCCAAGGACTAAAAACTGACCTCCAAGGCTAAAAACAACAGATTGGCGGAAAGCTGAAAGCTAATACAAAACCATTAATGAAAGTCAAAAGGCACAAGAGCTTCAGGAGAAAAAAGAAAACTTATAATGTTTAGAAAAACAGTCAAATCCTGGGAGGAAAAAGGAGAGCTGAAGTCTGTGAACATGCACCTTCATTTCAAACATTCCAGTATCCTGCCTCAGGATCCCATTGTATTGATGCTGCACAGGGAGAGGCTAGTTTCTGCCTCCTCAAAAGCTTACACTTGAGATTTTCACACTTAAGATTTCCACTTATCTGTAGCTACTTAAACACCCTACAAATTCCACCATTATCTGCAATCTACTACTAGGGAAAGTAAGGTGCAGGAAAGAGAAATAACTTACCTAAGGCCTTATCACACACTCAAACCCTAGGAAATGAGAGCTGAGTATCCATCTATTCTATGGCCCTAAGTAGGGAAAAAACTAGATATGTTTGGCAATAAGCTTTTTGGGTTTTGCTTGCCATTCAGGCTCATGCAGGAAATGGAAATTTCCTGTTCCTGTCAACCTGAAATGCCTCCAGGGTCACAACTGCTCAGCTGGAAGATAGTAAATACCACAGCCTCATTTTCTTAATGCACACAAGAAAGAGATAAACTCAGCCTAACCTTATACGTTTACTTTGGGATCATTTTTATGGTCCAGGTAAGTCCCAGCTCAGGCAATGCAGGATGCTTAAGTGATATTGTAACACAAATAATAAATCTTAACTTGGGACCAAGCGGGAAGCTATTAAATGCTGACAAATGGTACTGTAAAAAGCCACTTCAGAGATCTGTGCAAGCACAGGCGAAAGATCTGCCTGGCTGTGGGCATGTTAGGTTGCCCAAAGAGGACACATGGATACTTGCCTTGCTGTCTGCAGGCAAGTCTTTGCCCACCTTCTCCCACACCGCACTTTGCACTGCATACCTGATGTACACGTTGATTTCTTTGCTGAATAACCATCCCCCTAGTTAAGCTGAACGCTACTTAATTCAGCCAGCTTGTAAACGCCGCATTTACTATTCAGAGTTCTCCAGATCTGAGGGAACTGAAGCGAAATGAAAACAAAGCTCCTCACAGAATTATACACCCACCCCGCTGGTCTGCAGAGACTCAACTTGAGGCACAGCATGGCTCTCCCCCATCATTCGTTGTCACATGCAAACAGATGTGGGAAGAAACGGTGGCTGATTACCCACCAGGAGGACCAGGGGCTCTTCCTTTCGAGTGGCCAGAGCCAAGGGACATGGGGACAATGCTTGAACGGGACCAGGGGAAGAAGAAACAGGCACAGCCCTTCCAGGTGGTTGGTTCTGATTCTCCCACCTCCTTTTCGAAGCACAGCAGATGCTGCCCACGGAGCAGCTGCCAGACCCCAGCTGTTGTGCCGTTGAGCTCCAGCATGCCTGTGGTGCTCGTACACTGGAGCACAAGGCTCGGCTTCCTGGCTCCCAGCTGCCCGATGGCTTGGAGAATTGGAAGGAAATATTATACTCTCTCTCCCACTTGCTTGTGCATTAGTCACAAGCCAGAGCAGCATCCAAGCCTTTGTGTTTGCATCATCCCACCCCCTAGGGAAGGATGGGATCTGGTTCAGGCTCACAAGAAAATGGCAACCCAGCCATTTGGCTAGGCTGCACACAAAGAGCCCTGCCTTGGCGATGGATTAGAGTGGGCATCTCGACAGGGCTCTATCTTTATCTTCTTTTTCTTTAGAGGCTGCTGAAAAAAATACCAATAGGTCAGCACAAGAATAGAAGATGGAAACAGCCAAACATAATCACAGAATGGAGCGAAAGAGACCAGGAGTGGAAAAGACCTGTTTGCAGCTGGACATGTGTTTTCAGAGACAGTTCCGATTTGATGCAAAAGCATTTAGAAATTTGATTTGAATACAGTGAGTCAGAACAAGCCAAAAGCTGAGCTAGTTTCACATGGAGCAGTGATATTTTATTTCAGATTTCCCAAGTATTTTGACTCTCCCCGCATTGGTCCATGCAAAATAAATGGGAGTTGCTGTGGCAGCACTTATGCTTTCTCCCTTCCTTCAGCTGGCCCCCCTACCTCAGTCAAAACAGGGCTCCACGTCCACATTTTCCTGCTCCCAGAGGAACCCCTCACACCCAACTGCAGGCTCTTCTCGAGTGCAGCTCTCTGCATCTCAGCTCTCGACAGCAGTATTCACTGGAAGAAAGCCAGGAGGGAAACTTTCACCTGGTGATGAGGCCACTTACCAAAGTGAACTCTCTTCCATTATTTCCTCCATAACCCACACTTTGGGCTGGTTTTAAATTTCTCTGATCAAGTAGAGAAGAGACCTGAAGGCAACTGTCTCAGATCACCTTGAGCTTGGTCTGTTTTCACCTCCTTGCTTTTATGGATCTAGGTTTCCTTTTTTTAAAAAAAGAAAAGCCTCCAAGCAAAATGATCTGTTTCAGGTTGAACAAAACACCTATTTAAATCTAAATGAAAGGTTTTGAACATACAGAAAAAAGAAAACAGCTTATTTTAGGTTGATCCCCCCAAAAAATTACACTGCCCTAATCAGATCAATGTAAAGACACTGTCAAGATTTTTCACCACAGTACCTGAGCACTGTAACCAGACAGTAAAATTTCTGCTTGTACAAACATGACTTCCCCCATGCCTTCCCAAATTTTTCTCAGTTTATCTTTTTTTTCTCTCCATAGGCATCCATAAGGGATGCTTTTTTAAGAGACCACGAGCACTATTCACTGAAAATATTTTTAATAAGTGTGACTATGTCCAGAAATCACACTTTCATATGCATGCACGCACACTCTATTATTTCTTTTAAAAGAACCTACTAAATAGTTCTGGACAAAATTGCAAATTCAGGGCTGTTTGGGAACTGCTCATATTTGTTTTATTCGTGACAGAGCTATTTGACACTACTCTCAGTCTGTGATTGGACTGTTGGAATATCTTTTTTCATATGGAAAAATAACAAACATAAAACCCCCCAAAATCCAAGTATCATCATTCAGCCAACTATTCATACGGATTAAGTGGAAGTCTGGTTTTCATGTATAACTGGCAGTAGTCTGTGTATTTGTAAACCGCATAATAAAATCCCATAAATAATATTAAATAGAATTTAGTCTTCAGAGTTTGAAATTAAAAATTAGGCTTTCCAATAGTGTCACTCTCTCCTCAACAGTTTGGCTTCTCTTGTTGATTAGTAATGCTGTATAGGAGATAGGATATCAGCAGTGGGATTATCAGGCACACTGTTTCCATTATTCACACATGTAAAAATCCACATTCCTTTATATGAGATTTGTCAAACTTAACATTATGACTATCATCAGCTTCATTTGTCTTTTTAAAGAAAAACTATTGCAAAATGATGGCAGATCTAAGCAAAACTCTAGTTTACAAAGATCAGGAGATTTTCAGAGGGTCTCCAGTATTATAAGAATAGTAGTAGCTTGCTACTGCAGACATAGCATGTTGCAAAGATCGTATAAACAGATGAGCAACTTAAAGTAATGAGAGGAAATCAGACTATAATGTGTGCTTACACAGCGGGAAATAAACTGATACAAAAGAGAGAGCAGCTCTCAGCACAGATAGATAAACTCGGAGAGATACCGAAGCTCACCAGGCACAGTAAGGCAGGGAAAACCAACAGCAAGTGCAAAGAAACAGAGTCCTTCAGGCTACAAGATAAACTCTGAAAAAACACGCTGAGTTCCCATTTCAGAAGTACATAAGCTGCTTAGTCCGTGTCCTTTGCAAAAGTAAGAGTTTGTGAAGGTGCAAAGGACTATAGGAAAGGACTGAAACAGTGCATGGCACAGTAACGGAGGCACCTATATCCCCAAGGGAATGATGTACCAACGCTAATCGTATGCAACATCAGCGACAAATACTGCTTCTCCCTTCCAACAGCACCAAAGAATCAAATTTGTAGAAACATTAGATTTAGCTTTTTCACCCTTAAGTTCCAGAACTGGAAACAATGGGGTTTTCATAAAAATGCCTTAGTGGGTGAAGAACAAGATTTAGCAGGGACACCAGATGGGCAGGACTGGGGAAAGCTGTCTCCCCTATAAGTGACATGAGTTAGTTATCTCCCCTCTCTCAGTCTTTGTGTTTCCAAAGGGCTCCTACCTCACAGAATCACAGAATCGTATAGGTTGGAAAAGACCTTTAAAATCATCGAGTCCAACCGTAAACCTAACACTACCAAGACCACCACTACACCATGTCCCTAAGCACCTCACAGTCCTACTGGGAAGAGATAAACAGTGCAAGGAGGAGACACATGATGTTTTCTGTATTATGGGGCAGCAGAAGATGCATTTTGCCACAACTGCTAAAGACTTCTGCACAGGCACTGTGCTTTTACACACAGTGTAGAGCTAAATATCTAAAACATCTGGAGTAAGTATGTGATCAGAAACCCCTGGGTTTTCCTACAAATTATCCTCCTGCATTAACATCCAAGGAAAAAAATGACAGAATGCAATATTCAACTCCAAAAATGCAAACAGCAGAATTCTTTTTTTTTTCCCAAGCTGGTCACTAAGTGCAGGAATGTGTTATAAGCTGGTCCTCACTTCATCCATGACCCTGTGGGTCTCCTTTCATAAGGGCAAAGCCTCCAGGAAGATGGTTGATTCACGCTTGCACAGAGAGACTGTCTTGCTGCAGCGAGAGGATGAGCTCTCACCCTTTTAGAGAAATTACAGAAGAGACAACTGCATGTAACAGAAATATGCAGCACCTGTCACAGCAGGAAGGCAGCGAAGCCAAACTGATCTATGAGCAGCAGTGCCCAGAAGCACTGGAGATGTTCCATCCCTTGGGCCACCTCTGCTCATGTGTGGCCACCTCTGACCGAGGACATCCAGCGCTGGGATGAGCAGCCCAGCGAACCCAACCAGATGCCCATTGCCTCTCCCTCAGCCGTGAAACGCAGCCCTCAGGCACCCGCTGCTGAGCTGCTGCCTGCGAATGACACGGCTCTGCCGAGGCCGTCTGCAGCCCCGCAGGGGACTTAACAGCCTTCGGTGCTGTGTCACATGTAGTGAATCAAATTGGTTCCAAGGGAAAATTGTTTCAAAGATGCCTAAAGTGCAACTTGTCTGTTAGATTGCAAATTCTTTAGGGGAAAAAATAAATCACGCTTTTTAAGGGCTTGGAAAGCATCTCATGTGTGGCAGGTGCTCCTGTGAATAAATGACAGGCTCCATCAGACTGAGTGACTTGGGGGTTCCTCCTGCCCTGGTGGCACCTGAGCTAATGATGTTGAGCTGGAGGCCTGTGTACCCCATTACCCATCCCCAGAGCCAGCTGTGCCCCACACCTGCAAAATCTGGGCAGAAAATAGTTCCCTTACAGATTTCATCTCTGACTGAGATGGGACGACTCCTGCTTCTGCTGCTCTAAAGGAAACTATACCTGACAGGAGCTGAGTCTTTGAATCAAGTAGGATTTCCATCACTGTGCAATGTTTTTTTGTCCCAAAAAAGTTAAACTTTGCACAGTTTGAAAACAACTTTGGGAGAAGATGGCAACAGCTGAAGGAATTTGGCTAGAAATTGCGTTACCTCTTGATCCATCACCGCTGCATAGCAGCTCTGTGTGCGGTCTCCCGGCTTGTTTGAAGGTTGATGGGATAGCTTCAGGCTTTTGGCTTTTTTATGCAAGCAGATATTCATGCTTTGATATCTTCTCTGACATGACTTTTGATCCAGCGGAGGTGATGCTGACACTTTTTTCACTGGGAATATTTTATTTGTGTACAGTGCTGCTAGAGCATCGCAGTCGCTCGAGTTATTTTGGAGGAGCTCTTTCACAATGATACAGCCTAATAAATGTGATGAAAAGTGAGAGCTCCACTAACTGCAGTCAGGGTGCCTGCCCTGGTCCGGACCAAGGCATTGAGGGTTGGCAGCACGCAGGGGCCATCAGATGTGATCCAGGAGGGTCAGAGGAGAAGGGGCAGCACAGCACAGACTGGTCTGGAGATCTGTGCAGTGAGAAGGGCGCTTTGGAATAGCCAGGTTATTCCCCCCCAAAAAAAACGGGATGATGTTTCAAGCTGGCAGAATGGAAAGTTTTGGGAAAAGTGAAGACACCCTGGTGGAAAGTCTGCATTTTTCTATCCTTGCCAGGGTAAAGCGGCACAGGGAATGAGGGTTACCAGCCAAGGAATGCTATGTGCCTCAGGGAACCCCCTGCTGAAGGACTTTCAGCTAATTGAGAAAGTCAAACATCCGTGTTCCTGCTAAAAAAGAGGCTGCACTACCTTCATCAAGCATTTTAGCTACAAAGGGAATTGTTCATAAAGGCAGAAGGAATTAAAGGACGTACTATTTAATGGGCCAGACTGATGTGCACACTGATGAGATATACTTCAAATTGTCTAAATGTCTGTTTTGGCTGAAACAGTCTTTTTTTTTTTTCCTTGGCCAATGTTGTCTGTGATTTTTGTTGTTTGTAAGCCATGTCCTTTGCTGTGACCCCAGCCAGAACTGACACTAGCCAAATTTAAGGTGTGTGTAAAAAAAAAAAAAAAAAAGGGAAAAGAAAGAAAAAAGACAAAATTACTATATGCCCTAATTTATACCATTCTAAGGCCCATTCTAAGGCAAAAAATTAATTTTGCACTAATGTAAGTCTCATCCCACCTAAAATAAATCCTAGCCTGATTGCAGCCTGCCTGCATACAGTATAAGAACTCACTAGGGCACAATGCAAATTATACCAACTGCTTTACCAACATAGCTGACTCCTGCGCTAACCGAAGGAGAGAAATGGGACTGCACACATTCATTTTCTCTTTCCTTCCTAAATTGATGAGGTGGTCTTTTGTGTGTGTGTGTGTAATGGCATGAAAGCACGGTAGCTTGGAGCTGGTAGGCATTACAAAGAGCTAAGCTAGCCTGGATTTATACTCATGCAACTTTTCCAGTTGATGTAGTTACCCAAGTGCAAGCCTCTGTAGTGGGACTTCCACCAGAGTAAGTCTTGCACAGATTTACCTTATGAAGGAAAATTATCCAACCAAGCTAAATCACTTCAGTGCAGAACAGTTGTAAGAGCTTGTTTACATGAAGCTACTCAGAAAAGTTGATCTGAATTTTTAAGTGGATTAGTTAAACTGCATTAATTAAAGCCCTTTGTGGGAACTGTCAGAATTAAAGTGGTTTTGATTTGATTTGGTTTACTTCTCTTCCAAGGCTAAGTCATACTAAGGCCACTTTAATTGTGAAACAGGAGGTTTAATGCAATTTAGCTAATTCACTTTAAACTCTTGCCTTTAGTTAATTTAAATCAACTTTCCTGATTGTCTCTGTATAGACATGACCAAGGAAAAGCAAAGACCACTTAAACAGAAACACCTAAGAGTAACTTTGAAAAAAATCCAGATATTTCACTAGCACATCCAGGACATTACTATCTTCGTCACCAACAAGCCTTGGGAATTGCAGGTAACAATGTCAAGGTCCAAGGAGACACACTGAGAAACAGATCCTCTATGCTAAGCTACAGCTACTTATCAGAGACAGGATGGCCAGTCCTGCACAAAAACTTTACTCCAGCCTAAAATAAAAGATGACAAGTTAGGAAAATGCCCCTCAGAAGAAAACAGGGCTTGGGCCATGGGCTGTGGAGGGGGAAGAAGAGAGCTGCCTGAATATGTGAAAGAAGAAGGAAATTTTATTTAAAGCTCTGGTGACAATTTCTGCATCCTTTCTCCCTCCTGAGCCAGAAGGCACAAACAATATTGCTAAAATGCTGTTGGAGGAGACCTGGTCTTCTTTGCCCTGGAAGCATCATGCAGACCTGTTTCAGGCACTTGTACAAGGTAATAGCCATGCAGCAGCCTGAAGCCCAGAGATTTGGGACGTGGAGGCATACAGGTGACTTTGCATGGCATCAGCCCCAGCTCTGCAGGGCCAGCACTGAGCTAAGAGCCGACCTGCCAGACCATCCCAAAATGTTACCTATGAATTTAAGAATTCAAGGTGAATTTTTGAAAACTGTCTGTTTCCGCAGGTACAAGTAGCTTTCGGAACACACCTCCATGCCTCTGAAAATCTACACCCCTTTCTGCATCTTTTTAAAGCTCATAGACTGGCCTTATGCAATAGCGCTGCAGTTAACGTTACGGTGAGCAGTGTTTGCAGTGACAGGGTTACTCTCTGCACCAGATGAATGATTAGAGTAGAGAACTGCCACATTAAATGAGAGGGAGTACAAGACAGGTTTCTTGTGCTGCCGAGATCCATTTTAGTATTGAATCAGACTCCAAATGGCAGCCTAAGTGAGAGCAGAGGTGGTGATTAGTAGGACTGTGTCTATTTGGAGATGGCGGTATGCATGACTGAACATGAATGGCCTGATTATGAGTGGGTGTAGCTCCACGCAAAGGGACTGAGCGGGCAGAGCTGAGGTAGCAATGATTAGCTGTCACGCAAGATAAGTTATTGTCTCCTGTGATGCTGAAGATATACTGTACTTAATAGTCCATTGGCTAAATGCATTCAAACGGTTGTTATTGCTGCAGCCGGAAACATTCATTCACGTAATTAGTTTACCTTCCTAGTTTAAGCCAAATGGAAAATCCCTCTGTAAAGCACTCTTAAGCTGGCTGTTGTACCAGTGTTGATCAGCACAGTCCTTTTGACTTTGCAAAGTTGGCCGGTTTTCCCCAGGAGGATGTGAGGTCCTTTAATCCCCTACCTTATCACAATGCCTTATCACAGCCATTATAGGGATGCTCTGGAATCTGCTCTGGAATCTTCTCTGGATAATCTGACCCCAAGATTTGTAACAGCAGCCACTGAAATCAATGGAAAATGAGCCGTCATGTGACAGGGTTGTTACCCGCCAGCGATCTTAATTCCAGGTGTGTGACAGGGAGGACAGGAGATGACTCATCCCTTGTCAGAAAACCTCTGTGTCACAGATTTGCAGTTCTACCTTTTTCCAGAGGAACCTCAGCTACTTGCCCATAATAAATGATCTTCAGGTGACTTCCTCTCCCTTCTCTGGGAGTCATGAATATTTGACTTAACAAATTAATCTTTTCACTCCCTTCATAGGAAGACAGATGCCTTTATAAATGGAGTGCCTGAGACAGAAAATAAAAAAAATAGACCATAAAGGAAAGTGTCTAATTTTCAAGTAACTCTGCTCATCAGAGGGATTAGGCCAGACCCCCAACTGCAGCAGAGCAATACTATTTATATCAGCAATTGTACGTCTCCATCTCTTTCTATCTCACTGGCCCAATTTTGCAGGCAACAACATTCAGAGCCTAGACCTGGGTCTAAAATCAGCACTGACCCAAGCAGCTTCAGCATAATGGATCCTGTTATCATGCTCCAGGGGTGTTTAGGAGGTAAGTTGGACTTTTCATCCCATGAAGCTGAAGAATTCAAACGGAATTTCTCTCTTCATGAAGCTCCTGAAATGTCATGGCTAGGAAGGAGAGAATCCTCCAAGGTTCTCAACATCAGCATAACCACATCATCAAACTTAGCACAATTTATCGTTTTGCAAAGGTGGTACTCAGCAAGGCATGCTGCCTTCTAGTGACTCTATTTCAGAGAGGCAGAGCTTGAATTTGGATTAGCTGTCTTAATGCACAGGTAGGGAGAAAGGACCCTGATACGAATGTTTGGTGCTTTAGGGGGAGAGGATCCTGATATGAATGTTTGGTGCTAATATCATGCTCCATCACCTACGCGGCCAGGAAGAATAACAGCAGTCAGGGGTGGTGCCAGCATTTTGTGACTGCTGTGTTATTCTATTTGTTCTTTTGTTTGAGTCTTTTTGTTAAGGCTTCAGCAGCATGGCTGGGTTCTGGAAAGGGCTGCTTGGATGCTCATAGTCCTCCTTGTGCAGTATTACATCCCATGAATTGCTCACTAAGTACAGGCAGTACTTAAATTTCCACACACCACTTACAGTCATCCCCAGAAGGCTAATCCTACTGCAGTCCACAGCAGGCTATCACGGTCTCAAGCCTCGTCCATCTGTTTGCTTGTATTTGCTTCTGTATTCTTTGCTTTTGACCTATCAGATGCGTTATTGAGCCCTGCAATTATTTTTCCATTCATCTTCTTCTTTCCTGACTCATTTAGCAAATACTTCTTGACCTCCTGTGTGTTGAGATGCACCATCCAGCTCAGCGTGGTGGAAAGTGTAAATCTGCTGCCTTTGGAAACCCTGCAAGCCTATAGCAGGGAACAGTTATGCCCCGGACATTTTGTTCCAGTTCCATTCCAGTGCTTGCTTATGTAAGAAAGTAATTTTTTGGTCTGGATTCATGCAAGAAGAACAAAACAGCCTGCCCATTTCCCATCTTCAGGCAGACGTCCCAAAGGGTATAGGAAGAGGATCCGTGGGGAGCCTAGGGGCTCCCTGGCTGGGAATGCAGTGGGTGATCAGAGCATCAGTCAAACAAGCACAGTGGTACAGTCAGGTGGCTGCTGTGCCCCAAAGCAGACCAAAACTGCTGAGTGCCACAGCCTACCGTCTCGCTGATGTCCCTCCCACAACGAGCTGCATCATAACTGGGTCTAACCCCCACAGTGCAAACCCCAGAGACCGCCCCCCCAAAGGGTCTCACTGCTGTGTTGCTGTTTCTCTACATATCTTGATGCCTCCATTGAAGGTATGAGAATATGAAGATCTGAGAATCTGAACTTTTGATGAGAATTTTGATGAGAATTTCATATGAGAATATGAATTTTGATGCCTCCAATATGAAGGTATGAGAAAACTAATGTAATGAGAGATTTGTACAAACAGGGGTATACTGTGTGCACCAAATGACCGGGATGAAATGGCATATCCAAAGCTTCCGTGCTGAGCTGCCAGGGTGTCCTCAAAAGCGTATCTCATCGCCACTGGCTATTTGTGATCACGAGGCAGCTATTTTAATCACGAAGAAGCCAACCTGCCTTTTTTCCAGCATTTCTAGTGCTGTTCTGTTCTGTTGTCCTTCTGCAGCTGAAGGGGAATGTGTTGGGGGACACAGAGTGATGGGGCTTCTGTGATGCTCTTTTACCATTCCCTTTTGTTTCGTGATCTTTGTTTAGTGAGAAAGGCAGGGCAGGGACTCTGGCCTTATGTGAGGAAAAGCAGTTTTGCTATCAGGTAATGAAAGTTGCTACCCAAAAGGAGAATTGGAACGAGGGTGAAAGACTGGGGCGTGTTTCCAAAAATTGAAAAAGGACATGTGCCAAGAGCTATTGAAAAGTGAGTCCTTGCAGGCAAAGAGGTGGTCTGTCTGGAAGAGCCTGCCAATGGGGGCTTTTTTCCTAAGATATTCAGGCTTATGCAATACTTAATGCAAAAGAAAGGCCCCAAAAGGTTCCCCCAAAATGACAGCACAAACCAGAAGAACCAGTCAATGGGTTCATTAATCTCAAACTTTATTTTGAGATGTTTCACACAGAGTTGGTAGGTGGTGCGGAGCTCCCTTTGTCCATGGCTATGGGGAGCTTCCAGCTGCCTGTAGGACCATGACGGGGTATAGAGGTGGTGGGTGATGCGGAGCTCCCTTTGTCGACAGCTATGGAGAGCTTCCAGCTGCCTGTAGGACCATGACAGGATACAGAGATGGTGGGTGGTGTGGAGCTCCCTTTGTCCACAGCTACAGGGAGCTTCCAGAAGCCTGTAGGACCATAACAGGGAACAGACTAGGGCTATGTGTGTTTCCTTATCTTTAGGTCAATGTCCTTCTAGAAAGTTGCAACACTCTCTAGCTGAGTCACAGAGGAAGGAGAGGACAGGTGCATGCCGTGGTCCGGTCATGTCCCTGTTGGCGGATGTAGCTGACAAAGACAGGCGCATCAAAGAAGAGAGCAGCCACCCCCCATTGCCACGAGAAGCCCCTGCCTCCCTGCCCAGGGGTCTCCCAGCCTCACACCAAGGCTGTCCATCCAATGTCTGCCTGATGGACAGGAGACACCCATCCTGGGCCAACCATGTCACCAACCCCACTGCAACGTGGGCCACCACCAGTGTTTTCCCTGCTGTGACCTGGACGCTAGGGCTGGTGCCAGGAGCTCATGTGTGGCCCAGCCCTTGGCTACCTGGGGAAAAAGGATGCATGGCTTTGCCATGGCTGGAGGGAGCTTCCAGCTCCCTGTAAGACCGTGACGGGGTATAGGTTGGGGCAATCTTATCTGTCCTGTAGCACGCTGACAGCTCTCTGGCTGAGTGTTGGAGGAGGGAGGACAGCAGTGTGCCATGGTCTGGTCATGTCCCTGTCCAGGCATCTGGCTGTAATAGACAGGAGAAGCAACAAAGGACAAGCAGCCACCCTCCATCGCCATGGGCAGCCCCTGCCCATCCCTCCCCTGCCCTCCCCTCTCAGCCCTTGGTCACCTGGCTTGCTGTCTGCCAGCCTGGTCTGGAGCAGCTCTTTTTATATCCATCCTGGGCCCACCCTGTGACACAGCCACCACCAATGTTCTGTCTGCTGTGACACAGCCATGACATCAACAGGGCTGGTTCTAGGAGCTGGTGGCTGCCTGCTGTAACATAGCCATGACATCCCCAGGGCTGGTGCCTGGAGTTAGTGCTGCATGACTGTGACATGGCTATTATCTTCCACCATTCAGGCGAGAAGAAACAATTAAATATTAAAAATTAATTAATTAAATAAATAAATAACAAATGGCAAAACTGGGGTGGGAAATTAGGCAGTTGTAGCAGCTATTTAAGGAACAGGACCTCACCAAAGGTTAGAAAAGCAAGTCCTACCCATTGCCCAATTTTAAAGATTTGTGTGGTACTTGCTGCTGAGATTTGTGGGTTTGAAGACTAAATTCTGGAAGAAAAATGGCTTGTCAAGTTGACCGAAGGGGATGTTTCACACCTTTGGAATTAAAAGACATGTCCAGTACCAAACCCTGCATCCGCAAGTGGCTGACAGTGCTGAGCATGGTTCAGCATGAACTGCAAGACTCACATCTTTCTTTCCCTGAAACAAACGAAAGATTTTGCCAGGGACTGTCCTGTGCTACATGCTTCAGTTGGACACTACAATGAAATACGTGAATTAGCTTCCATCTGCTTGGTTCACTGCAGGCTATTACATACAACCTCTTTAACTGACAGGACCAGAGGCAATGGGCACAAACTGAAACACGGGAGGTTCCCTCTGAACATCAGAAAACACTTTTTACTGTGAGGGTGACCGAGCACTGGCACAGGTTGCCCAGAGAGGTTGTGGAGTCTCCCTTCTTCATGATATTCAAAAGCTGACTGGACACGGTCCCGGGCAACCAGCTCCAGGTGACCCTGCCTGAGCAGGGGGGTTGGACCAGATGTCCAACCCACAGGTCCCGTTCAACCTCAACCAGTCTGCGATTCT
This sequence comes from Ciconia boyciana, assembly GCF_034638445.1. Classification (NCBI taxonomy): domain Eukaryota; kingdom Metazoa; phylum Chordata; class Aves; order Ciconiiformes; family Ciconiidae; genus Ciconia; species Ciconia boyciana. Next base: position 8,079,779 of record NC_132935.1, read on the forward strand.
GTGATTCAGGCACATGGAGACTTCTTGCAAATCAGCTGACACACGGTAACTGTTTAAGCCCCATTAACCTTCTTTCAAGTTTGACCCAAAGACAGCCACTACAATAACTGACTGATACAGTCAGTTTGCATGATGCCACAGCTAGTGGCATCCCACAATGAGCAGTCAGGGACCACATCCTCTGTGTGCAAACTCTGACCTTCCTTTGGAGACCACCAAAATGGTAGGTAACTTACAATTATCAGATTGGCGACCGGTCACCAGAGGTATTCCTCAGGGTTCAATTCTAGGGCCAGTTCTGTTCAATATATTTATCAATGATCTGGACACAGGAGTCGGATGCACCATTAGCATGTTTGCTGACAATACCAAACCGGGAGGTTCTGTTGAATCTCTGAGGGACAGGAGGCCTTGCAGAGGGATCTAGATAGATTGGAGCATGGGGAAATGATTAATGGGATGAAATGTAACAAGTCCAAATGCTGGACTCTGCACCTAGGATGGAGTACCGCGGGGCACAATATAGATTGGGAGAGGAGCGGCTGAGAGCAGCCCTGCAGAAAGGGATCTGGGGGTGCTGGTCGGCAGCAGGCTCAACAGGAGCCAGCAGTGTGCCCTGGTAGCCAAGAGGGCAAATCGCATCTCGGGGTGTCTCAAACACAGCATAACCCGCCAGTCAAAAGAGGGGATTATCCTGTGTATTCAGCGTTGGTGTGGCCTCACCTTGAGCACTATGTGCAGCTCTGGGCCCCACAATTTAAGAAGGATGTGAAGGTCCTTGAATGCGTCCAGAGGAGGGCAACAAAGCTGGTGACAGGGCTGGAAGGAATGTCCTGTGAGGAGCGGCTAAGGACTTTGGGCTTGTCTAGTTTGGAGAAAAGGAGGCTGAGGGGCGACCTCATTGCTCTCTACAGCTTCCTGAGGAGGGGAAGTGGAGAGGGAGGTGCTGAGCTCTTCTCCTTGGTATCCAGTGATAGGATGTGTGGGAATGGTTCAAAGCTGTGTCAGGGGAGGTTCAGACTGGACATTAGGAAGCATTTATTTACCGAGAGAGTGGTCAAACACTGGAACAGGTTTCCTAAGGAGGTGGTCGATGCCCCAAGCCTGTCAGTGTTTAAGAGGCATTTGGACAGTGCCCTTAATAATTTGCTTTAACTTTTGGCCAGCCCTGAATTGGTCAGGTAGTTGGACTAGATGGTTGTTGTAGGTCCCTTCCAACTGAAATAGTCTCATCTCGTCTCGTCTCGTCTCGTCTCGTCTCGTCTCGTCTCGTCTCGTCTCGTCTCGTCTCGTCTCGTCTCGTCTCTTCTCTTCTCTTCTCTTCTCTTCTCTTCTCTTCTCTTCTCTTCTCTTCTCTTCTCTTCTCTTCTCTTCTCTTCTCTCCTCTCCTCTCCTCTCCTCTCCTCTCCTCTCCTCTCCTCTCCTCTCCTCTCCTCTCCTCTCCTCTCCTCTCCTCTCCTCTCCTCTCCTCTCCCCTCTCCTCTTCTTCTCTTCTCTTCTCTTCTCTTCTCTTCTCTTCTCTTCTCTTCTCTTCTCTTCTCTTCTCTTCTCTTCTCTTCTCTTCTCTTCTCTTCTCTTCTCTTCTCTTCTCTTCTCTTCTCTTCTCTTCTCTTCTCTTCTCTTCTCTTCTCTTCTCTTCTCTTCTCTTCTCTTCTCTTCTCTTCTCTTCTCTTCTCTTCTCTTCTCTTCTCTTCTCTTCTCTTCTCTTCTCTTCTCTTCTCTTCTCTTCTCTTCTCTTCTCTTCTCTTCTCTTCTCTTCTCTTCTCTTCTCTTCTCTTCTCTTCTCTTCTCTTCTCTTCTCTTCTCTTCTCTTCTCTTCTCTTCTCTTCTCTTCTCTTCTCTTCTCTTCTCTTCTCTCAGATTGTAATTTTCCAGGCAGTGGACCTGTTAGCTGTGCAGTCTTCAACTGGGAGAAATTAAGATCCCAAAAGGCTCCCTAGTCCTATATATTTTGGACTTAAACCAAGAAAGTTGTCTAAGGCAGCTCATCTGCTGCCTTCAGTAGCCATATTGCCCTCGAGGAAAGCAGGTGTTTAGACATCAGTAAAGCTGCTGGGATGAGAACCAGCCTGAGCAGCTCTGAACAGTTCATTATCCTTTTCTGCGCCTGTGCGCAAGAGAAGGTGCTGAAACGTTGTAATCCTCTAGCATTTTGCACCTTCTTTGCTTTCAGTCTTTGAAAAGATAAGTGGTTACATGGGGTGCAAAGCCAATGACAACTCGAGCCTGCAGTGTTTCCAGATGGGACGAGCAGCACTGGTGCCTGAGAGACCTCATGAGAGCTCCTGCCTGCATTTTCAGACACTAGGAGTTCATGCACTTCAGCTAAGCTCCAGATAAGCATGTGGACTTTGCAATGCTCTTCTGAAACCAGCACAAGCTCTGAATTATTTAAAGCTTTTGTTCACTCATCATTTCTCATTTCCTTCTTTTACCCAGAAATCTTAATCCCTTTGTGCAGATCCTGTTTAAACTATCTCAGCAACTAAACACATACAATATAAGAAAAGGAGTTAATTGCACCTTGGCCAGGTTTACATGCTGCAGAAGGTGCTGCAGTTTAGAGATGACAGAGCAAGTCAATAGTAAATAAATCCTGGCTTCATGCTTTTTTCCCCTGTTTCCTCTATAATGAATCCTTTGGAAATCTGGCACAGCTGGGACTTGAGTAAGGGGCTCTTTGGCTCCCTATTTAGCTGCTCCATCATGAAATGTAGTGATAGTCAGAAAAGTAACTGCATAAAAACGGCACCTAGGTGCTGTAAATATGAGCTCTCTGTGGGTCTCCCGAGGCATATGTGCTGAGCTTAAGGACCGTTTGTTTTTTTGCTCTGTCTCTCTTTCCTGTAGCTAGGGATGTGCTAGCCATGTTGCGCTCAGCTCTCCTGCCTCTCCCACAGTATTGCCAGTTAATGTCTGATTCCAGAAGCTTTGCAGTTGGCAATGTTTTAATAAGCAGAAAGAACACAGCTTGATTCTCAGGTAACAGGCTGAGCTAGCTGTGCTGGCAGTCAGAGAAAAAAACATGGTATTGACTTGAAGACTTAGTGAATTTGGAATAGAAATTGCGGAGGAGGAATAAATGTGGCATACCAGGATGTCACTTTTACACTTTCCAGATGATAACTGCACTTTAAAGTGGAGAATCTCTGACAGTGATGTCCTCTTTTAAGCATCCAACATCTATACCCGTACTTGGTCCTCCTGCAAACCCCCTGCTTTTCCAGCTCTGTCTGACTCACATTGTGTATTCTTCACAAAATGCACTGACACAGGCTCTGTTTATGTGAGTTACTCAAGTTTGTTCCAAGTTAGAACCATCATTTTATGAGGAGGTGGCTGGGTTAAGAGAGAAGAAGTTTGCACTTGTGGGGCAAGGACATTGAAAAGCACTCACCGGGAATAAAAGTTGCAAGCTCAGTAGCACACATCTGACTGTGTGGCATGAAAAAGTGCCTGGAAACTCTTTTCTTGCCCCTCACTGCAATATCTTTCAGGGCACCCGAAAGATATCAGCATCCAAGAGAATTTTATTTCATCACCTCCTGCTACACCATTGACCAGAGTATTTATTCCTAGGAAATTAGTAGATCAGCTGGAATATGTCAATTGGCTGAGATATTTGGGATGTCACCAAGTGGTACCGTAGAGGGAACAGATGCTTTCTGCAGGGCAAGGCCACATCTGGGTATGTGACAGCAGTGTGCCCACAGTGCCCTGGTACAGAGGAGAAGGGGAACCATGGCAAAAAAGCAAGCCAAAGGCTAAAAGTAGCTAGTGTCCTTTCAGGTGGTAGGATCAGTCCTTGCCAGCAGACCCTGTGGCACTGAAATATCTAATTTATTTTCAGGAAAGGGTGAAAAAGGATTAAAAGCAGGAGATCAGTCTTACTTTTCTGGAAGAGAGAGGCAGTTTGATAATAAGCCGCTTTCCCATCGGCAGCTCAGGGTGATGCACTTCCAAGAACCACGTCCCTTGGGACAACACCCTTGGTGACTGCGGTCGACCCCCTAGAAATCTCGTTAGAGTGTGAAAGCGAACATCTGTGTGCAAAGGATGCTAAAGCCTCTTTCAGAGGGCGAGGAGCTGACCCTGCAGGGAGGGATGTTTCACAACCTGACCTGCACCGGGATGTTTCCACACCCAGGAGAAAAACACACCCCCCTCTGTCCCCTGCATCTGCTCCCAGAGGCAACCCCTCTCTTCCAGGGCTCCAAAGACATATCCAAACAAGTGTCTCTAAAAGACATCAAATCACTATTTTATCAATCAGGCCACATTTGGCACCACAGATCAAAATCAAGCCTACGTAAAAATCGCTAGAAATATGTGATTCAAGGAAAAGTCAAAAGCACAGTGAAAACAGTAATTTGTTTGCCTCTAAAAGGTATGTTTGCAGCCTGATTATAATAGTCCTGGAAACCAGAATGTGAAAATAACCACAAAGAAAGCTCTGAATATCATATTCCACTGTCCAGACCCTGCATAATGTAAACAGAGAATAAATGTTCCTAATGGAAAAAAGGTGAGTTATTTTTAAAATTTATTTTAATGGTTACTGTGATATTAATAATATATTTACAGAATAATTTTCAGCTACGTCCCTAGATCCAGTAAAATAATTACATGCTCCAGGACAGCAGTAAAAAGATGAGGAACTACATATATCTTAGTGACCAGTTCTATAAATATGCTACTAAAAATTAGTAATCATTGTCATAGCTGGCTCAAGAGAGACTTGTTAACTAATTATAGATCAAGCCGTGCATTAAAATTAAAGCCATTTGCAAGATATTACAGCAAATGTAATGTTCCCAAGAGATAATAGATTGACAGTCTTGGAACCTCAAGTGGCTGCGTAACCTCTGCAGCTTGGTCAGTGCAAAAACAAGTTTTCAAACATTTTTCGCCCTGTCATGCCCCAAATCAGATTAGGTAGAAATACTGCCTAGGATGGGTCATTCCTTGGCCATGGAGTCTGTGACTTCTCGAGACACCACCAGCTGGGGTGAACATGTGTCTGGTGAGGTCTGGTCTGAGCTCACACTACACGCTGCAGAGATCACCAGGACATTTTAACATTTTTAACAGCCCCGGACTAGCTGTCAGATTGAAAAAGCACTTAGGCACTCTTTTCAGCCAGTCCTATTTTGGACCTCGCTCAAGATAATGCTTAACCCATTGAATTTCTTGATCTGAAGACCCTGTAGCAGATGTGCTAATCACAGTACAAATTGCCCTAGTAAACTACTTAGATATTGTAAGATCTGGGCTGTTACTGCCTGTTTCTGTGTTTTACAGTACCTTGCGTGATGGGATCTTGGTCTGCGATTAGTAGCCTTGCCACAATATAAAACACATAGAATAATACCAGAGGCTTTATGCTCCTCAAAGCTGTATTTCAAGAATGTGAAGTTTATTTCCTGATTTAATGCTGCCACAGTCAAGCAGATTTGGTGCATTACATCGGCCTAATAAGAAGACTTCATAAGTATTTTAAAATTGTGGATAACTTGAGAAAAAGGAGAAAGAGAGTATATTGGAAAGGAAATCATACTTTCTTGTAAATCATACACAGAATTTCGAGTATTTTATCCTGGAACAAAATCTGGGACTGAGTGGCTGACAAAGGTTAAAGCCCAGTGAGCACAGACAGGGAATCTTTATCGTCTTGCACTGCAGCTCGATCACTGAAAATAAAAAAATAAAAAAAAAAGAAAAAAGCAATACACGGTGCAACCTTGAACATCAAAAGGACCAAGCAGGCTGTCAAAGAGGAGTGGGTTACTTCCACGTGCTTGATCTTTTTGCTCCAGCTAAAATATTATTAATATTTTAGTATATTGACTGCTGCATACTTTTCTGGAGCAACACCTTTAAAAACCAAGCCTGTGCAATTCAGAGATGAAACTGGATGCTCACAGATTGAGACCAATTGCAAGAGACAACACTGTAAAAAAATGGACAAAAATAGGGAGTGAAGCTACGCGTTCTTTTTTTAAAATTTGGATTAAATTTTCCATTTACCTATGGAGATCACAGCATCTGGTTGCAAAGAAGCTGGTAGCTGGACTGCAGCATTCAATTACAAGTAACCTGCATCACTAGATAGTTTTAATGTGCCTGAAAACTATTTTGATCCAACAGAAATTGGTTTACTGTATGCATTTACAGATACACAAAGAAAACGAAAATTGCGACTGAGCTAAAATTCAGCTCATCATTTGCTCTTGTGGCATTAATTATTGACCAGTTTCTTATGATACTGTACAATTTAAATCTGCCACTAGCAGTAGTCATTCTTCTGAACAACATGTTGGAAGCTGGTATATGAAAAACGAAACCTTAAAATGTAGAGTAATAGCACAGCCCAGTGGCTTATCGAAGAATAAACCACCACTTAGAGATCTGGTGATGTGGACAATTTCATGTTGTATTTTATTTAAAAGTCTGGAAAATGTGAGGATGGGAAATTATTGTAGGGTCAGGTAGAAGTAAGAGATCTTTATTCAAATCCCTTTTCTTTATCCAAAATCACTCTGAAAAACTGCTGGCTGTAAAGCCCAGCTGTCACTCTCATGCCATTTTATGTAGAATTATTTAGGATTATTATGCAAAACTATATCTAGAATAATACTTTTATTTAGAATAATTTATGCTCTAAATTATGTTGTTATTATTATAATTCTATTGTTATAAAGAATTATTCTGTATCTCATTATTCCCTTACATACTTGCTTGGATCGGCTTTTATTCTCTTATAAAATTTGCATATATCCCAGCAGTCATCTGAGATCTATCATCTACACTGGCTTACGTCCACCTGTTTATTCCAGGAAATAGTTGGTGTCTGAGAAAAAAATACGGCCCCTGCCACCACCACCACCCCCCCAGTTAGTCCTGGGTGTCTTATACTGTGTTACAGCAATACGTTAGAGGAAAGGAGTGACTTGTTTTTGCTGCATGAGCACCAGCCTGTATGCTGGGAGTTTCAAAACCACCCACAGACGGATGCAGGGTACATGGCGGGGAGGCATCTTGTAGCACCAGTAGCAGCTCTGGTCCTCAGCTGTGCAACCTGAGGGTCTTCTTGAGACCCCTCTGGCCCACACATGCAGGTCTCCTTCCACAAGCAGGAGGAGTGGTGGGGTGGGAGGATGTCGCTTGCCCAAGTCTCATCCCATTAGGAAGACAGGATGCATTTGGGGGTGCCCTGGGACACAGGACAGGGAAAGGCTCTCCAGTTCCTCACAAACAGTGCCTGTCTGGGCCAGTCCATGGCAGAAGGGTCCAAACAGGGCTACTGGACACCTGAAAATGGAGCCCATGCATGTTAGCACATGGAGAAGGCATACCTGACTAAGTCACCAGGAAATACAGTGAAAAGTACCATGACTTAGGTCTGGCTCCCCAAAGCAAACGGAATATCTTAACTCAGGAAGCACTGCCCTTTCTCCTGGGATCAAGTGCCGACCCCATCCCTTCACAGGCGACACAGCTTGGGTGTTCAGATTGCAGCAAAACCTGCGAAGAGTCCAGAGCTGGAGTACGGATATGCCAGCTGGGAGGAAGGGGATGGGAACCCCTATTGTTAGTGCAAACTTTTGAAAGGAAAAAAAAAATCATGCAGTGATCAAACAAGATAAAAAACCCTGCTGGAGAAATGGCAAATGAAAAACAATGAAAAAAAGTGTTTGAGGTATGCCGCTTGAACCAGAAGCCAGGTCAAAGAGCCTGTGTTGATAGTGTAGCAAACACAGGTCTCCAGAAGCTAGATAGACATAGATTTCCCTCTATTGACTAGAGGAAACAATGTACCTGTCCTAGATAATTCCCTAAATTAATTCTACCAGAAGATGCTACAGATAAGAGGTGACCTTGCACACTGAGTCAGTTTGTTAGACAAGGTATAGCTGACATAGCTAAGTCCTGCACACTACAAGTCTCTGAATCTGAATTTTACCATTGTGTATGGTTTAGATACATCAGTTCAAGTTTCCATCATCGCTAGTCCCATGGGTAGCAAAGAATGGGATTAAAATAACAAATAATAATGCTGCCAAAAAAAAGAGAGTCAGACTCTGAGCTGTATTTAGTGCTTTTAAATTTTGGTACAGCCCCAGAGAAAAATAAATGTAATCTGCTGGCATTTTGTCCAGCAAAAAACCAAAGGTACACCTCACTAGTAACAAAGTCTCTGGGGTTTAAGGATGCATGAAGAGACAGACACAGTCAAAGCAAAAGCTCAGCATCAGTCTGGGCTCTAGGTGCTGAGGGTTGCAAGCAGCGTTGGTTTCACAAGATGTAGCCTAAAGGGCACATGACACTGTAACTCTGGAAGAGTGATATCACCTCTAAGTTGTGGTATGGTGCTAGCAAAGAGAGTCTCAGCTGGCCATTATGCATGAGAAAGTCCCAGACAGTGACCCAGCAGCTGGAAGAATGAGTACATCAGATCTTATAACATCTCTGATGGTGGTGATGGTGACATGACTCAGAGCGAGCTTCAGAAGGAGGGAAATGTCAGAGATCAGCTGGACACTGAACCCTGGGTGGTTTCCAGTTGGTAAGCTGGATGTGGTACCCTGTTTTGAAGATGTGTGGGGATATTTATCTGTATTAGTGTTTCCATGACACGTCTTCAGGACCAAAGTGTGGTCCCTGGATGGTTTTAGTTGTTAGGACAGAGGTAGCAGACAGCCACGAAGCAGTAAGCTGGTGCACTGCCTCTGCCTGAAGGTGAAGCAATGCAGAACTTAAGTCCTTGCAGACAGTTGCTTAGAAATCCCTCAGGACTGGAAGGCAACCAAAGATGAAAGTGCCTACTGTGGGGCCTCAGCTCAATGTAGCCACCTAAAATCAGGGGCAAAGATAAAGGGAAGGAGATCTTATCACACCCATGTCCTTTGCAGCACCAGCTTCAGACCGTGTGAAGCAGCCATGCCATGCACATCCTTTCACTTGTCTAGAGCCCCAATGTGGCCTTTCCCAAAATCCAAAGTGTGGTTCCCAGTAGCTCTGCTCAGTTACAACCAAATGTCAAAGATGCCTAAATTCAGTGGGCCTTGCTGCTTGAGTTTACAGTCCTCCAGGAGGCTGCAGTGACACTTTGGTACCACTGAAATCTTCCCCAGACCTAGCATGACTTAGCAGAGCATCCTTCCAAAAGCAGGATCTCTTCCATCTATTTTCTCTCAGACCCAATCCAGTAGGTGCTGGCAGAGGATCTCTTGCATGCATGTTCCCTGGGTGACAGAGAAGGGACCACAAAAACAGGAGAAAGTCCACAGCAGTGGAGCCCAGCTCCATCAAGATGCTTCCCAGAAAGTCTTCATGTGTCACTGTGTGCTGCAATGGAGGACTTGCCCTGTCCTAAGTATTCTCCTGTTGATCAGCTGTCAGCAAAAGCATACTGAGTAGGATAATTTTTTGTGGCTCCCTGTTCAGCAGCTCTCATTTTCTTCGGTGTATCACATTCTTACTCTAGGTCTCGGTGTCTGATTAGGGTTGATGTTTTCTCTTTCCCTCTTTTGGCAGGCCACAGTGTGCTTCCTTGCCGTTCAGTTTTCCTTCTTAAACCTTTTAGGCACCAAGTCTGTTTGTCTATCCACGTTTTCCTGCTTGGGTTTGTCTCTTTGACTGAACTTTATGCTTGTGTAGTTGGTGCTCCAGAGCAGCTCTGCCCTCCTGGCTCTCCTGTTCAGCAGGAGTCTGCAAACTCTGAGTTGTCTGTATAGCCTTCCCTCATTCTTGAATCCATCTCTGGATCCCATGTTTTCTCCGCTTGCTTCCCTGTAATCTCTTCCATTAGTTCTCTCAATCCTCCCTCTGGGCAAAGAAAACCTCCACCAGGAACTTCCTCGAGAATCATGTCCACAATTTAAGCACCCAGCACAGATCACAACCAAGTGCAGAGCCTCCAAACGAGTCACCAAATGACAAGAAAACAAACATTTCACTCCCCTTTCAAGGAGTTATGGGTCTCCTTTCATCAACACCACAAACCACCCTGTATATTTTTTTCTGTTTAGTGGCTGTGGGATGCTGGCAGTGCATGCAGCTCTGCTATACTCAAACAATGTTTCCACTGATATTATCTTCTTGATCCCGGTTGAATGTAGGATTTTTCAGAGGGTTCTGTACACTGGAACAAAGCCGTCAATTCTCTCCTAGAAAATTAAACATGTGAAGATCTTTTGATCCAAAATCCCAAGGGATTCACCTAAGCATTCACATGCCAGCTTATAAAATAATTGATCTTGATGAAATATAGGTTAAAACACCAATATTTTTAAGTGTAAATTTGGAACGATTATAATACCTTCCCTTCTCAGATACTTCATAGGGGAAATATGCAGAATATCTTTGCTTATTGTTCATGCATTGTTCTGTTACTGTAGACTATTTCCATTCTCTTATTTATGATAAACTCATCCAAAGTTGTCACTAAAGCATTGCCATATGCTGTCCTTTGTCTTGGGAGGACTGTTACCTGAAGGTCTTATTGTACGAAGTAATACCATATCTGTGGTTCTCCTGCCTAATTTTAGCATTTGCTATAGTTTCTTGAAGAATGTTGTGATTTCTGATGGTGACTGTGTGGTACTGGAAGCTGCAGATTCTAGAAGCCTTTTCTACTTAGGAAAAACGGCAGCATGTCCTTCAAAATACAGTTCAGCTTCTCAGAGATCTAATCCCAGTCCGTGTTTTTTGTTCCTTTTCCCTTTGTCCAATCACTTATCACAGGAAGGAAGATTACTTCATTCTATTTCTTACCTCATCCCTCATGAACTTTCTCTTTTCCATGTGCATATATTACGTTCGATTTTTGCCTTCCTCTCTCAGTGTCTGAATTTATACAATTTAGGGCTTGTAATGGTTTCAGACCGATAAAATATGTGATTCATGAATGGCTTGGACTGTGCTTGATGTGTTTCCCTTCCTTACTCAGAAGGTGAAGAGTTTCAATAAAATGATGTCCTTTTTGTCTAATTTCCGGCTTTGACTTGGTCTTTTCACTCTCCTTGAAAGCAGAGTGAGTAAGTACTTGGGGACTATGTAATTCACTTATAATTGAAACAATAGACCATAAAGGCTCCTTGAGAGCAATTACATCTATCGAGCCAACGAGTCAGTTGTGCATTTGCACTAAGTCCAAGTAGTAAAATATATTTATGATTTTTTTTTAATGAAAGTTACTGCTCACTTAGTCTTTAGAGGCAGCACAATGCATCATGAGACAGGGAGGCTTAAATGGGAATCTATATGAGCAGTGTGCGTAACTCGTCATGAAAAAAAGAGTGCAATATGCTTTGTCTGGGCATGCTGCATCCAACCAAAGAGCTAGTACGTGTGTGATGAGATCCAGTTTGAGACATATTGGTTAATCTAAGAAAACTAAAGTAAAAATTGAAGTAAATTTGAGAGCGTGGTGCTCAAGACTAAGTAATGAGAAGGGGATAAACTGTATATTACTAAAATTAGAAGTGTCTCAATTCTTTTGTTTGCTTTTATCCTCAGCTACATCATAGGCTGACTCTGCTGACAAGCTTAGTTGAGGGCAGAAAAAAGCAATTAGACTGTATTAAGCCATCCGTCCAAGAGGGATTCTGGACAAATCAAATCCTGTGCACGGCACTGGACTACAAATGAAAGAGCCTGGGATCAGCTACTAACTGTGTCAGAAACATGGTTGTGTGTATGATCCTGGGGTCCAGCTGTGTCTGCGCCCTGTGACCCTCTGTGATCCTGGGCAAGCCACTTGGTGGGCTACCAATACCCAAATGATGGTCTCCATAAAATGGAGAGCAAAGTGCGCTTTTTTTCCCCCCTGCATTTTTAGGGTCACCAGTAGGACACCTGCTCCTTCATTACACAGTACAGAGGCTGTAAACTCCATGGGGGCTTTGCACAGATGCAGCAGCCCAACCCAACCACAACATTTAGGAATTTAGCCTTAGGCTGAAAGAGTAGATCCTCCTTGTGCAAGACAGAGCCAAGGAAAAAAACAAACATATTCAGGGCCTCACTGAGTTGGGGCCTAGCAGCTATATGGGCTCACCAGCTTGGAGGTCCACCCAAGCTAGGCAGCTCCATGGGGTACCTGCAGATTAGTGCGCTAAGAGTTTTGCACTAACACGGCTGCCCTTCTTCCAGCATCTGGGCCAATAGCCCATGTCTTCACTGCCACGTAAACACAGCAGCACATTTGGAGGCTGCTCAGATATCTCTGCTGCACCTCTACAGCGTGGCTTTGCAAGAAATATGTGCTTTATATGCTTTATGTGATGAGGCTTGTTCTCTGCTCCACAAAAATGTTCTTTTCCACCGCGAGTGTTTCAGCTCCCTTTTAAAAGTAAGCATGCGTTAAAGTGCTTTTCACAATGGAGATAATTGAGTACATGTACAACATCTATCACAATAAAAGCCAAATCTCAGACAGATACTGGGGCACTATCAAAGACAAAAAAATAATAAATAAGAATTCATAAGGCTTTCAGTTGAACACTTTCTGCCAGCACTAAATCCATTTTAAAAAATTCAAGTGTTTGTACAGCACCTAATTCTACAGAGTATATGGGCACTACTGCAATACAATAAAACTTACAGCCATTACTACTAAAAATAATTAACAGTGTTGTCATTTGTAGATTCTTCTCTCTTTTTTAAAATTGCCTTTCTTTTTTGCTTTCTGAAACTTTTTATATTTTTCTACTTTAAAAATTATCAAGTCATTAAAAAGGAAATGGAATGTTTTTATAACAAATACCAAGTAACAGCAAATGTGCACATCCAGGTTATAAAGATGAGGTTTATAATGGCAATGCTGATAGATAGTTCCTGTTACCACACCAGCAGGGCACCACCAGAACATAGTGCTCCACAAAAATGACATACCGAGCAGTACGGAAAATAAGAAATTTCTTGGTAGGCCTGATTTTTGTTACTGTTACATCAATGAGCCAGCAACCGTGGTTTTCTTAGTTTCCTTGTTTGGTTTGGTTGGTTCGTTTGGGGAGTTTTCTGAGATGCAGAGGAGGTTACTAGAAAATGTGGGTGCTTTTATCTGTGCCATTTTAATTTTTATATTTCCCCTGAATTTTCAGGGAGAAAATACTATTTAAATACAATTTTTACAACACTGGTAACAAAGAGAAGAGAGACTATAACTTTCCTTTCATGAGGTCAGATATTGTTTAGGAAAAACATAGGCTTTTTACAGCCTTTTACGGTTTCTTTCTGCTTCTTCACAGAATAGCAGCAAATTCTTGAAAGGACAGACCACCTGCAACTCCAGCTTCATTGAAAAAGGGATGGAGTTACTTAGCATTTTGCTGGATTCAGGACAGATTCTGTATTTACAGTGACATTTATTTAAAACCAATTAATGGGTTTGTGCTGACAGAACTAATGCTCAGGAAGAAAACCACCTGTCACCAAGCTGGGCACCTCATCCAAGCTCGTGTGCCAGGTGGTCAACCTCATCGACCATCAGTTTCTGAATCCTCCAAGCCATTACTTCTATGAGCATCCCTGGCATGAGCATCCTTGTCTCCTCCAAGCTTCAGTACCCCTACCTGTACTGGCTGCTCCTTTACAGGCATTCCCAGAAAGTTTATGAACTTTTTGCTAAGACATAGATCTGCTGAATTTTAAAAATAATAATAAAACCCCTTAGAACTCAAAATTTCCTAATTTGGAGTATGCATAAAGGCTCCCTCTTAGTTTCTGAATTACAGAAAGCTTAAGACATCTCATGCATGTTTTGGATAATTGCCTCAAAGACATACAAATGCCTCCCCCTCTACTCCCAAAGAGCTCCATTCATTAATAAGTGAAAGTGTACAAAGCAACTTGGCTGCAAAAAAAGAGTGCAGTGCAATACAGTACAGCTATTCCACATCCAGTATACAGTAGGAAGGAAAACACGGGTAAAATAATTTTCATGGTTTTTAAATGAGACAAATCTGGGGTACACTGCAACGAGCAAGAGTCTTGTATAGCTTGAGGTCATGTTGACTGGCTTTTTAATCCACGGCATAATGAAAATGTATCTGTAAAATCTGCAGGTGTGATGCATCTGTGGCCACTTGTATCTGTCTTGGGCACTCATGCAGCAGCACTAGTACGCACAACACTTACACACACACATACACACACACAGTGCATGACATGCTATGACTGAAAAACAAGTTGGGATTAGGGCAACTGATGCAAAGCTTAAAGCCAACTGCAAGATGCCACAAATGACTTGCAAAGGTTACATTCCCTTCTCTGCAGGCTTACACAAAGCTCAGGTTGGGAAGGTCACGTGCCTGTTGACCACAGCCCCACTTCTACTCTCCTGCAGGGCACAGAGGAAACAAACACAAGAAGGTGCAGATTGAGGCAGTTCAGAAAATAGCAATGTTTGTTTTGACAACTCCTGACTTCTCAAGCATGAGTTGGTAGGATTTTCCTTGGCTTTAAAACTGTAGTTTCAAAACTCATCATGCCCAAAATGACTGTGCCAACAAATTAACACAATTTCAGACATGGGGGAGAACAGCTAATCAGAGCAGGAGGGTGGAGGAGCTGAGAGATTTTGAAGAAGAATATCCTGAAGGAAGAAATTGCTGCCCTTTCTTCCGGATAGTGTTTTGATTGCTTTTTGGTTGTTGCTGTTGTATGTTCTTCACAGTCATTTGATGAAAGACGATAAAAAATATAACACAGTAAGAACAGGCAAACCCTGAAAATAAAATGTCTCTGCCAGAGGGGGTCTAAAATTAGGGAGAGACTGTGCATTCACTTCTTATTGCCTTTTCTTTAGGCTGGGGAAATGGTGTGAGCTGCAGCTGTCCTTCAGGCCTCCTCCTGCTCCTCCAGCCACCCACCTCTGCCTCACCAAGCTGCTTTGTGTTTGTGAGCCCTCCTCAGAGAAGCTGTTGCCGACCTGGCAGCTCCTACCTGAGAGTGTAGGACTGCAGAGAAAACACTGTTTTTCTGTTCCCTCACCCTGCCTGATCCCCTTGGCCCGTGGCCGTGGATCTGGCCAGCTTCCAGAGAGTGAATGTGGTGATAAGGGAAGGCAGAAAGGATTTGGAAAGCATAGATATAGTGTTACACTGGGCACCAGCAAGGAAGGTAATGTTATTACTGTGATGCTGGCATGCGATACTGAAGGGCAACATAGTGCGAACTCAACCATACAGTCGTAATTTAACCCAACTCTTGGAAATGGCAGAACCAAATATTCAGTCAAAAAAAAAAAAAAAAGGAAAGAAAAAAAATGTCATTTGTAATAGTACCAAGCGAAAAAAGTAGCAATTCTTGCTTTAAAAACATTATCAATGCGAGTTCAATGGAAAGTTTAAGAAAATCCTAAGGGATAGGAACAGAGAACAGATATTAAAAAAAACCAAAGCCACCTCCTGTTTGTAGCCACTGGAAATGTCTCCTGCCCTGCTGTGGAGGCTGACAGAAAGCAGGGAAACGGGCAAGCTCCTTTCTCAGGAACCGCAGTGCCGGAGGGGAACTCAAACTGCACCACTTCCTCGCTCCAAGGTGTGATGAAAAGTACCTACACCCTCCAAAGATGCCCGCCACCCCATCCTGGCCTTTCATAGCCTTCCCAGTAACGTGTCCCAGTATGTCATTATCCTCCTAATTGCTAAGTGTTTCCTAATGTCTAAGCAAGGTTGCTCTTAGTATATAACAAACGGTTCTTTAGTCCTGTCCTCAACCTGGGGAACAAATGGCGAGTATCCCCTTTGTAGCACTGTCCTCTGTGCTTCGAAGCCTGTTTCCACATCCACATTTGATGCTCTCTTTATTAAACTAAAGACCCCCTTTGGTCACCCTTTCTTGATAGGTCATGCTGTCTGAATCGCTTAGCACTCCTGTCACTCTCGCAGAGCTCTCCCCTATATACACAGATGTACGCATGCACATACGCACACTCTACTTCTTAAAGTATGTGTGCCCAAAACGGGACACATATCCCAGGAAAGGTCTTGCCCCTGCTAAATAGAGTGGAATAATAGCCTTTCATCTCTTACATGTGACATACATGAGAATGGCTCAACAGCATCTGATCTGCTGGCTTATATTCAGCCTCTGGTCTAATACAACCCTGTACTCTTTTTTTTACTATAATGGGGCATAGACCAATATTCACCATTTTGGGGATTTTTGCATTTCATTTTTCTTTCAAAGGTGAAAGAAACTTTGCAGAAAGAAAAAACACTTTGCACTCACTGTTACTGAATTTTACTTTATCAATTATAGCCTATTTCTCAAAGTTATCATGATTACTTGAATTCTAACGCTGTCTTCCAAAGCACTTGCATTTCTTCCCAGAATGTTATCTTCTGAAAATTGTATGAGAGTGTGCTCTATATCACCAGGAAACTTGGCAACGAGAACATCCAACCATTCTGGAATTGGGGCAGACCTGTAAGCCCCAAATGACTTCAGTGGTGGAAAATGAATAATTTATAAATTGTCTTTTGAGCATGACTTTTTCAGGCACTTGTGCTCTCCGCCTCATAGCAATTTTCTTTGAACGAGGATGTTGCTCCTTCTCAGACAGCTCATGCCTTCCTCCAGCCAGTGGAGGCTTCCTCATGCCTTATCACAGAAAGTGGCCTCAGGGACTTGATGTTCTGGACTTTGTCTGCTGATGTGGGGTATCATCTGGGTTAAGCAGTGCTCATCTAGACCAGTTTTCTTTGTCAGTCAGTGAGGACATTTCACAGGGATATGCCAAGAGTTTTACTACAGCCAAGACAAAACTGTTTTGCCTTTATCCACTGGGTTAAAGAACTAAACTGAATTAATGTGATATGCTTTATTCTTAACAAATCCATTTGGCTGCTTCTCATAGGCTTATAATCCCCTAGGGATGAGCAAATAATTCATTTCAGTATCTTTCCAAGTATCAGAGCTGCAATGCTTGATTTACAGTTGTGGGACCTCCCTTCCCCTGTTTTTTGAAGACATAATTTATTTTAACATAAATCAGCAGAGCTGCGATGCATGTTACACCCATACAAATGGATGGAACAGTGCAGGGAAAGTTCCTGGGCACCGGGACTGAATCCTCCCTGTCTTACAATGTGAGAAGAGTGATGGTTTTATCTCAGCCAGCTAGCATTTTCCCAAACAATTCCTGCACACCATGCAGTCTAGATGAGGCCATCCTGTTTTGGATGGTAGAAGTTTAAAAATATAACTGTAGCCAACCATGCCAGTCAGCCCTGAGCAAGATAATGGACTCAATGTTTTTTATTTTGTAGATTTTGCCTCACTGATCACTGCAGAAAAAAACCAACAGAATACTTTCAGAGATCTGAAATAATTAACCACGTAGGTAAATGAAGGAATATGATCCACTTCCTACAAAAGAAAGAGACTTTGGGGAAATGGCTGACACCAAAAATTTTTGTATATTTGATATACCCCCATCAGCAGGGGTCTGATACAGTAAAACAGAGCATCACACACAGCCCTTCAGGATCACAGCTCAGTTGCTGGGGCTGGATCACTCCCTCTGCTCTCCATCCAGTCTGTCCTCAGCACCTGAGGTTTTTCAGAAAAAATTTGGATGGGGTACAGTTAGCTGTAGCAATTAATTCACAGCCAGTCTATGGAGCTACATTAAGCAATGTTTCCAATAATGTTTCCAATTAATTTTTAGGTAATAGTGGTGCATGGTGTTCAGCGAGGAATGCTGAAGGTTGGTAGAGGTCCATTCATCAAAAAATGATGGGAACCATGGCCTCTGTGGTGTACACAGATGTTGTTCTGATCTAGGGAAACATTACAGAGAAAAGTTAACATAGCAAGACAAAAGATATATCACAGTAAAGGATTTCTAGCCTTATAACTAAAAAGAGAAGAGGGTAAAAGTATATCTATTCAGCAGAGAGAGTGGAGTAATAACTAAAGATAATCTAATTACAGTCTAAAACAGAAAGAACTTTTTTTTTTCAGTTTTCAGTGAGACACATGACTCTGTAATGTGGAGGGGACTCAGAAGTGAGCAGAGACTATAATGATCTCCAGCAAAATCCTTCTGGCACGTGTAGCAAGAGAACAGAGGTGTGACAAGGGTGAGATGTGATGGCAGGTTTGACGCCCTGTGATGGGACCAGAGCGGAGCCAAAGCCTTAGTGCAGATCCACTTGCAAATTGTCCTCAAAGTGAGCACACCAAACCACAAAAAGAGAGTTGACTATGAAGAGTTTGTTTTTATTAGAAGACAAATTAGAACAATCAATTTTTTAAATAGAGAAAATTGGATGTTCTGGGTGAGAGATTTCAGTGTTAAAGATTTTCTAAGTAAGTTTTCCCTCCACTTGTGAAATAGTCAATGAAAACTTCTCAAGGGCAGATCTTGCCTGACCAGCCTCACGTGATGAGCTGAGGGGCAGCTTCGATGAAAGTCGAGCAGCCCAGCGTGTTGCTTTTGGCAGGGTTGGGCCACATCCAGGTGCTGGCAGGGGGCTGCAGGGCGGCCTCTGTGAGGAGAGACCGGGGCTGCCCCGTGCCAGACACAGCCGGTTCCAGCCGGTCCCAGCCGGCTCCAAGGGCCCCACCGCAGGACACAGCTGAGCCCCTCAGCCAAGCTGGGGGTGCCTGGGGGAAAAGAGGTTTCCGAAAGGGCACAAGGCGGCAGAGGCAGAGGAGGAGGAAGCCAAGGAGGGAGCAGCAGCAGAGGGACCCCGAGGCCGGAGGAGGAGGAGGGCAGGAGGTGCTGCAGGCCCGCAGCAGGGCTCCCCTGCAGCCCTGGAGAGACCCCGCTGGAGCAGAGACCCACCCTGCAGCCCGGGGAGGGCCCCACGCCGCAGCAGGGGGATATTTCCTGCAGGAGCTGCGGCCGTGGAGAGCCCGGGCGGGAGCAGGTTGTCCCTGAAGGACACCTGTCCCTGAAGGACCAGGTTGTCCCCCTGCGCCAGTTGCAGGGAGAGGAGTCGGGATTAAAGCAGTGAAGCTGGACCTGGGAAAGGTGAGGGTGGGAAAGAGTAATTTTATTTTTTTCTCTTTGTTTCTCACTACCTGAATCTATTTTAATGGGGAACAAATGAAACTACTTTTCCCCAAGTCCAGTCTGTTTTGCCTGTGACGGTACTTGGTAAATGATCTCCCTTTCTTTATCACTTACCTAGTTTATCACTTAACTACTTTTTCATCCTCTTTTCTCCCCCTGTGCTGTTAAGGAGGGGGAGTGAGAGAGCAGCTGAAGGGGTGTTGGCTGCTGGCCAAGGTTAACCCACCGCACCCAGATAAGATTGACTTTAGGACAGCTTTCAAGACAGTCTCTCACCACAGCTGAGGAAGCCTGAGCTCAACGAACAGAAGGGAAGCTGAGCTGGAAAACTGGCTGGATCTCTGGCTCACGCGGCTGCAACCAACAGCTGAACATCCAGCCGCAAGCTGGCAAGGGAGGACCCCCGGGGACAACACAGGGCTCCAAACACACTCGTCAGCAACCAGGAAGACGATGCAGAGTGCACCCTCAGCAAACGAGCGGGTGATAGTAAAGTGGAGGTGGGCAGAGAAGAAGATGGCGCTGACACAGTGAATGGCAGCACTCCTACCAACAGACACAGACCATGATAAACGCGAGGACAAGGCCAAAAGAAACCTCCTCATCAGATTCAAGAAGGAAAAGCGCAAAGCTCTGCACCCAGGGCAGAACCACCCCATGCATCAGCACAGGCTGGGGAGGGCTGGCTGAGTAACAGTCCTCCTGGAGAGGGCCCAGGTGTCGGGGCAGAAGCCAGGTGAAACAGGAGCCAACATCTCACTGCAGAGAAGAGAAACCGCAGAGAGGACTGCAGGTAAGGGATGTTAGCCCTTCTCTGCCTGCCACTGGCAAGGACACTCTGCAGGCACCAGGTGCTCAGGTGAGGACCCCCACTTCAAGGAGGATGCTGAGGAACCAAGGAGGGTCCAGCCCTGGGCTACCAAGGTGGTCAAGGGCCTCAAGGGCATCGCCCACAGAGAGAGGCTGAGGGAGATGGGCCTGTTTTCTCTGCAAAAAAAAGGCTAGGGACCATCTAAGAGCTGCCTACAGCTACCAAGATGGGAAGTATAAAGTCAGTCAAGCCTAATGCTTTCTCAGCACTGGCAGATAGGATAAGAAAGAGAAACAGCCACAAAAGCCAGCATGGAAAATTCCGGTTGGGCATGATGACAAATTTTTTCACTAGGAGGCTGGTGAAGCCCAGGAACAGGCTTCCCAGAGAGGCAGTGGATTCTGTCCCTGGGGGTTTTCATGGCTTCATAGGACAAAGCCACGGCTGACCCCACCAAGTGCTGGTTAGAGCCCTGCTTTGAAGAAATGGTTGGACCAGAGACCTCCAGAAGTCTCCTCTGACCAGCACTTCAATGACTCTGTGATTATTACAGCTGTAAAACAAAAATGTGGCCAACTAGTTTTGATAAGTAAGGAAAGTAATATAAGTCAAGAAAAATATTTGCAGTCACTGCAGAAGAGTTCCCATGTTTGGAATAAGGAGCTTGAAGGTTAAGTCGTCTTGAGGAAAAACTGCAATAAATATAAAGGTGGTATAAAGAAAGTTGGCGAGATCATAAAGATAGATGACATAAGGGATCACACCTTTTTTATTTTGGACATTTATTTTGTTTTGTTCTGTTCTGCTTTTTAGAAAAAAAACTGCTGCTGTCTTTTCAAGGGAAGCATAGCAGGGAATGCTCCTTGCAGCAAAGGTATAGCTGAGCAACTACTGCTATGTTCCTACAATTGCTGGAGGGCTGGTGGGCTTGGGATCCCTCGCAGAGCCCCAGCAGTGGTGCTCCGCTGTGTGGTAACATCTTTTCCCCATGCACTCCAAGCTTTTGGGGCTTGGACACAGGTGGCAGATCCAAAACTAAGCAGGAGCTAACAGCTGCCATCTTGAATACAGGTATGAATACAACTCATCTTGTACAAAGGGTTTCTGCACTTCTAGAAGTGAGGAGGAGCGGGAATCACTGCCTCCCTGGAGGCAAGTTACCACCAGCGAGAGGATCTGCAGGGTCCTGCCTCTGTTGGGGGGGAACGGCTGAGTCTGAAAACCCATGTCCCCTCAAGTACTCCATTGGGAGGAGCAGAAATGGGATGTAGGGACCATGACTGATAGCCACTATGGATGCTGTAAGTGCGTAATGACTGGCAAGGCTGAAAGCAGGTCTCAGAGACCTGTGGTGTGCAGCTATGGTCCCAAGCAAACGCTGCCATCCATCTAGCCTCTCTGAAAAACTGTGATCACATCTGACTGACCGAGTTCAGAAAAGACAAATTCAGTGTGGACTAGGTGAAAGGAATGGCTTTTTGAAGGACCACGGGAATGGAGAGTCTATCTTACAATGTCCTATTTCATAACAAGTCTTGTTTAGTCTGGCAGAAGAGTGGCTGCAAGGGAACATGACTGCTTTCTATAAATACAGCAGGGAGGGAAACACTGGGGAGAACTATTTAACTGAAAAGCCATTTTTGGTGCAAAAACAAGTGGTATAAATTGTCTCAGAAAAAAATTAGTCTAGAAGATTTCTAACCAGCCGAACAGGGATGTCCTAAGGCTGACTAATAGCTGCAGTGTGTTGAGGAGGGGCATCCAAACTATTTTTCTGACAGAGTTTGACAGGTTTTGAACCAGATCATGTGTTTTTGTAATAGCAGATGATGGGACTCAGTCACCCAGGAGCTGCTCTGCCTCTGGCCCTGCAGGGCTGGTGTGTCAGAGGGCAGAGATGCTGCACCCCCCCATGCTGTTCTGCCATCAGGGCAAAATTACACTGCTCTTTAAATTGCTTTAGTAAACACAGCCTAACTGTTTTCTTTTGCTTTCACAAATTTCTTGTTAATCTCAACACTCTTCTTCCTTCTTTGTTCCCCTGGTGTCCTGGGGAGACACTGTAGTCCAGGCAAAGGACCAACGCCTTCTTCTGTGCTTTATCCTCTGTTTTTTCCAGCATCGTCTGACACTGCCTCTGAAGCAGCGTACCTGTTATTCCTCTTCTCCTTTATCTTTGTGTTCTCCCATCCATCTCATTCTTCCTCCTTATTTCTTTTCTTCTGCCCTGTGCTACACCTGCTTGATTGTCCCCATCATCCTGGATCTCTGACTTCAACTCGCAGCTCTTCTTCCACCACCATTCAGCGCTTTGCCTCCCACATCTTCCTGAAGAGAGGTTGATATTACTTACCTGCAAACTGATATTACATGGGAATCCATACCTACCAGATTCTGTGGAGTGTGTGCCTAACAAGAGTATCATATGATAGAGAACATAAATTAAACAAGAGCAGATATACATTGATATAAAGTGTGGCTTGAGGGACTACAACTGCTCATTTCTATGAATGGACCATCAAAGACTGCAGGAGACTGCAAAGCACGTGTTGGGAGACAGAGAAGCAGCACAGCTGGGTTAAGGAGAATTTTTTGCTTGGGAATTTGCCTTCCTTTTTGAGGTGTCAGCCTCCTGGCTGGAAAGAAAGTCCCGGATCCCTGGTTCCTTGCTACATGGTTCCTTCTATGTGTGACTGTTTTCTGGTGTGCAGAGTGTTTAAATTAGTTGCCAGCATGCTCACTAAAGGGCAAAACACATCCTGCTCTGAAATATGTGTCATCTGAAAGTCAAGCAGAGAAGCATGATGATTATATACCCTAAAGTGGACACTTAAGGTCTGGTCAACGGGATGCTCTCTAGTCTCGACTGACTGGAACTCCGTTGACTCTAATGGGAATTTAGACACCCAGCTCAGAGGTAGATGGCCGCACACAGACACTTACATGTAACCAACTGATACGCAAGTGTCAAGTGTTATTGGAGATGTCCCAAGATATCTCAGATGTACTTATGGGACTGGCAGAAATTACACAGGATCTACAGTGGACTTGTCACCTTCTGAAGCAGGAGCTGGAGGTTAGGCAGAGTCCTCTAGGACAACTTAAATGGCACTGAAGTTCTATGTGTGGGCAACTGAATCAAGCTCTGTGTGTCTTAATGTGGAGCTGGATGACCCCTGAGATGGCTTACAGCTAAAATAAAAATTTTCATGTGGAGCTGAAGAAGCCAAATAAACTGGGTTTGAAAGCTCCAGAGTTTCAGTGCAACACTTGCAACTCAATATTGATTATCCACTACAATAATCTACTGTAGTGGATAGATTTCTAGTGGATTTTTCTAGGTCTGTTGAAACAGACCTAGAAAAAAAAGAAAACACTCATGTCTCCAAAGAGGAGCAAAAGTAAAGTCTGAGTGAAAAATGATAAAAGTAGGTGACTGTTAAATGATTTATATCCCAGGATACAGTGGCTGAAGACTTTGATACTGTAAATAGGAAAACAGTGTTAGAAATGTCCTAAACTGAAATAAGACCAACTTTGAATGAAAACAAAGTGTTCACTGGCTCGGAGATGTGAGATTAATTTGGCTGCTGATTCAATGGATCAAAAATTGCATTGATCTAATGCCTCTGACTTTCCACATTGTGTCTATAAAATGTAACCTAAGTACAGCTAGACTGGAAGATTGCTGCCTGACAAATGTTTTTTTTTTCTCTTAACGGAAAATTTCGGCTCCATTTTTCCAGCGGTCCAAAACATCCTCTGCTTCCCACATTGTGAGATGACAGCAATGCTCAGCTGTCTTTGGCCTGAGTTATGGCACCGTGCCAGAAAGTATCTCAAGTTGTGAAAAGTCTTAAATCAACACATTTTACCACTGAAGAGTGAGGCAAAACAGTTTCTAAACCGTATGAAATATTCATGTCTAGCATCTTGTGAGATACCATCTGGTTAGATCAAACCAAAGCAGAGCTGATAGTGACATAGAAACACACTAGATAGAAAGTAGGATGATGTGACTTGAAGATTCATTGTTTCATGACCTGCAAAAGACCACTGCAAAACCAGCAAACATTACTTCAGGAAAAATTAACTTTTCAAACAAAGAATAATCTGAAAGAGAAATGTTCATCCTTTGGGTCTGTTATTAGGAAAATCACCACGTACTTCAGATAAAATCATGCCTCTCATGAAGGCATTGACAATTTAATTGTGATTTAATATTTGCTGAAGGTGTCAAAAAAAAACCAAAACCAAACCCCAAAACTACCAGACAAGCACTTCTACAGCCAGAAGAATAAACAAAGGGCAAATCCTACTGCAGACACTGTGATCTCCAGGAATTTTATATTTATATTCCTAGAAGTAAAGAAGTCCTTTTTTTCCCTAAAAGCCATTGTTCGCAGGGCATAGTGCTGGGACTTGGGAGACCTGAGTTTTTCTCCTGCCAGAGCTACTTTCCTGATATATGACCTTGAGACAAACATTTTGGTTCTATTACCGCTTCCCCTCCCACTTTCAGTCTATTCCAGACAGAGACAGTTTTGCTGTGCCTTATACAATGGGGCCTCTAGGTGCTATTGCAATGTAAATAGTGGCAGCACAGGTGCAATTGCGAGTGGAATATGGCTTTTATTATCCAGTTACAAGGTCACCGTTGGGTGAAAGGATTGCTGCATAAAACATTACTGAGCCATCAGCCTATGGCTGCCTCCCGGTAATATAATAATCTTATTTCAAAGGCAGGGAAAGTATTTGAGGCTCTCCCAAGCTCGCCAAGTTTGCGTGCCATGGAGCATCAGGGGTAATACGGCCTCGCGCAGGTGAGTATGAACACGGAGACGCTTAAACTGCCGGGGCCTTCCCCACTCTGTCCCTGTCGTTTGCAATTTACCCATTCCTTTTCTCAAGGTTAATTAAGCTTCATGACACCTTGGAGGATAAGGAAATATTGTACCCAGCTTCGCAGAGGGGAAAGATGAAGGAGGCAGACATGAAATGGCTGACTTGGAGCGGCAGAGCCGGAATCAGGGTAACCTCCATTCCCTCGTGGCGCTGCGTACCTTGTGATAAAACTGAAATGCTAGAACTTTAACAGCAGTGTCAGTCACACAGCATGGGCTCTGCATAGGCTTTGAAAACCAGGGAAGAGAGCATCAAATGTTCCAGCCCACTTAATTTGAAAGCTGCCTATAATAAACCCTTGGGAACATGTAAAACAGACAGGTCAAATTACATAGTTACACAAATATCACTGGATTTCTGGCATTTAGGAATAAAAGGCTTTGATCTGTTCAATTTAAAAGTGCCTAAAACATGCATACACTATGTTAAAATCTAACATTAAATGCTTTTCTTTTTGTATTTTCCAAAAGCTTAGCTAGAGGCAATTTGTACACAGCACGACAAAACTTTCCCTTAATAAATAAATATATATGCACAAGTCATTTGGCACAATGTGGCATTGCAAAATATTTTATATTTGGTAAAATGACAGTTCTTATCTAGTTCTTATACACAGAGACCCTTAAAGAAACAATCTATTGCCCTTTAAAAGCCCCTCTCTATTCCTCCCTTTCCCATCTGTCTTATTTATAGCTCTCCTTTGTAAAGCTGTCCAAGATCTAGGAATGAAAAGTACTCATAAAAACTCTGTGTGAGCCGGGATTTGAAATCAGCAGCACTTATGGATGTTACGCATATGAAGGAAAGACTTCAGCGCAACGCTCCAGTATTCAAAATCAACCCTACATCAGCGTCCTTGTCAACAATTTCGTGTTAAACCAACGCTCACTCGAAGTCTGTATAAATGCATCAAAATGCCTCTTAGCCCTCCTCCCACTTATTTTCAGCAGGCATTTCACTGCGTCTATGAGCAGGGATCCTCTCTCCCTGTTTTCCCTCACTGCACAATTTGCTTTCCATGGGCCTCTTTGGCAGCTCCAGCCCTTTTGGAAAGCAGAGTTTATTCCTCCCCTCCTCTTTCAGCCTTGCATTGAGGAGGAGGTCTGTGGCAGGGACTCGATGCCGCAGAATGTCAATGCCAGAAGAGGCCTTTCTCATGGAAATCAGGCGCGGAGTCCGGCATTGTCCATGCAAGAACCAGAGACATTGCTTTTTTTTTTTTTCCTCTCCCTTTCTGGGAGATTATATTTGAACCGATGAGCTCTGGCTCTCTCATGCCTCATGACTGCCAGATCCTTCCTCAGGACTGATTTCTCCATCTCCTCCCTCACCAACATTGTTGTGCCATCTCCTCTTCATCATGTCCAATTAGTCATTATGGGCTTATCTTGCCATTTTTAAGATTTCATGGATAAAAATGCCAAGTAAGTGGATTTTACATGAATTTACTCAAGCCAAGAACTGTATTTACTTATGCCAATATATGGCACGCAAGCACTGATTACACCGTTTGACCCCCCAGGAAAAAAGAAAGTACTGTCCCTGCTGAACTAGAGGGCAACAGGCGATGTGCAGGAAGGAAACCACTTCCCTGGGGACACGCTGGTGTCATATTGACGTTATCCCTGGTGGTATATTTATTTATGCCCTTCCCAAGAGTTTGCAGTTCAAAGTCTTCCTCCTGATTTGACTCCAGAGGGATTTTGTGAGGGGATCAGTAACATGGATGCTGCAGTTTTCCAGCGTTACAAATATGAAGGTCCAAGTCCTGGTGTCTTAATACGCAGCCCATCGTGGTTGAGAGTCACATCAGCCCCAGGTGGTTGTCTGTTACGTTAGAATAAGGTTGCTCCTGGTTGCTGCTGACTGGCCAAACTCATCCCCTTCACAGCCCTGTGAGCTGGCCACCATCAGGCTCGTGGTTTGGAGACTGGAAGAAAAAAAGAGACCCATCAAAAAGCAAGCTCCAGCAGAGCTGTGACCTACCAGAACCACTGTGCAAAGCCAGCAGATCCACGCATGGGCTCCCCAGGACAGGCTGGCGTTACCCTCACCAAGCAGGTCAGCACCCAGCCCTGCGCCCACCACGCTGCACCTGTGCAAGAGCCACCTTCCACCCGAACGCTCCTGCTCTGAGTATCACCACATTTGAGTGTTTTGTTGGCAGTTGGGAATACAACACTAAATCCAGTTGGGCTGATAAGAAATAAGCCACATTAGAAATTCAGTGATAGTTAAAAAGCTCTCTTTAAAATAATTTTGGTCTCTGCCTTCAAATGAGCAAGACCCAGACCACGTATGGATTCACACTGCAGATCCTGGTCTTGCGGTGATAGGATTTAAACCGGTTTTAATTAACCCAGATTTAATACTCTGGGAGAAAGGTATGATGCATTTCAAGGCAGGGAAACTGTACCCGTGCCCTTTTATCCACCTTCAGGAAGGGTCTGGTGAATACATCTCAGTATGTATTTCTCATGAATACTGAATTGTATTTCTCAATGAATATTTCTGATTAAAAATCACTTGAAACTGTCATTTTGGAGCTCTGACAGATCCGTGGCACATATAAAGTACGCAGTGTGTTCTGCATGTAGGGTAGATGAAAAGCGCAATGTAATTGCTAATTGATAGCGTATTTAAATATCATGCCTGCGTACTTATCTCAACGTAGAGCCTGCAATACATAATGTGTTGTTTACGTGTACACCTTTCATGAAACAAGGTACAAGCCCCGAGTCTAATACACCGACCTCGCACAGGTTGCATGCCGTGTGTGCGTAACCTTTTCACAGCTGAGAGTGTTTGAAGCAAAGTATTTACACATAAAAAATTTATGCACACATTATGCACTGAGGCATTGAGATATGCAGCCTTCCATATGTTATACATATTACATATATGATATCTATGCCAAATATTGTGGAGAAAGTAAATGCAATTGCCCATCTGCTCCCCAAACAAGGGGAATGTACTGTAAGTTGTGGGACTGGGGCAGGAGCTCGATGCTCGGGGAATACTGAAGCACCGTGGGGTACGGAAGAACACTACAGATGGAAAGGAGCAGGCAAACTACGACGGCACTAGCTTGGCTTGTGCATGCGTGTGCGGAGAAAAGGCAGTGTTTAAATTCATGTGTTAAGATTTCCTTTCTCCCTCTGGAGAGGAGGGAAGGATTCACTCCATTGAGGAGTGTGAAAGAGCGTGTCCTCCCTCTTTCACCCCCATCCTTCCCCTGAAGGATGAGAGGCCTTTACTCCACAGCAGCCATGTGCAGCATTCCTCCCGCTCCTGCTCCACATCCCTCTACCTCTGCACCATCTCCCTCGCCAAGAACTTTTGTTTTCCCTCCAACGTGCTCTCCCGCGTGCTCCACCACCAACCCTCCCGCCTACATTGCCGACAAATATTTCTAGCGCTTGCGGTGCGGAAGCGGTGAACTGCATGCTGGCGGTGGCCGCAACACAGCACACGGTACAACGTGAACGACATGCACAGTTCACCACGCGTACATACAACGCACAGTGTGGTCCCTACAGACCACGGTGCTCTGCGCATCATGCACCATATACACCATATACACCATACACACCCCATGCACTCCGTGCACTCTCTGCCCCCCATACGCCATACGGGCGATGCACACCGTGCACCCCACACGCCACGCACACCACGCTCTCAGTGCAAGCCATGCACCGTACGCACCCCGCGCCCCATAGGCGACGCGCACTTTGCGCACTTTGCGCACCCTGCGCGCCCCGCGCACCCGGCACGCTGAGGCCGCGCGCCGCCGGGGGGCGGGGTGAAAGCGCCCCGGCCCGCGCTCATTGGCCGCGAGGGAGGCGGCCCCGCCTCCCCCGGCGGCGCGTGCGCGCGCGCTTGCCTGCGTGCGTGCGTGCGTCCGGGCAGAAGTGAGGGGGGTTGGGGGGGTGGGGGCGGGCAGCGCGCGCGCGAGGTGGAAGGGGGCGGGGATTGGTTGCCATGGGAGTGACGTCAAAGTGTGTCGGGGACAGGGAGCGGAGACACGGAAAAGGTCAAACTAAAGGCGAGGAGAGAGGCGGCCGCCGCCGGGCCGGGGCCGGGGCCCAGCCCGAACCCAGGCCGAGCCGGCCCGGCCCGGGCGGCTCCGCGGGACCCGCCGGCCGAGCGAGGGCGGCGGCCGCCATCGGGGGGCCGTGGGCGGGCCGGGCGAGGCAGCCCCGCGAGGCAGCCCCGGCGAGGCAGCCCCGGCGGTCCCCGCGGTGGAGCCGGCCGCCCCCCGCCGCCTCCCCTCACAGGTAACGGGCGAGCGGAGCCCCCGCGGGGCCGCCCCGCCGTGGAGGCGGGCTGGGGCGGGGGGCAGGCCGCGGCCTCGGGCGGCGAGCGGGGCGCGGGGAGGAGGCCCTGGGGCGGTGGGACGGGGGCGGCGGAGCGCTCTCGCTGCGCCGAGGGGCGAGGGGTGCCCTGGGCGGGGGGTTGGGGGGCGGGAGTTGGCAGCCTCCCGTCACCCGGCGGTGTGGGTGAGGCTGTGCAGGGGCCCCCCGCCCCGTCGCACTTTGCGGGCAGGGGTTCTTGTGGGCAGGGAGAGGAGCCCCGCACCCTTCACCGTGCCCCCCCCATTCACCCCCGGGCCAGGGGTCCCTTTCCCACCGTGCAGCCCTTGGGGATTGTGCTCCCCCCACACACCGCGATTTGACCCCGTTGACCTGGGAACAGAAGTCGGGCTTTTTTTTTTTTTTTTTTGTATTTTTCTTTTAGTGGGCTGTAGGGACTTCTGCCCCCGCCCCGGCCCCCAGCTTTGCATAACTTGTCTCCCGAGTTGACTGTCCCTTCCTCCCTGCACTTTGCCCTTGCCCGGTGGTCTGTAGCATGAGGGAGTAAAACTATTCAAGGACTGGGTTTTTTTCTTCAGTGAGAGAGCTGAATCATAAACAAGGCAGACTTCCTAATAATATATATATGTACATCCCTTTTTTTCCCACAGCAGCCCAGTGCTGAAGTAGGATTCTGTGATAGTATAGAACAAGGCCCTTGGGCGTGAATTTTTTCAGAAAACCCTGGAGTGAAGCTGCTATTAGCATGTAGAGTTTGAATGCCACAGGCAGTCTGTTGTCTCTTCATGCTCAAAGAATAATTTAGAGGAGCAGCAATGACTCACTAACAGAAAGAAACCAGGTGAAGTTTCTTACTTTACGACAGACTTACTCTGTGACCTTGCATCAGTCTCTCTGCATCAGTCCTCTGTTTGCTTATGAATCAGGAATAGTGATGCTTTCCAGAAATATCCTGTGAATAAATATACTAATGACTGTGAAATGCTTATCTGCCGTAGCAATAACAGGTAGATAGTGATATTATTTCTGCTATAGTAGCATACAGGCTGTAGCCAGGATGCAAGTGTTTTGCTTGCAGAATTTTCCTGTAGTAGCTACACGTCGATGGAAAGTGGCGCTTGCTTAAAAGACGTATAATAACCTGTGATATTGCATGATCTGCGCTGTGTAGTCATCTTACACTTCATATTTTTGTGAAGAGTGTGCTTTAATATGTTTTCAAAGAGCTGCTGTTCCACAGTGCAAATAGTTTGTGGGTTTTTTTTCTCCTGTTTGCCTAGAACAAAGCTGGTGTCCTCTTCCACTGCTAAGGAAACGGTGGAATTTCTAATGTGGCTGATTATCTCTGATAGCTGGCATCTCTGAGCTATATGGTGTTTTGGTAGGGAACTGGAAGAGGTATTCTGGTATACTTGATAGGATGAAGAAATTACTTCTGGCATTGGTTTGT
This sequence comes from Ciconia boyciana, assembly GCF_034638445.1. Taxonomy (NCBI): domain Eukaryota; kingdom Metazoa; phylum Chordata; class Aves; order Ciconiiformes; family Ciconiidae; genus Ciconia; species Ciconia boyciana. Next base: position 8,110,291 of record NC_132935.1, read on the forward strand.
AACTTATTGTGATGCTATTTAGTTGTACTTGCCAGGGTTGGGTATTTGCATTAACTTGATGCTATCTCAGGGCGCCTCTGTATTTGCAAGAAAATACTAAATGGAGTGACAGTTAAGTTCCTTACATGTGTAATGGAAGATAAACTGAGTAGTTCAGTTTTAGGGACAGTATTTTCCCCTCTCACCTTATATGAAGCTCTCCATAGAAACTCAAATGCCTTAAGTATGCCATAGGCAAAAACTTCAATACAGGAACCGTAGAACTGTGAAGGAGTTAACCTGTCATGGTTCACACACTGCTCTGAAGTGGTGTGCAGCCACTGCAATAACAGGTGAAAGCAGTCAAGCACAGAGCTGGAAGTTGCTGCTGTGAATACTGACCTGAGTCAGCTAAGTATTCCCTCTTTACAGTTTTGCTTTATGCTAACTTGTGCAGCTAGATTACTTGTCTCCTTTTTTTTTTTTAATCCATTGTAGAAGGATACACCAGGAGGAAGCACTATTTGACTAATATCTTAGGGGGTTTTTAAAAGTAACTTGATCTATAGTTTCTCACTTGGCTACTCATGGTAATATGAAATTTCCATAATCTGTTTTAACATTAAATAGGGAAACTTTTATGTGTTGAGGAGGAGGTAAGCACAACACAGTTGGGTTTTTTTGGAGGGGGGGAGGTTTGTTTGTTTTGTTTTGTTTTTTCTCCCCTTAACAAAACTGTAAGCTTCTCTGGTAAAATGGCAATTCATTGTTAATTCATAATATGTAGGTGCCCTGGAAAAATCAAATACCCGGTTTCATAGCTACCCTTAGGCGTCTTTAATTTATGCAAGCAGGGCTCACTGAGTAACTACTCTAAGTCTCATTGACCTTAGTAGGTTTGCAGAGGTCATATTTTAACACAGATAAGTTGTGCTTGAACTATTTTTTCAGTAAGTATTAAGAGCAAGTATTTATGTACATAATTACATGCTTTTTCCAGTTCTCCATTACATTTTCTGTTTTTCTTTAGATTCTTGCTTATAAGTGCTACGGTAAATCTAGAGTCTTCTTGGATTTTATTTTTTATCGCTCATCTTGATATTAGGAAGAAACACAGGTTTTTGAAAACAAGTTCTTTTTCAAGATCTCAGTAAAACAGAGAAAACTATGAGATTTTACAAACAGCTGGAAAGGCCAGTTTTAGGATCAGAGAAACTTGGCATACGGAAAGCCAGTGCAACCCAAACGTATACGAGTGACATCAGCATTTTTCTGAGCCATTTATGCTATTCGCTTCTGTTGGTTCCCAGCAGTGCCTTGTGTCTTATGTAAGCTTGCACTGTACATCCTGTCCTGCTGTTCTCATGCATGAAAATTCATTGGCGTTATCTTACTGTAGGTTTTGAGAGCAGAATAGTTACTGACTGCTTGTTGTCTCAAATGTCTACATGCAAATTTCTTACAAGCATGCCGAAGAGATCTGTGCCAGGAGCATAATACTGTCCTCCTAGGAGACATCAGAGGAGTAACTCGGAGTGAGACACAGCTCATCCTCCTGCTCCTTTTGGTAATGGGAACTGTAACCGCCGTGAAGTAATGTGGTTATGGAGATAATCGTGAGAGAGAGGTTTTACTGGACAAGCCTCGATCTGCATCGTACATAGATGGACCACTAATGCAATTGTGATGGCTGGTGATAAAACAACCATAAAAACCAAAGGACTGAAGTTTCAACAGAAGCTTCGATAATATTAAGACTGGAAAATAGAGGCTTTTATATACTATTACTGTGCACTTCCTGTCACAAGGTCTTGGAAGAGGAATTGTGCCTTCAGATACTGATGCTTTAAACTTGTTCTTGTAGTTAGCATTTAGTCATACATAATGAAGATACTGTCACTTGATGGGTGAAATAGAAGCAAACCCTCCATTATAAGCTTTCAAAACCAAACATTCCTTCTGTTTTTCTGCTTGCTAAATCTAGCTGAAACTTGCTGGCATAAAATCCTGCAGTAGTGCAATGTTTATAGTTTAAGTAAATCGGGCACCTTCTTTGAACCGTATCTAATGTTTCAGTTTAAAAAAAGGAAAAGTGTTTCTTAAATATACTCTAGTCTGTTTTGTTAGTGCCCTAGCAGCATGAGGGAGCCAAATTCCTGCTTACCTGTCTGGGTGAACGTGCTTGTCCTTGTCTGGCTCCATGGCTTGTTTTGAACAGCTGGAAAGTTTCCTTATGAGCACTGATGTAGTGCGGTCATGTATGTGACTGTACAAGACCTATAGCTCTGCAGTGGAACCACATATGGAAGGGAAGGAGGGTTGACATGGAGAAGCGCACCTGGAGAGGAGTGCTGATGTGGAAGGCCCGTGGAAGTAACGAAGAAATCTTTCCTGTGACTTTCCACAAGTGATCTGTTCCGTACTGCACAAAACAATCTCTTATTGTAATGGAGAAACAAAGGGAATATAAGACTTAACAAGGGGAATATAAGACTTGACAAGGAGACTGGTTATCTGAAAAGGAACAGGTGCAATGCTTTGACACTTAAAAGCTAAACAAATTCCTGTAAGTGAGCTGTTCTTGCAGAGTTTAAGGAAATTTCTTGGCAAAACATCTAAAAGGGACTTGAATTTTCATTTTGAGTAGGGAATTGAATTATCACTATTGCTTTTATCACACAAATCTAGGAATGCATGGGCTTTCTAGTGCTTTTGTTATTTTTGGAGGATATGCAAATCTGTTTTAGTACCATATACAGGAAAATGGACAGCAATGCAGTTGTATGCATTTTAGAGATGTAGCAGCTGTAAGAGTAAACTTTGTGTAAAAAAAAAAAAATTACTTCAAAAGCACCTGCATGTAGCAGATTCAGGATTCCATTACATTATATTTTATTGCTTTACAGATATTTATGTGAATATGAAAGTCCACATATATGTTGTCATTATTCAATAGCCTTTTTGTTCTGTAGATGTAGGCAAATAAAATGTAGTCTGGATGCTTAAATCTGCTAAAATATTTATAAGAAAGTTGGCTCTTGGAAAAAGTTTCCCACAGGATGCAGTGGGTGTCAGGTCTAAAGGTCAGTGGCAGATAAAATAAAGTGAAGGCTCTTTTGGATTTATTTTTCTTTTTTTTTTTTTAAACAAACCCTCCTTGTGTAAAGAAGCATGGAATCTTTCTTTGTTACTTCCTAAATTTCCGAATGCTAACAGGCATTTACAGCTTTGTTCGTACTTAAGCATTTTGTTAAACTTTTTTTTTTCCTCTCCTAAAGAAAAGAAAATAAAATCAGTTCAGTTAATATATTCATGAACCCTTAGCACAGAAGTTCCTGGTGCAAATCAAAAAAGCCAGATGGAGTTTTAAGTGACTGTCATGTACAACTTAGAAAACGAACATTCCTGATACTAATAAAAGGGCCAGATTGGAACTACATAATTAATCCCAGTGTCCTTTTCAACACATGATAAGATTTGGCTATAACAGCCATAGAATTAATGGAGACAACTGTCAAGTTCTGTGAAGCAGTGGGTTGTTTGCCTAAAATAAAAATACCTGCATGCTTACTCTTGTACATATCTACTGGTGATTAGCACTCATGCTGCAGTTTAAATGGGAAAATAAGCGTGAGTAGTGGCTGAGTTGGTCTTGAATCTATTTCCTGTCTTAAATAGGTATGTAAATAGATTTATATACATATTTAATATGTATAATTTATCTGCATACATATTTTATGTATATAAATCTATTTACAGACAGGAAATAAGTATACAGGGTTTTTTAAGTGTTACGTGGCAATACCTTCTCTCCATTGGAGTAGATTTGAAATGTAATGACTGGGGAGCCCCAGGGAGCAATCTTGCAATTAAGTTTATTCACCGTATGTATCAGTGACCTGGAAGAAGTGTGCAGGAAGGTGCTAAAAAGGCGGGGGGGGGGGGGGGAGGGGAGGAGGTTTATGAGATGGCACAAAGTCTGTGTCAGAGACAGACAGGAGGAGGAGTGGGCAGATGGTAGTCAGTACGAAACAGGTGAATAATCAGATTGAGAACAAGCTGAATAGACTGTGCAAGTGAGTATGCTGTTTGCATTTTTGGTTTAAAGTGATAGGGATTTTTCCTGTTGTGATCTATGGAACAGAGAGGTAAAAATCTTGTCGGTGGAAGCATATATAATGGTGAAAGCATGCCTGCCATTGTCAGAGGGAACTTCTGGGATGAGTACAAAGGTCAGTGCTTTCAGAACTATCTGGACTGGGAAACCTTAAAAAAAATCTATTCAGTTTTGTAGACTTCACCTGCAAGTTTATTCAGGTCTTTGGCATGTATAACATGGAATAATATTAAAATAATCTGAAATCTTAGAGCCTTGATAATATGGATGTGCTGTGTGACGATAGATTTTTATTTTTCCTGAAATGGTCTAGAAAGTAGCAAGATGTGTGATAATTTGTTTACATAATTTATTTTATCGAGTTTGTTTGAAAACTTTTTGGGTAGCTGTCTAGCCTAACTGTTTGTTGCCTGGCTCGGTGATCTTTTCCAGATTGTTGCTTGGAGGCACCATTGCAGTGATGAAGGTAAAGAAGAACAAAGGGATGGTTGTACTGTGATTGATCTCCTAACACCTAGCACAATGCTAAGGATTATACAAAAAATAAAAAATCCAGAAATGGAAAAAATCCTTCCCCACTGATTCTAGCTTCAAAAAGGTTATAATGTAAATTTATAATAATAATAAGGCATACACCTTATGTATGTGAGTGTATTTAGATCCCGTTGATCAGCCTATCAGTAACTCTGTCAATTCAATAGCAATCTTGGTCTTTCCTGTTTATATTTGTTTCAAAATGTTCCTGCTTTTTTCTTTTTTAGGGAGTTCCATAAGTTAAAACAGCAGTGAACTGCTCTAACTGGAGAATGCCCTGCTCCCCAGTAAAGAGGCATTGCTTTGTCTGAGCTGGCACTTAATGAGAAGAAGCACAACCCACCTTGCAGTTTAAAATTTATCTAGTACAGATACGTTTTCTATGCCTGAAGTTACCCTTTAGTAATATCAGTTTGGTCCTTGTATACTGTCATCTTAGGATGCCTCAGTCTGAACATGACCAGTAAAGTTTTAACAACACAAGAAGGTTGAGGGGAGTTAGGTCTATATTTCTGCAGAAATGAAGGTTAGAAAGATAAAGGAAAGAAGTTTAAAATATTCACAAGAAGTGCCCTAGGTAAGATTGTTTCATGTCTGAGGGCGTGTTGAATCCTATGGGAATGAGGAAGCTAAACTACTCAAAGGCTGTTTAATTCTTATGTTTCACACTGAATCAACATGATGTTTCAATATCAAAGTGGTATTAGTGGAGTTTTTAAGAATGTGGACATTTTATGTAAAGAATATAGAGATAAAATAAGTTAGTCCAAAACAAATTTTCTGCTGTGTCGGAGCTGTATGGAGAATGAATGTTGGAGGCTTATCATGAGTATAATAAATCAAAATGCCATATGAGCCTCAGAGGACTTTCTTAATTCACGTCATTGTTTTCTCTGCAGATACAGCATGGTTCAGCCAAATGCAGGGTTGTCATTCTTCTGATGTTGAAAGTGTTTCTAAATGTTGCTGAAGACTGAGCTCTTTTCTAATGTGTTATCTTAAACTGCTCAGTTCATCGTTTGGAGTGTTCAGTGCGGTAGCTGAGTACTTTTATATGCAGAAATCACAGTCTGAGTTCGCAGTTTTGGGTGAGTGGTGAGGTATGTTGTGTACTGTTGATAACCTACAGAAAAGGCTCAAATTATACCTTCTGGAAAGTACTATTTCCCAAAGCTGATGCTTGGCAACAGAAGATGCCCTTCTGACCCTCCGCAGCTTGGCAGAAAATGCTCCTTAGCGCATGAGCTTCCTAAGCATATATCCCAGGGTACAGACTGCTTGGAGCTGCTGGCACAGAGTATTTTTTTTCTTTTTTTAACCTTCACCAAACTCTCTCCTTTCCCCATATCCTCAGTACCAGGCAAACAGAATAGTAAAACAGAGGGCAGAGTTATTTAGTAAGATAGAAATTGGAAACAAAAGGGTAAAAGTAGAACAGACTGAAAACTCTGTTCTGGTTTAAGCACGTGGTGACCTGTCTAGCTCTTTAGCTGCTGTTGCCTAGAATTTCTAAGGCATGTCTCAGCTGTTGAACCTGGAGAGTCAGTACTCATAGCAATAGTCTTGCATCAGTGTTAGCTTTGATGAAGTAAGTAACGTTAAAATTGCTGTGAGTTTTCCATCACACCTTCCTTTCTTTTGCCTCATCCTTACTAGCGCTCTCGCTGGGGGTGCAAAAGCCATGTGTTGTTTGTGGCTCTTCCTGGAGTTGGGCAACTTTGTGCTTAAAGGCTGTTGCTTTTTCTTTTTATCCATATTCATTCTGCTGGCTGACTGGTCCGTATTTGATATGCATCATGATTTTAACACACATTCTTACAACACACTCGTACGCTTAGTGTAATGTGTGTTGCTAACCTGCTGTTTTCTGAGAGTATCTTTAGCTTTTTGTAGAGACCATGTGAGATATTATTAGTGCTGCTGATAAACTTTGTAACTAAATGATCTGATTATATACAGATCATGCTTGTAAATAAATATTCTTTCTCATTATTGCCCCTCAACCTACTTCTTTCTGAGTTTTGCTTATCTTAAATTATTGTTCAGTAAACTTAACCAGTAAAACTTTAACTTAAGAGAAATCGATATTGCACTCACTTCTAGAAGGATAAGTAAACACACTTTTCCCATCAAATTAGGTTAAGATAAGAAATACTACAGCTAACTAATTTTTAATATTAGTTTGACAGGTGTATGCTTTATGTCAATAAGACAAAGGCAGTGTTTTCAAAAATGTTTTTCTTGATGGTGGTTCTATGACCCAAACTCTCTGATCTCCCTGTAGGTCAAGGACATCTTCATTTTCACATGGCCCTTTGCTGTGGGATAACTAAGCCGTCTGCTCACAGGATCAGGCACTTTCAGGTCACTGGAACATTGGGAATGTTCTGGTATCAGGGAAGCTAGTTCTTCTGCAACCTGTCCCTCATCTGTTCTGAATATATCAAGGGAGTACTTCAAGGAAATATCAAGGAAAGTTAAGGTGACTTCTAGAGCTTTATGAAGATTTATATGCTGTATCTGTAGCCTTCATAGCAGAAAAGAAAACTGTAACACTAAACAGAGCTTGCCATGTTAAAAACTTGAATCAGCTGTGATATAAGACAGATTCTTTAACAAGAAAACTTGTGATATTTTCTTTGCTTAAAATACACATCTGCCTATTTTGACTCTTCCCTCTCCTCTGATTTTTTTTTTCAGTCGCTCTGTAACTTGAAAAATGAGTTGCCACATCTGATCCAATGCTTTTAATATTATTAATTACAAAATAAATGTAGTAGTTGATATCCTCAGATATTATGTGATTAGGCATGATTATCTTGTCTTGTATTTTTCATTTGATTGCAGCCTGTATGACTGCTTTGAGTTCAAAAGCCTATTACAATGAGTTTTTTCACTTTGAATATGGTGGCTAAATGACTGGTCTTGATAAACATGCTAGTTGGATCAGGAACTGCTAAGCTGGTGGTTCAGTTAAAAGTCAGGTTATGCCAAATATTAACTAGAAGCAGTAAAATCTCAGGAAAAGAAAATTAATCTGTGTACTCAAACATTCCTTGGTTCTAAAAAAATGATTGAAGCTGTGATTCTATATTTTAATGTGAAGTTGCATACTACAATATCAGGGAGAAGTACTGGTTTATTTGTTGCTCTTTCTTACACAACACAAATTTCAGTGCGAAGTTCTTTATTGTTGCAGTTAAGGATATCTGACTTCTTGCTTATATATAAATTAAGAAACAAGACCTTTATTTACACAGCTTGAATTGCTGTTATATGTAGTATTACTTTTAAATTTCTCCTAAGAATACCAGGCATGCCAATAAAACCAAACCTCTGCTGCAATTCTCAAAGACTGTTAATTATTAATTATTTTTCTTTTTGTGAAAAGGGGAATGTCTTCCTAAGTCACCTGCTTTAAATGAAAAGGTAAATACTGGTTTTCTGTCAATTTACTGGTACACTACAAATCTACTATTGCAGAATTTTCCTTAATAGTTTAGACAGTTTATAATATGCTGTTAATTTGAACTATGTGGCTGTCTGCTTTAGTAATTCCTTCATCCCCTGTAGAATCAAGAAGTTATTTTAGCTGTCTCGTTAATCTTTTACAGGTAGGACTTTCAGATCATTGGAGACTGAAGCACTGTGGTGTATAGGTTATTGATAACTCTGTTTCCTGTCTTTTAAGCTGCTGCTTTAAGTTGGAGAATATAATTCATTTGAGGAGTTCTACTTTTAAATAGTATTGTAGTTAAGTTGGAATTTGAAAGGTTAAATGTGAGATTTCGTTTGTGTATTGAGCTTGACAAATACTGCCAACTGGGATACTGTCTTTCTTGCATTTAAGTGGAGCCTAAGGTAGCTGACTTTTTGTGGCTTTGTGGAAGGACAGTGAGTTTTGGTCTGTTGTTGGTGCTTAAGTTTATTTTATACAATGACTGGAAGCCTGTATTTGCAGCATTTCCTTAAGTGTACCCTCATTGGTCCCATTGTACAGGTTAACTTTTATTTAACTATTTTTACAGACCATATTTGTTCTAGAAATGCTCTGGCTGATGCTTACTACTCTAGTACCAGTTACATATTAATTCGTCACATGGGAAGAAGATTACAAACTGCACATGAAATGGATTTTTTTTTTTAAAATTGAATTGATTCCTTAGAGGAATTTCTTGATGTTTTTACAACATTTCTGTTGAGCTAATATGGACTCCACTGACCTCTGCTTGAGATACCACAGTTCTGCAAAACTGACTGAGAATTTGCAGTTGGTCACTCAGATAAAGAACAGAAGTAGTGGGTGTCTGTAAAAAGGGCTTTCAGTAACATGTCCCACACTTGCAGGTAGACAACATGGAAGAGGTTGAGGAAAATAGCTGATTTACAAGTTGAGTCAATCTCCCAACACCCTGAGAGTTTTCTTCAGTTACCTATCCTGGTTCCTTTGGCTTCTAAAAAAGCATTTGAAACAGATGATAGCCCTTGTGGAAAGCTGAATGAAGATACCTTTCAGCTCTTTAAACAGGTGAAATAAGTCTTAAGGACTGTAGTATCCTTGCTCTTCAAGCCTCTTTCAGGGAGCATCATCTGGTTTTATGAACTGAGTGAAGAGCCACGCATTTGCTTATTTTTTAATTTTTGTAAACACATTATTTTCATATGTAAATGTGGTAAAATGAGGTGGGCAGCTTTAATTTTTTTTTTAGCTCATTTGTTTTGGGGAGATGCCTGGCTTTAATGAGATTTTATTTTGGGCACTAGTAAAGTTCACTTAAAAATCCTGATAAAATAAAATTTATAATGTAGAAACTCCAGGCTTGATGTTTTTGTGTGGGAGCTCTACTTTTGGCCTTGGCTTGCATCTCTCATGCAAACTTTTCTGCAGAGCTGTACCCTTGACCTAATGAAGTAACTAATGTTAATGTGTTAGTAGCCAGCCAGCCACAGAAGGAGGATTGAACCACATCCTTGGTTAGAGGTTTTCACAAATATTTTTCAGGAATATTAGTATTCAGAAATGTATTATACAGCCAAGTTCTTCAGGGGAGGTTTTGCCTTAGGTGCTTTAGATGCTTCTGACTACTTGGAAACATTTTTTGTTTATTTTTGCATTCTTTTGGTTTGTCTTTGCCTCTCCAAGGTCAAGATGCTTTCTGGACTAATCTGTACTGTCCGCATACCAGCAGATGGAGCATTGGTAATGTAAGACAGGCTTCTAACTCCCCCGAGCATTTAGAAAAAGTGATTGCCATGTAAGTCCTGCTCAGTTGATTTTCGTGGAGGTGGAGTCTGCGGACTCTGTTTGGCATAGAAGTCTGTGGGAACAGCTCCATGTTAACATGCAGTGTTAACAAAAAATGCTGAAGGACAGTTTTCAGACTTGCAGTTGGGGTGTGCTTTGATGCAGAGAGTGAAAGGCACCTTGGTGTTCCTCTACTGTGTTTTTGGTTGGTTGTTTTTTTTTTTCCAAATGTCAGTTTCCTGTTGCAAGGCATGGAAGTATTGAAGCCACATCTAAATGGTTATAATGTTGATACTACCTTTAAGGGAGCATGATTTTTCCAAATTCTCTTTTTTTTGTTGTTGTTTACTGTGTCTTTGAGATATACAGCTCTTTCACATTACTGTTCCCCACTCAAAACGTTGATACTAGAGGTCTTAAGTATTGCTATCTTTTTCTGGGCGGTGGTGGGGAAAGGTTCCTGTCGTGGTTAAAGAATTCACCTATATTGATTTGACACTATATTGCCACCAAAACGGGCAGTCTTGTCGGTGCTAGGGATTGTACTGCCATCCAGTAATTGAGATCAGCTACCTGCTGTAGCAGAAAACTGATCTTTTTTCTTTTTTTCTCCCCCCCCGCCCCCCCCCCCCCGGATTAGTTTGCAGCTTGCATAATGAAATTATAAAATACCTGTAACAGTGGAGGAAGCAGGAATCCCTCAGCTGGAAGACAGAGCAGGACTACTCTTCTGCGATAGTGTCCTTACTGTGTTCAATTTAAACCATCCTGAAAGTGCACCAGTAGTCAGGCTCTGTGGCGTGAGTATTCTCTTCATGTTTTTGGAATAGTCATTGTGCAACAGCCACCCTCATTAAGATAACTATAAAGCAATATTAAATTGCAATAAATGATGTTCTTACTGTGCAGTTGTTTTCTATTTGAGGTGTGAAAAAGATCTCAGCTGCATGTAATCGTTGCATTCATGCATTACTCTGTATTTTGCAGGCATGCATAAAATGTAAGTGTTTAGGTTCTGTGAGTTAAAATGCAGCTAATAAAAATTGCTTCAGGATTAACTTTGGAATAACTGTCCGTTATTATCTCCAGAATGCCTATCACTATAGGCTGGATAATGTCATTCTTTGCTGCTGATTCTGTTTTTTCCCCTAAGAAATAGATTTATTTTTTTTAGTTGGTAGGTTTCGGAGAGGAAGATGAAGAATCCTGAATAATTTTCTTTGACAGAGTACTGCACCAAGACTGAATATAGGGATAATTTGTAGCAGATCCTACAAAACTTGTTCTAAATCCTGCTCAGAGCAGGGCACTCCAAACAGTAAAAGTAGCTCGTACTGGATAGCATTTGGCAATGCAGCTTTAGGATATTTCTTGACACTGTGAACCCCAGAATAGACCTGTAAATTTCCAACTCTTTTAGAAAATTTGCTGCCAAATGAAACTGCATTGGGATATTATTCTAATTTGTATTACTGAATTATCTAATGGCTTAAAGCTTCAGAAAGGCTTTCCTACTGTATGTGCTTCTCCTGCCATTTACTTGACTTTGCACTCAGTGGACATCTCGCTAAACTGATTCAACTTGCACAACAGTTGAAAGGTCATGTAGTGAACTACATTCGTGTTTTAATTGGAATCAGGAATGCAATTTTGACCTGACTGTTCTGATGGTCTCCAATTACTGTTCTGTAGTTCTTGTGGAACGTGCAAATCGACTTCTTTTGGATGAAACAAAATTGAAAGGTGTGCTTCTGGACTTGACTAATGCATTTGGTTTAAGGCTATTGAGACCATAGATAGTACTAGAGCTAATTCTGAAATGAGATCCCCTGGAATATGTGTAGTTTGAATATTGTCTTCAGCATGAATGGTTTTGTTTTGCAGATCTCCTCCTCTTGCAGTACACTACCCACTAATGTGGGCCTAGGGATGGGTTTTTTTAGATTAATGCAATATATTAGTTAGTTCACCAAAAGGTGTGAAAACCAGCAGTCAATGCAAGGAAGAGAGAGTTCATTTTAGCTACTAGTCTTATTGATTAAATTGAGTACCTTTCTTTCTTATTTTGAAACTCAGTGACAGCATGAGATAATTCAAGGTTCACTAGACCAAAAGTACCCAAAAAGCAGGATTATAATGTCAGGTTTTGTCTTCACCAAGCTGTTTTGTCTATTGTATTGAATTGTTGCTTAATCCTAAGGTTTTAGAAGTGAGCTGTAGGAACCAGTCCTTCTAGTCCTAAGTTATTCCCAAACTGTTTGTTTACTGTAATTGGTTTAATTCTGATTATCACTAAAGCTCTGCATTTGTAGTGTGACAAAATAACAGTTTGATGGGTCATACTGTCAATCTTCTGTATTTAGTTTATTATGATTTGAAAAGCTATATTTAATAATAGGAGGAAACAAAATCAAGACTTGCTAGGGAAAAATAGACTTAAAATCTGTAGTCTGTCTTTAAATGTAAGGTATCCTTGTGTATTGCTTAAGAGTGACATTTTAAAAATTTTGTGGTCAAAATTGTCTTGTGGGAAACATTCCACTGCCTTTTTCAAAGTTGAGGGAGCTTCTACAAGCAAGCCAAGTGAAAATATCTTTCATATTGCCTGTTCTTAAAGATACTGGCATAAAATTATAATCTTGAAGGGTTTTTTCTGGAAGAACATTACAAGTGATCTACAAAGGTGACCATGGGATAGTGTTTGGCAGGATATTTAAATTCAGTAGGCTTAAGTATTCAGTTTCTATTTTCGCTGTAGTTTTATTTTTTTAAAATACTTGGCACCAGCTGATTAAGAACATTAAATATTTGTGATTTCAGAACTGTTGGAGCTGCTAGCACTGCAGTCTATTGATAACACCTGTCTGTTTATAGCAAAGTCTGTACTGATGTCATGGATAATTCTTTTTCCAAAGACTTATTGACTTCATCATGGCTGAGGATAATTATATAAACAAGGCTATAGTTGCTGGAAGCATATCACAGGAATTAATGAGATCATGGAGTTGCAAGTAGAATGGTCAGAAGAGACTTCTGGAGGTCTCTGGTCCAACCATTTCTTCAAAGCAGGGCTCTAACCAGCACTTGGTGGGGTCAGCCGTGGCTTTGTCCTATGAAGCCATGAAAACCCCCAGGGACAGAGAATCCACTGCCTCTCTGGGAAGCCTGTTCCTGGGCTTCACCAGCCTCCTAGTGAAAAAATTTGTCATCATGCCCAACCGGAATTTTCCATGCTGGCTTTTGTGGCTGTTTCTCTTTCTTATCCTATCTGCCAGTGCTGAGAAAGCATTAGGCTTGACTGACTTTATACTTCCCATCTTGGTAGCTGTAGGCAGCTCTTAGATGGTCCCTAGCCTTTTTTTTGCAGAGAAAACAGGCCCATCTCCCTCAGCCTCTCTCTGTGGGCGATGCCCTTGAGGCCCTTGACCACCTTGGTAGCCCAGGGCTGGACCCTCCTTGGTTCCTCAGCATCCTCCTTGAAGTGGGGGTCCTCACCTGAGCACCTGGTGCCTGCAGAGTGTCCTTGCCAGTGGCAGGCAGAGAAGGGCTAACATCCCTTACCTGCAGTCCTCTCTGCGGTTTCTCTTCTCTGCAGTGAGATGTTGGCTCCTGTTTCACCTGGCTTCTGCCCCGACACCTGGGCCCTCTCCAGGAGGACTGTTACTCAGCCAGCCCTCCCCAGCCTGTGCTGATGCATGGGGTGGTTCTGCCCTGGGCGCAGAGCTTTGCGCTTTTCCTTCTTGAATCTGATGAGGAGGTTTCTCTTGGCCTTGTCCTCGGGTTTATCATGGTCTGTGTCTGTTGGTAGGAGCGCTGCCATTCACTGTGTCAGCGCCATCTTCTTCTCTGCCCACCTCCACTTTACTATCACCCGCTCGTTTGCTGAGGGTGCACTCTGCATCGTCTTCCTGGTTGCTGACGAGTGTGTTTGGAGCCCTGTGTTGTCCCCAGGGGTCCTCCCTTGCCAGCTTGCGTCTGGATGTTCAGCTGTTGGTTGCAGCCGCGTGAGCCAGAGATCCAGCCAGTTTTCCAGCTCAGCTTCCCTTCTGTTTGTTGAGCTCAGGCTTCTTCAGCTCCCAGGTGAGACTGTGGTGGGAGACTGTGTTGAAAGCCATGCTAAAGTCAAAGTATGTTACATGCGCCATTCAACTTTGATGAAAGTAGCCTCTCAGCTCTTCATGTGAGGCTGGTTGAGTACATTCTGCCTTTGATAAATCTTTAACTGTTCATGATTTTCTTTTTGTCCACATTTTTGAAAAATTAATTCCAAATGGGTGTGTTCCATGTGCCTTCTAGAAGTTGGTGGTACTCCGTACCTCCTCTCTTGACTTTCTCAGTCATGAGTATGGTGGTTTTTGTGCTTGTCAGGAACATTCTGTGAATGCCATGACACTTTTTTCTAGATGATACTGGTAATTCTGTATAGAATACAGCAAAAGATGACTAATGCATTTGGTAGTTGGTAAGCAAAAATTTTTAACAGCCAGTATGAAAATCAAAGATTATTTTCATTATGTAGAAAAAGATTTCCTGCTAGAAGTCACTTCTGTCTTAAAAAAAAATTGAATGCCTCCTCTTATCGTAGTCTAGTAACTAAATGTTAAATGTTACATTGCTCCAAGTAGGGAAGCATGACTCAAATTTGTCAGATATACTCCTGGCATATTTACAGACTAGGAAAGTCTATTTTAATTCTTGTTGTGTTATAAATTATTGAAGGAGGTGGCTTGATTCTAGAGGAAATGGTGTTTGAGAGAAAGGGTATGAAAGTAGTAATTTTCTAAGTATATTTGTCAGATCCTATGTAAGATTGATTTGAGAATATGGAGTAATGTTTTCAAGATTAACTGTTTAGCCAGCACATTTTGGTTTTTTTTTTTTCCAATTACTGTCAGTAAATCGTGAATATTATTTTCTGGAAAGAACTTGGTGAAATCTACATTTTAAATACAGATAATTGTTCTGAGAGTAGTTGAAAGGTGTTTTGTATTTTTTTTGTTGTTGTTGTATGGTTTTTGTTTTGTTTTTGAAATTGTTGATCCTGAAGTGGATGCCATGACTGCGTGCTGTTCTTGTGTGGACTGTTTCCTTTGTGGAAGCAGGCTATATATGTGTACTTACAAGAATGAGTCTCTTGGGTATTATTGCAAAACAAATAATTAACTTTTTTTTGACTTGTGCATAAGGACAAAGATGCTTTGTAAAACGAAGTGCCATGCACTTATCTGATGGTCGTGACTTGCATGCTTGCTGGGTTGAGCTTATTTTCTTTGAAGTAATTAAAAAAAAAAATTGTATATGCTCTGGGAGCAAGGTTAGGATTGATACTGGTATACAGATCACTTCAGTCTAATATCTTTCAGGATTTAATTGCCATGCAGGAGTTGAGCTCACTTTATACAGCAGGGGAAATACATTTTTGTGACACTGTACTTTCACCAAAGTCTACAGGCTGCAGTAACAATCTCCAGGCTCTGCTTACCAAAATTAAGTGTGAGAATGCCAAGATTTGTCATGTTTGCAAGGACTGGAATATGTTCACACAGGATTATCTTTAAAATGGGGATGTTTGTCTTGTATTCCCTGTGGATCTCTGGGTGCCCTGGCCCTTACCAGCTTCTCCAGCAATCTAGTAATATGGTGTAGACTTAATTGTTCGACTGCTGATGTAAGCAGACTATCCAAATGTGTCCTTGTTCAGCAAAGGTAAGCAAAGGGACTCTGCAGTATGAATGTCTCCTTGCAATTCTCAACTTGTTTCCATCACAGTGTTACAGAGAACTATTGTTGCCAGCTGATATCACCAGAGAATTAGAATTGCAAATGTGCATGAAAAGTCATTAAGTGAAGGAGTGTGCTAAATGTGTCATTGATTCGAGTCTGCTACATGAGACTCAATTGATATCCACTCAAAAAAAAAACCCCAAACCAACAACCTAGCCTAGCTAATGACGTATTTATGTAGCTTTTTTGGTCTCGATCTTTTTAGGGAGGTTTTTCCATTCATGCTTGGCGATATTTGAGTCAGCAGGCATGGATGGCTTCAACATTTTAGGAAACTTGGTACTGGAAATAGTAAAGACTGAATTATTTGTACTTAGGTTATTTTTTTATGGGTAGAGCTCTTCTTGTACTACTGCAAAGAACATCTATTAAATGTATTCTTTGTTTCTATTTCTTGTCAAGTGTTAGGGTGGCTTTTTGCCCTCCTGCTTCTGTCTTCCACTCTCTTTGAGAGAGTGATCAGATCAGTTATTGTATATTCAGTAGTATGAACTTTCTTTGTATTTTTCAGATCAGAGGATCTTCTGAATCTTATACTTAAAGATGCCTTTAAAAAGAAAGAGCTCATTTTTCTACAGACAGCTTTGTCATCTTGGACCAGAGATATTGGTTATCTTGAAAGAAGAAAAGGCAGACTATGGGCACAAATTAGGAATTGGAAGACTCTTCAAGATAACATGGAGACATGTCATGTAGAGCTAGTTGTAAAATATTTTAAGTTATTTGTTTTAATAGTTTCTAATTAAGTATCTCCAAGAATCTACCCCAGATTTAAACAAGCTACTTTGTGTAGCTGTTTACCAGGAATGAGACAAAAATACCTTTCCTGTAAGAGTGACCAAAAGAGAAAGGTAAATAGTGAAAACTATGAAATTAGAACTGTACTGCAGACAGCAATATTGAGTTATATGTTAAACCCATTGAGTTTGTATAATCAAAATTTCTTGATGAATTTGAAGAAGGAATACATTTATGGGAACATAAGGAAAGGGATCGAATCTTTGAGAAGTCCGGCCTAATATGTTCAGAGTATTCAGGTTTCTACAAAGTTTGTAGTTCTAGTTGTTCAGGTTTCCCTTATGGTCAATGCAGTGCAATGTAGCTATCCTGCTAGGAAAGTTTAAAACCTAAAAAAGTGAAAATAGCAGCGCATGTTGCTATATATCATGTAGCAATATAAACTGCTGAATGTCTGTGCTCTGAGGAAAATAAATACAAGTAAGGGTGCTAATATTCTTTCTTCCTTTTTCTGTTCTTGCTTGCAGGTTAACCTATTGGTTGGGATTTTTATGAGGGTAATTCATTATGATAAGTTTAATGTGGTAGATGGATTTTTGGTTTTAGTTCATTTTTAAAGTAAAATTATCTTGGATTAGCCACTTCCTGCCCCCTGTGGTGACTGTGGAGATGACCGATTACTGCAGAACTTCCCGTTACCTGAAAGACTTAATTTGGCTGAATAACTTCTTGGGTATGTTATTCCACCTAATGGAGAGCCAAGATGGTATTCTGTAAATAAACACTGTTTCTTCAGGCTGAGCTGTGTTGCTTAGCCTGAGGAATACAAGACTGTGGTGGTGGGGTGGGGGATGTCTAACTGCTGCCATCATTCTTAGCCATAGCAGACTAATTTCATTATTTTGTTCTAACTTTGTTCAGACTCAGATGTGGGGCAATTGGGCAGAGGCCCTTTTGAGTCTGAACTTTATTTTGGCTCACACCATCATCCTTTTTCTGTAGTTTGTCCTCCTTAGGTCTCCTTTTGTCAGATAACTTCTTTTACAACACAAACTTCTAGGTGTTTGTTTTTCTGAAATGATTATGTATGGCATATGCATCCAGCTCTCACTTAAATTTGGTTTCAGCTGTGTTAGTAACATTCTACTTTCCTGCTTTCCCATACATTTTTAAAATATCAAGACACTTTTTTTCCCCTCTTCCTTTACGATTGGTAATGTTAGATTCAATCTCTTTCATTGTTTTAGAATTCATGGCCCAATTTAAAAAATCCTTCTACCTCTTGTACCAAAATTGCTAGTTGTACTGCATATGTATTAGTGATCAAAAGAAGCAGAGTGTGTGCTTTCCTGAGAATACGCAGGAAATGCAGTGTTAAAACTACTTATGTATGCTTCCTACTTCATCATAATTCATGATGCATTAACAACTTCTAGTGCTACAGTGAACTCTGGGGGGGGGGTGTTAGAAGCTCACTACAACATACAATCAATATTCAAGGCAGTAACACATACCTGAATCACTGCATGACATAGTGCTATTGGAGATGATGTGATTTGGATTACGTACAAGCTGCAAGCTACAGTTCTTAAAATGTAATGCTGATTCAGACATGCTGTTTGACCCAGGGCAAATAGCTTAATTTATTCTTTGTGATCCCTGAAAAAGTGTAATAAAAATGCTTGTGAACTATAAGGCTAGTTAAAAATATATAAAAATGGTGAGAATTTAATCACTTATACTTCAGAGTTGGATAAATTTCTTTGATTATTTAGTTTAGAAATAAACTGTCTAGTGGAAAGAAGTTGTTCGCCCCTCCCTGGCCCTCCTCCCCCCACCAAAGAAAGGAAAAAAAAAAAGGGACTTCCAATATAAAATCTGTACCTAACTACAGTATCAGAGGAATGGGTTCGCATTTAAATAGTTTGGTATAATTACATGACTATAAGGTAAAAAGGGAAATAATCTATTAAAACCAAATGTTTGGATTTATACTAATTTTTTTTGCCTAGAATTATACTGAGGAGTTTGGGGGGGAAGGAGAAAAGAGCATATTGAGAGCGTATCAATTCATGTAGCCTTAGTCTTTAAACAGACTGTACTATAGTATACTATAGAATTTTAAAATCCAGATTTAACTACTAGAAAATTGGTGAATGCTGGCTGTTGAATTCCATTGTGAAGTTCTTAGTATTTTTTAAATTTGTGTGCAGTTCAAGAATCCCTCTTATATTTAGGATTTAATGTTTAATTCTCAATTCTGTTCTGGTCAATATGCGTGACTAAAAAAATCATAGCAAAAGTGAGCATCTGTCCCCCTCTGTCAGTTCTAGTCACTTTTTTGCTTGCATCAGGCATCTGTGGCTAAACTGCTTTGACTGATGGATGGACTGATTGACAAGACCTTGACTCCAAAGCACACACACGAGCATGCATGCACAGACAGACTCCTTTGACGCCGTTTACATTTAACTATTTTTGTGTGACCGCTGAGGCTTCAAATTCAATGAATTACAGTGACCATGCTGGTTGTAGAGTGAGGATGTCTTAAGATGTGGGGAGAAGACAAGGAAGAAGCTCTCTTTGGTGGCTTGCCTCCTCACCTTCTTCCTTTCTCTTTCCTCCCCTCCTTCCTTCTATCTTGTTGAACTCTTTGCTCAAGGTGGTCACGTAAGGTGCAGTAAAAGTTCAGTGTGAGTGGTAAAATAATGCTTGAGGCTTGGAAAAATTGCAGTAAATCTCTGTGGCCTTCATGGCTTTGATTTGGAAATTGTGAATGAACACAAACTTTAGGTATCATAATGGTGTCCCTTTTTTTACTATTAAACCTTTTTTGTTATTCCAGGGTATTGACAGCTGCAGAACAGTTCCTAGGCAGGTGATCATACATTGCTGTTGGAAAATGACAAATAGGTAAATTTCCTGTGTCAAAAGGACTTTATGTAGTCTTAAAGATTTGCATTGTTCTTTATGTTCCCTACATGTGGAGTTAGGAGGGGATTTCACACTTCAAAGAGTGATATCTTTATTGCTGTTCTTAACAAAATCAGTTAAAGGCATTAACAGAACAATATTCTTTGGTTTGTGATGACATTAGAATAAATCCTGTTTGTTTTCAGTGCTTTTAAGCTCTACGAAAATGAGAGGGCAGTGCCTTTAATGAAAGCTGGAGTATGCTGTCTACTTACATTTAAAAAAAGAAAGTGTTTGGGAGAATAGCTGAAGATGCTTCGTAATAAATATACAGCTTCAGTTTTGATTGAACTTTTATAGAAGTTCAGTCTTTCAAGCGTGTAGGTGTACAAAGTGATCTGTAATGCCTCTACCTTTTTTTTAACACCACATTTGGAAATGACAATTTCAATGCCTTTTATACAAATATAATCACTTTGTAAGATGCTGTGTATTTGTAGTTGACGGTGAGTTTGATAAAGCAGCAAGAGACTTCATTGTCATGTATATTGGCTATTTTATGATGATTTACATGTTTAAACAAAAGGAGGTTGCAGGCAGTTTGTTCTCTTTGGGCAGGTGACATTGTAGTAACCTTCCTTATTCCTTAAGAAGTAAGTGTTAAAGGAAAGCAGTATAAGAAATGGTTCACTGCAACTTAATGCTCAGCAGCCTGATTAGTCAAATACCATGAGCCTACCTTTGCATGAAATAGCCTATTTCTTCCAATGTAAAATAGGAATTTTTAGTTTTGGAACAGCCTGAAGAGGCCTTTGTTGCAAATGACCACTGGCTTTTTAACTATTTATTCTCAAAAATAATGAAGGTCAGCATGGTATCCATAGTGACTGCATGCAGCTTCCTCGTTAATCTTGGCATACTGCTGTAATAGCGAAATTCACTTACTACTGACAAGTTTTCACGTTTCAGGAGGAAACCTTTATTTGAAAACTGGATGTGATTGGGTTTCTGTAACTGAGAAATCTTAAATATTGTAGATTTTCTTCACTTTGAAACTCCTTGTCATAATTTCTTTTTTTATGAGTTGCTGTGGAGGCCTAAACAGAACCCCCCAGAACAAGCAACCTTAAATTGCTGAAGTCTACATATAATCTGGCAGTAGAAAACTTTTTACTTGCAAAATTCTTTTCTTTCTGAAGGGATAAGGACTGCTAAACGGGAGTATATCAATCTGCTTTCAGCTCTGTTAGTAAAAGGAAGACTTTACACTATAAACTACAAAATGAAGGCATATAAATATTATGTGAATATGATCAAGCCTGAATTGGATGGTTAAAAAAAAAATCTGCTGATAGCAGTTTCAGACCCTCCATGTCCATCGCAAAGAAGGGGGAGACTTTAGCAACAGCAGGAGCGCCACAGGAGTCCTTTGAATTTTGACTTTTGGATTACTTCTATGCACGACAGTGTGGAATCGGGGCGTTAGGAGAATATGCAACAACTAACGTGGTGCAATGCACTTAATAAATTACTTTGGTTTAAATTATTTCCTCTTTAAGTGTTAGGCATTGTAAATATTAATTTTTAATATTATAAAGGCTCTCTTAACTTAGAGGAAATTGATTGTTGTAGAACAGAATGCAGTCTTGTGGGAGTTTTCGTAGTAACTTGTTGAAGATGGGAAGTAAAATGTTTCCATCCTGAGGCTGTTGGTGTTTTCCCTCCCACCCTGTCCCTTTCCTTTTAATGCTTACCCAAAGAGAAGTGGGTTTGGGTTTTCTTTTATTACTCGTTGTAATAGAGCTTTAAACTGATCAGGTAGGATTCTGACGCTGAAAGTAAATGTCTTCAGAATTTTGTCAAGTTTCTGTTTCTGATACTTTCTTTATCATGAATATGGCTTGTTTTGCTACTGTCTTTAATTTTGCATATACCTTTATTTAAAAATATAAATAATGATGAAAGGATGGCTATCTGCAAAATTCATAGGATGTCCAAAGTGGAAGTCCATTTATTTTTGCGAGCTCCAGAAATGAGGGTATAGGGAAATAAAGTCAAGGGATCTTTTTTAAAAAAGTCTATTTTATTTATATTTATTTAAAATGTACAAATAAAATATTTATTTATAAATATAAGATATATAAGATAAAAATAAATACATTTGAACCTAAAGAGGTCTTAAAATGTATATTAAAAATTAGAATACAAATGCTTAATATGTTGCATTTAGAAACTTTGTTAATTTAACGTAAGTTGAGAACTGTATTTTTGTTACTGAATGTGAAAATAAGGTTTTCTTCAGAATTAGCTGAACAGTAACTGGTTGGAATGTTACAAAAGCATTTCCTAAATTTTTTTCTTTTTTTATTTCCCCTCCTCTAAAGGTGACCGGCTGCTTTGTGCTGTTAGACAGTTGCAGTGATGCATAGTAGTCTGTTGCTGTAAACATCCCCGACTGGAAGCTGTACCAGTTCTAGCTTTCAGTCAGATGTTTGCTGCACCTGGCTATTCTTGGACAACATCGGAAGGAAAAGCTGTCATAAATACATATGCGCATCTCTCTAACACTGTTTCTATAGACACAGTTGAATTGCCTTCAAATGAATTAATCTGATTGTTATTGATAGCATAGGTATGATTTCTTGAAATCTAGTCTGCAATGGAGATACAAAGCTGGTGCATATGTAACACTCAAAACAGAGTTCTTCGCTGCTTTGTGGTATGAGCTACGGAATTATGCTTCACTGGAACATAACAGCAAGCGGTGGTTCATTTCTTGTACAATTATCCATAAACCAGACTTGTTTTATGAATTGTCTTTTTTAGTAGCTTCTGTTACTTATGTCTCTTAGGAAAAATTATTATAAATGCTGTCAAATACTTAGCAGGCATTTTATCTGATATGCCTTGCTTTTTTGTTGTTTTTTCTGAAATTCCACGTTCTGAGTCTCTTTATGAGTGGGTGGTGCTCTTATTGTTTGTAAGCTGGATATAACCCAAGGCCAAAATAAAGGTTAAAAAAATATGACACAGGATGTATTTTTGCGCTAACAATGCATAGCGTATACACTTGTTTGTGGTATGGTCATCTTGGTTTGTGCTACCCCCCACCATGGCACTGCAGAGGTTTATTCTTTATGTAAATAACAGCTTTTGAAAGTACTTCTTCAGAATTAACTCTTCACTGATTCAGTTTAAGTCAAAATGACTTAAAACAATCATGTCAACAGGAACAGCTATCTGCAAAAAAGCTTCGGCACTTTCCACTTTTCTCCGAGTGAGATCTGCGCATGCTGTTTCCTGGATCTCGTCTGGGATTTCTTTTCTCCTTTGTTTCTCTCTAGTCTTCTATTTTTACAGCAATGGCCTGTGCAAGTAACTTCTGCGGCTGCTAAGAAAGAAAATATTCTTGCGCTATTTTAGCTCTCCATTCTTCCCCCTCCCAAAATGTTATCTTTTTATTCCCTAACACTTAAAAGAAAAACTGTTTAATTTATTTGATATTGTAGTAAACCTAGGTATTTTTTGTTCAACTTTGTTATAGCGATTTTGTAAAAGAAGATTATGTTCAAAGATACAAATACTTAGAAAAGTGAAAGATTTTCTCTTTAATTTATCAGAATTACAACTATTAGGATTTCGTAGTCCTGGGAAAGCTAGAATAATAAGCATTAGAAAGGTAAGGATTTTCAAGCAGGCAGTGAATGACCAAATGTGAACCAAGGACAAGCCATTCTGTGACGGTCCCGTCACCATAACTATTTTGTTTCTGTTACCTGGGTGTTCTGTCTGGTGATGTAGGAACACGTGTGGTGATAGAAGGTAGTGAACTTATTTATTGATCCAATTCATTGCTAGCACCTCTACAAAGATTTGTTTTTAAAGCAATTGCATACTTAATACAATCTCAGTTAAAATCAGGTTTTTTTAAATATTGTCTGTTTGGCTTGATAATTCATGTAGGTATATTTATAAAAAGGACTTTTAAGCAGAATCTACAGATGTTGATTTCTTAAAAAAGGTGCCGGTAGTTGTTTTCTAAGTGTTCTTTGCTGTATATATTTAGCATTTCCTAGTTCTATATAGTATTTGGACTTGGAAGAAAGGAAGTGTTCTCTGTTAACAAACTTCTCTGATCAAAGTAAACATGTTATCTCATAATTAATCTAGTAGACATTTTGGTTAGTGCTGTCTTAGCCTTTCCACATGCCAGATAACAGTGTTTTTTTTATAAGCGTAGTTCGTGTGCAGTTTGTCAGTCCAGTCTTGTGGAATTTATATTGTACTAGTATCTAATACATGTATTCAAACACAGCTGTCATGTCTTCATATGAAAACAAATTGAAGTGGCTTGTAACTGCAGGAAATAAATAAATTAAAAAAAAATACACTCTGCATTTTTGTTTGAGGTTTTTTTGCCAAGTGTTTGAAATACAAGGATCTCTTTTTTTTTTCCTATACATGAAATACAAAGTACTGAACATCTTAACGTGTCAAACATGGCTGTTGTTTGCAGCTGAAGAAGGTGGGGTCTCTTAAAGTGTTGTCCAACTGCATATTTATGCTGTGATTCCAGGTGAGCTCACAGTTCTGCAATTTGCTGGGAAGGGACGATGGGAATTTGGCATGCTAGCTGTGCAGTTCTGCTGGTGGGGAGGAGGAGTTGAAGCAACTGATGCAGAATTAGGCAGCACAGGACCAAAACTCTAACAGTGAATTTTGGGAATGGAAGAGGCAGATTTGACACATCAGCCTGGTGATCAACAAGCAAGTTACCCCATCTCGTTATCCTGTGAGGTTAACCATCTCGTGAGGCCTGTGACTATTGCTTATACTCTGAGAAGTCATGGATCAGTTTCTGATGTTTTGCAGTGCACTAATTTCAAAGTGGAGGAAAATACCTGAATGAAAACCAGGTTGGTGGTCCAGAGGCCAGCAGTGGAATTGTGGAGACACAGCCAGTAATTTTGGGTGTCTGTCATATGCTGTATACGCAGGTGCAATGTGCAGTTGCCTTTGGAGATGGAAGCTAGGGAGGAATACAAAGGTCCTCACTTGCTCAGCAAGTGGAGTGCCTGTGAAGACTAGTGTTTGGGGTCTGGATTCGTTGCCTGTGGTTTTCCTCAGAGTGTTTTTTTTGACTGCTTAAAAGCAATATATCAAAGTCCTCGGTGACTTTGGACTGGCTTCCGTGAAGCGCCGTCTTCCCTTGCTGTGAACGCACAGCTGCATTCAGCAGAAATGCTTGAGCTCATGTTTTTCTTCATACAAAGAACAACTGTTAAACATTTGGAGGGCTTCCCACCCCTTCTCTATGTATGAAATAATCTGTAGCTGTGGTTCCTTCCCCCCAGTAAATCTGCAAAACACCTGTTCAGGCAAGAGCTTTGAGAAGGCTGGGGCTTGGCCTCTTGGCTGATGGAGTTTATTGAAGTATTCTTTTCCTGGACTGCTGAGATCTTGTTTGTTTGAGACTGTAGATGTTAAATTGAACATACCTGTAAAATCTAAGATCAGGTGTTGAAGCTAAAGTAATAGTGTTCTGCTCTCTTGCTGTTATAATGACTTGGATTTCTGAGTAGCTAAATCCATGTGGAGGAAAATAAGTGAAAAAGATTGAAATAATAGAAGTAGCTTGAAAAAGTTCTGGAGGAGGAATGGGAATTAGCTTAAAGTACAACACAGATAGGAAGATGTACAAATGTAGCAACAGAAGCTGTAAAATTTAGCATGCTAAGGAAACTTGAAATGTTCAACACCACAAAGGTTTATTTTTGCATAAACAGTTTGAGATGGACATCTTTGAGGACTGTTACCCAGTTTGTACCACCCCATTAATCTCCCATACATATTTTGGTGGTGAGTTTCAGTTTTGAAAATTGTTTGAATTTGGGATTTCTAGAAGGTGTCCTCTCTGAGCATCAAGGGCCTTGGCAGGTAAGTGCAACAGAATGCTGATCTCCACGGGCTGTGAGAAACTTTTCTTCTATTTTCCTTCTTGTACCTCTACAGCATCAGGGACCGTACCTGTATATTACCGTGTTCTGATATTTAGAAGATTAAATATTAAAAATATGTTCCAACTTCATAATGTTAGTAAGGCTTAAGTGTTGCACGTGCCTTAAGTTGCGCAAATTGTAGCTCACGCAATATGTTGAAGTATGTCTGTGCAGATTCATTTTTGGATATCATGAAAGCCAATGATGTATTTATATTGTTAAGCTAACTTTTAGTTCCTGTAAACATCCTACACTCAGCTATAACAAGTGGTAGGGCTGGGGGGTGGATGTTTACTTCAACTGACTTGGAAAGGCAGCTTTCCTCAATGATCAAGTGACATATTGGCAAGAACGGAATACTATTTTTCAGTAGTATTCAACTAAGCTTATTGTGTTGTAAATACTCTAATTTCTGTGGAAGTAGTATGTATTTCTAGAAATGTCTTAATACTCAAATTATGATTTATATTGGCTGTATAAAGGCGTACATGTTTATTGTGAAGCAGTCTTTAACTGATGAAATCTGTACCTTTTTTCTAATTGCAAATAAACTGTGATAATATGTCTTTGCTTGAAAAGTAACTTCTGATACCCTGATGATAAAGAAATAATCTAAAATCTCATATTGAATGTCAAAGTCTCCATTGCAGCAGTGATTTATTACTGCTATCTGCTTGCTCATTGTCAAAGGAGGAATAGATATATTGGGTAATGCTAAAAAAAACCCCAACAAACCAGCAGATCATTAAAGTAGTAAAACTACTAAGATTTAACCATTTCTGTTGCCCTTTATATCTAACAAAATGAGAAACATCTCGTTTTGACGGGGAAAATCTGGATAGAGCAAGGAAGGAGATGAGCATCTTTCGCTTTCTGTGTAACTCTTCTTATATCGTGTCTTACCTCCTGGAATCCCATTCCTACTTGTGATGGATGTGTTGTTAAATGAAGCATTTGGAGAATATTAAGTACCAAATTTAACTGTTCAAAAAGAACTCAAATATTTTTATTAAAATGGAAGATTAAAGGCCATGGGATTCATTATCCTTGTGAAGGATAACTTGGTTTCTTGAGGATCATTTTTACAATTTTGTATCCCCGTGAATATTTGAAAGGCTCAGACTGAGATGTAACGTATTTCTTACTTATAAGGCAAATCCATTATCAAGAGAATTTTTCTGCATTTAAATTCACATACATGAGCACCTTTTTGCTATAGTTAAGCTTTTTGCTGTGCTTTTTATTTTTTGCTTCCAAACTAAAAGAGGTCTTTTTTAACTTGCAGAAGTCCTTGCAGGCAGGTTATATGTAATATATGGCACAGCAAACAATTGCATGCAAGAAAATGCATCAAATTCTGTATTTAGGCAGAATTCTAGTGTGTGAACGCTGCAGTACAACCATGTATTTACTGTGTGTACGTGTCTATGTATATAAAAAGTTCTAGTGGATTTTGATTTAGTGCATCTGTTTAATGCATTGACTTTTCCAGTTGGGGTGAACCAAGGAAGTATGAGGGATGCGAGTTGTCCTCCTTAAGAGAGATCATGTAGTTAAAAAAGCTTACCTCCAGAAAAGAACCTGCATGTCTGTGTTCTGTTCCCGAGTTAGATGCCTCGTGGCATCCCTAACTATGTCTGAGAGAACTTCACTCGAGGTTGCTGGGGTATCTCTTCTCTCCATTCTGCAAAAGCATCCTAGTGCGGGTTGCCATGCTCTGGGATTGTCAGATTTTGACAGCAGGACAGAAGCACAGAGAAGGCGCTGAGAGGCGAGGAGGATATACTGTGAAGCTGTAACACATTGCAGCTTTGCTGTTGTGTGTTATGTGGTGATTAATGTTGACATACGCTCTTGACCTGTTTCACTCATGATCTCTACCCTTGCTTATATAAAGGAACATGCAGTGTGTGCACATCTCTCTTACCTCACTGCGAGTGCAGTGAAATGCACTTGCTGTTCTTTCTCAGTCTGGATCAGTTCCCTTGCTTGGTGTATTCTGCGGTGCCACATGCTGATGTAGCCATGGGATAGTGCAGTGACAAAAAAAAGGGTTTGATGGTAAGAAAGAATCCTCAAATCAACGTTACTGCCAACCAAAAGGTGTAAAGATTCATCTTTTCAGCAAGTGCCTCTATCTGGAACTAACTGGTAGCGTGGATAGTGAGTAAACAATCTGAGCAGATGTGGATGTGTATTTGGTGTTTCAGCAGGTTTGTTTTAAATGCATTTGAGATCTAGAATTCATATTGCAGAAATATAAATATGGCCAAAACTAGAGTCTTACTGGTTTTTTATTATAGAAAGAACAGTTGTGACTGCTGTTGATGGGACGCTTAAAAATTAAGTAAGAGTAAAATGTTAAAATCCAGTAAAAACAAAGAGCCTATTGAAGCTTGGAATTTAATTAACATATTTTGAATATTTGGGGTTTGCAGTAGTTTGAGTTCTATAGTGGTTTCAGGTTTGGGGGGTTAAATTTTGTTTAGCTACTCCTTGGATAAATGGGCAGTAGAGGAGGTTATAATGATATTCTCGTCAAACAATTTCAAGTAGTTTGGCTCCTCCTAAGGGAGATAACTCACTGAAAAGTGTCAGGACCAGTGTCACGAGATGAAGTTTCTAAAGGTAAGCCAAACTGTTGGAGTCTTTTTTTTGTTTGCTTGTTTTTTGTTTTGTTTTTAGTGAGGATTTGATAGGAGAATGAGTGTTGTGCCTGTGTGCATCCTTCCATGTACTTGGCTGCACGTGCAGGTGTCAAAGTGTAAGCTGCTAACTTGTTTTACTTCTGTGAAAGTCTTAATTTGAGAATTAAATAGACTAATTCTCATCCTGCTTCACCTCAGCTGTATTTATTGGGTACTGTTCATCATTCTAGTTTGTGCTAAAGTAAACCAAAAAGTTAAACTTCTAACCTAGAATGTGTGTTCAAGGATTCCAAGCATAAAATAACACTGCAGAATTTGAAGCTTTGTGTCAAATCATGTAGTTCACGTTTTTCTTCCATTGTGTTGGTGCTTTTTAAACAGATAAGTCATAATCCCCTGGCACCAGTGATGGCATAAAACAAAACTGGATAAATAGCTGGGAAAAGGATACAGTGTGCATGATTTATAAGATTGTCTGGAAGTTTTACATAGATATTGCAGCAACGGTAAGTCACTTAACATTAGTCAAAAATTAAATTTCTCTTGAAAAACGCATAGGCACAGTTAATGTTTTTTTTTCATGGCAGTTTTGAAAATATGCATTTACTCTTCTGTTTAATTCCTCCTGGTTTTGTCTTACGCTAAAAATACAAATGCTTATTTAAATAAAGGTGCATTGATAGCCACCTTTCTTGTCTATTGTGGTGTTCACTAAGATTGTTCTTCCCGTAATTCAGTGCAGTCCCTCTTAACCAGCTATGCCAGTTCTAACTAGCTTAGTTCATGTTCTATAGGGGTTCTGTGTGTGTGGTGAGTAAAGGCATAGTTAAAACTACTTAAAACTTCCACATAATACTCTTGAATCGCTATTGAATCCACATGATTCTGTAGTAGTTGAGTATGAATTGTAAGAGTCCTAACTCTGCTGAAGTCTGTTCAGACAGTTCAGGAAAGCTCTAAATTGTTTGGGGTTCCACCCCCCCCCCCCTCCCCCCCGTTACAGAATAGCAGACCTCCAACGTGTGCATCTTTAAAAGAGAGAAAAGCCTAACCCATGAACCAATGCATGGGCCCTGTAAGTAGAATGAAGGAAATGCAGTTTATGGCAGTCTAGATCATTTGTTGCCTGATAACATCACTTTCTCAGTAGAGAAATAATTTCCTGTAAACATGGCTTTACCTATCTTACAAATCTGCCATTTTAATAAAGTGGAAAATTATTTTTCCAAACTTTATACAAGCTTTATCTTTGACAGGAAAAAAGGGAGGTGGCAGGGATGAAAGATGCTTTTTGAATTGAACTCTGTTTACTTAAGGTGATGGAAAACATGCTGAAAATATATACATTAAGTGCATAGCTTAATGCATTTTTTTATAAACACATTTCCCCAAATATTAATAAATTAATTGAATTGACTACTAACTAGTAGAAAATGATTATATTAATATTCTTTTTTGGAGATGTTTCACACTTAAAGTCTAAGGAATTTGTAAGCTAGCAAATCTCTCCTTAACCTGGATTCCACTTTATTATTAATAGTCAACAGAAATGTTATAGCTGAGTGTGATTTCATGAAACAGGAGCTCTTTTGTGCCCACTACACATGAAGTCTTGTCTGTCCTATTAAACTGGCTGCTCTAGCTGTGCTAGGTTGCTTGCTTCCTCCTACCTGCAATGGAGACGTAACATATACCCGGTATTTCCACTTTTGCAGCTACTCTGGTTCTCCAGGCATAGGCACTTCTCGGTTGCATTCACCTGGTTTTACTGGTCTAGCTCTGTCAGCTGGAGACACACATTTCAGACAGTCACCTTCAGAGAAGCATTAATGAAATCTTTCTTCTGCTATTAAACAAAGAAACACCCTCTACCTCTTCCTGCATAAATCAGTCTTATAAAAAAAGCTGGTGTTGTGGGATAGAGGCAGGAAAACAAGAAGCAAACTGGATCTTACCAGAAGGAGGAATCTTCATGAGGAGGGGGAAAAAAAGGTACCTTAATATTGAGTTTTCCAGTCAGAGGCACTAGTGTATGTGTGGTGTTGGTGCTAGAGGCCAAGGCCAAGAGAACATCTGTTGGCTTCTGCTTCAAGACACCGAATTAAGTGAAGTGAAAGCTGCAGGTATGTCTGAGATACAAACACTGAAAAATAACTTCATAACTTTTATTTGAAAAGCTGAAAAAGGGGAAAAAAAAAACCAACAAACATGCAAAAGTGGCTATCTTAACTGAAGTAACCTGTTCTCTTTCAGAGAATTGAGGCATTCTCCTTTGTATCTTAAAATTACTGCTGCTTCCCATTTTTTATTTGCTAAAGCTGATTAAAAATCAAAGAACACCACAAAAATAAAAAAAAAAACCCAAAACAAAACCAAACAACCCCCCCAAAAAAACCCCAAAATCCTGTCATTTTTAAATGTGTAGAGACTTGGTTTCTAGCAAACTTACTTCCCAATAAGAAACCTAGGGCAGGGAAGGAGAAGCACTAAAATTCAGAGCTAAATTTGTATACAATACTGATCACAGAATTGTATAGGTTGGAAAAAACCTTTAAGATCACCGAGTCCAACCGTAAACCTAACACTACCAAGTCCACCACTACACCATGTCCCTAAGCACCTCATCCAAACGTCTTTTAAATACTTCCAGGGATGGCGACTCAACCACTTCCCTGGGCAGCCTGTTCCAATGCTTGACAACCCTTTCAGTGAAGTAAAATTCCCTAATATCCAGTCTAAACCTCCCCTGGTGCAACTTGAGGCCATTTCCTCTTGTCCTATCACTTGTTACCTGGGAGAAGAGACCGACCCCCACCTCTCTACAACCTCCTTTCAGGTAGCTGTAGAGAGCGATAAGGTCTCCCCTCAGCCTCCTTTTCTCCAGGCTAAACAACCCCAGTTCCCTCAGCCGCTCCTCATCAGACTTCTGCTCTAGACCCTTCACCAGCTTCGTTGCCCTTCTCTGGACACGCTCCAGCACCTCAATGTCTCTCTTGTAGTGAGGGGCCCAAAACTGAACACAGTATTCGAGGTGTGGCCTCACCAGTGCCGAGTACAGGGGCACGATCACTTCCCTAGTCCTGCTGGCCGCACTATTTTTGATACAAGCCAGGATGCCCTTGGCTTTCTTGGCCACCTGGGCACACTGCTGGCTCATATACAATACACAATATCAGTTTCAATTCAGAGGACACTTGCACAGTTTGAGATTTTTCAGTCAACTGTTTAAGTCTTTGAGTAGTTTTTAAATGACAGCTATATGCTAATAACAGAAGCCCTACTTTGCATACAAAGTTTCCTGCAGGACTGTTTGCCACTGCACCTATGCAGTTAGACTATATCATTTAGAAGTTCTAATGGTCAATCCTTAAAATGCTAGATTTGCATTAGAGATGACAAAATTTGTATGCTCGTTTGGGTGCGTGTTAATAAACTTCAACTTTTTAATAATGAAATAGGTTGTTTATAATTCCAATCAAGGAGCATTCAGAAGATGCTTAATTTTGGTTAACATACCAGCTCTGTATTTTCAATTATGTGAGAAATTCTTGTTTTCTACAAGTGAGTTAAGCATAAGTGGGATTTATACTTATTAGTATTTTATGTATGTAAACAAAGCTGTTGACGCCAGTTTAAGCTCCAGGGAGAACAGGATTGGACTTCTGTTTTTGTCTTAACTTCTTGGGATGACATTAAAATGCAGAGACATCTTTACTTTTGCTGAATTTTGCCATATAAACTTTCTTTTCCGTTCTCAATGCCTAAATACCACAGTATGTGCAATGTGTGCTGCTAGAGAGTAAGTGGGTGGCAGTATGATAAGAACATTTTCCATTATTTTACTTGTACATCGTGCTTTATATTGAACTTTGGGTCCAGAAATGGCTCCAGATTAATTTTGTATGCATTTATGCTAGAACAAGTGAAAGTGTTTTAAGCTAAATGGAAACAAGACACTCGTTTTCTCATGTGGAGTTAATCAGGAACAGCTAGGGTTTTTTAACTACTAGAATATACGCTTTCAAATGCTACTACTGACGTTCGTGTTCTTGCATTATTGGTTTACTTGAAATGAGCTGAAATTTTCAAACTCTGCTTCATATTCTGCTGCTCGGTATTGAATTTCTGGAAGCGTGGACTGGTTAGTTTTTGAGTTGCAGGGGAGCGATGGTGTCACTGGTCCATCGCATCTGTTTGACCTATTCTGGGCATTGCTACCTCTTGCCTTCACAACTCCCATCGGACTTGAGGGGAAGCTTCTGCGCAGAACCAAGCCTCTCAATACCTGTTACCTCTTCAGCAGGGCCGATAACGATTTCATTCAGCTGCAGAATGCTTGCCTGTATTGTAAAATGCATTGTATTTTAAAGACATGTTTTAATTTAAATTGCAATGTTGAAGAGAAACTTCCACTTCCAAGGACCTGATTAAATTTACCTAAGAAAGTAATATTACTCACTGAAATGCAGAATTCTTCAGTAAAGTGCTCTGTTGGAGTCTTCCTTTTTTTTTTTTGTCAAGTAGTCCAGGCTCCTACAGAGTCTTGGGTCCAAAATTTAAATTCTAGTGATAAGGCATATGTCCCCCTACCCCAAACTATTTTGATACGATTAATATAAATGCTATTTTTATAGCAAGATGAAGGAACTGATTGTTGAAAGGTGTGTTCCTTCCTCCACTCTTGTGGCACTGTTGTAGGGTCCTACCGGGCTTGTGTTGTGTTTGTCTCAGTTCGAACAGAACAAAAAAGTCTGAAGCTGCACCCACTTGTATTGAGACATTCTGGCTCTCATGCTGTCCAGAGCCTTGCTGGTGCTCAGGAATATACCAGCTGGCTGCAAGATTGGAACAAAGAACTGCTTCGACATAACCATCACTGACTTCCCTTCTTGAAGAGTGCCCCTGTAGCCACAAGGGCTAGTTATTTTCTAAAGAACAATTTAAAAAAAAAAAAGGGAGTAAGAACACGTTTTAGTATGGTCCTAATCACAAAATGGTGTTCCTCACAGCTTGAGATTACTGTGCAGTGACTTTACATGCAGGAATTTAGTATTGCTATTTCTGTAATAAAGTTTTATGTACTCCCATAAAGACTAATTAATAAAGCCTGCAGTGTCAAGTCATGTTATCAGAGAGACACGCACATATAGATCTGCCCGTCTTATCTGTACGGGAAATACTGGCACGTCACTATCTCCACTGCCTTTGTCCTTTTTCTGAAGCTTGTGGTCCCTACCATGTATACCTGAGTGTCAGAGAATGAGCATTACTAGGCTTTTGAATTCTTTGGTGGTGATGTCGTGATGTAGGTTTTCTTTTTTTAACTGGACCCTGTCAGTTTTTTTCCAGGAATAAAAACACTTTGGCACTTACATTGTTAGGAACAGATGTTTTGGGACTTTCTGGATTGCCATGTTTAAAAAGACATTGAAAGCAAATAGAAGAACATGTTTATGACAAATTTCTATTTAATTTGTGGGGTGTAGCATTGGTCCTTGAAAATTTTTTTTTAATCCACTCACAAAATTAATGTTCACAGCTTTGTCCAAACTTAGAAATTGTAGAGCGTTCCAGTTGGTTCCTTTCAGACAAAAGGAAATGCAGAGTTCCTTTAATTGCAATAAAGGAATTCTTTGCCTTTCACTCCAACTTGTCTCGTTAGAAGTAAAGGAAGAGTTCTCCCTCCCAAGGAAAGAGAACAGGGAAGCAAGTGCCAGTAAGGCAAAATCAGAGATAGTGTCTTTAGTGGCCTTAGTCTGAGAGCACAGGAAAGGGAGGAGCAAATCCTCCAAGTTTAACAAAGACAGAGGTACGAAGGACCTTTTTTTGCCAGAGTTACCAGAGTACAAACCTTATTTGTAGACAGTAAACAGAAGAAAGGATTATCCAGTGAACCGGGTTCACTCGATAATGTTCACAAGGATGCAGAAATGTTCACAAGGACCTCTCTCCTTTTTTGTTTGTTTTATAGGAGGGGACTTTTTGCGTGGTAGTTAAATTTGTCCAATGCACCCGTCTGAATGCAGTTTTGAAGAGTTGCTGTAGCCTAACATGGATTATTTTAAGACAGCCTTGATCTCTAAGGGTTGAGTAAGTTCAGGCTCCTTTTGCTTAGATCTGGTATCAGGAACAGGTACATAATTTTTCACTGCTTTAAACAGAGCCTGTTCTTCGCTCTGAGCTGTAAACGCGTGGAGTAGGGAACATGGTGCTGGTTTGTGTTTTAAGGAATTTGCATTGTCAGGGTTAGTTGCAGCTAGGAATATTTCACAAGGGTATCTTCTAGGGGGTTGACAAGATGGCATTTTCTTAGGTGTGGAAAGATACCAGGCAAGTCTTACAGATGATATTGTCCAGGGAAAGAGGATTCACCAAACCCTCTTAATTCGGAGAACACTTCTGTGAAGGCCCAAAAGCTTAACTGATATTATGGAGATAAACTGTCCATCTCTGACCACTAAATTGTCATAACAAACATTACATAGGACAGAGCCTGATCTCAGAGGTTTCTGGATGCGTGGCGATCAGTCTTCATATTTTATGTGGAATAGGAAAACTTCACAGAGCATAAGAATCCAAATTTTTTGAGATTATGAATAAAAAAGAAAAAAAATCAAAAATATGAAAGTGAATCAGGTGAGACTATCCCACTTACAAATGATTTACTAATTCTCAAGGATTATAAAGTAATTAGGTGCTGAAGTAGGCCTGAAAATAGTATTTCCCAAAGTCAGCATGCTACCTCAAAATTTTACCTTCTGCCACTTGAAGGTTTGCCAATGTGTGAAGTCTTATGACTTCTGTCACAGAGATAGAACAAAATATTAAGCAGAGGGAAGTATTCTGAGTACTCTTGTATCACTCTTGGTTTTAAGTACATTGGGCGTACGCTATGAGACAGACCTACTCAACTGACTGGTAAATATGGGAACACGGGGAAACTTGCTCCTAATTTATTCTCAATGTTACAAGAACACTTTAACATTTTATAAGGATTTTAAGGGCTTTGTAGGAATAGTTTAAATTGCACCCTTGGTAACTTGAATCATGAGGGTTTTTTTTTTGCTAGTTAAACTTTCGTTGGCTAGCAGTACTTAAACCCGGAGTTGGCAGGGAGAGAACAAGTAATATGTATCTTTACTGTAAAATGGAATAAAACTTCATTTCTTCAAGTTATCTAAGAATCAATATTTGACCATACTATAAACCGATTTTTCTGAACCAAAAATGGGAGGTAATTTTACTGAAATATATTAAATATAAGTATCAGAGTGGTAGACTTTGCCCACTTCTTTTACGCTAAGATACTGAAAAATGGCAAAAATGCCTCCCCACCACCCAAAAAAAAAAAAAGCTTCATGCCCAAACTGAAACTCCATATTTATTTTCTAGTAAATCATGATGTGGCAACACACAAGCAGCCCATCTGTATAATGTCATCTGTTCACTGCTGCTGTCCTGAGCACAGCTGCTGTTTGGAGTCGCTGCTTCTGAACATCTGTTAAAAATGAACTCACTACCCTTGGAAACCTTCATTAAAACTCCCTCTTTGTGTCAGGTCTGCTAAGGTTGGGTTTTTCATCAGGGTTAGGTGCTGCTCTGAGACAGCTGCCTGTCATACTGAGCAGTGTAACATTTGACTCTCGTACTTGTATGGATGTCGTCTCTCTAATGCCTATTGTAAACATGGTGGGCTAAGGACCCTTTTTAACTTGTTTATTTATATTCTTTCTGTTCTGCAGGAATTGTAACAGCTACGTGACATCTCCCACTAGTAAATATACATCTATGTGTATCTCTGGCTTCCTCCCGTTAGAAAAACTTAGTGAAAACTAAGTTAAGAAGTTGTGAGGAATCTTTTCCACGTACGTTCTCTACATTATGATCAGATGCTTCTTGATCAACTAAATTGATTGGTGTTCTGTAGGCTTTCGGTGAAGCACGGATTCCCCAGATTTCTAAATTTTTTGCTCCTTTCTGAACCTTTTTGACTTTTTGCTACTGCACTTAAAAGTTCCTATTTTTAACCAGTGAATTCAGGAAACAGAAACTTTGGCCATTTCAATTGTTTAGTAGCAGACAATAAATATAATAAACTTGGATCGTGTTTCATGGTAAGAGTGAAGTTTTGGATGTAGTTTTTCAGCTTTATTTTTTAAGACTAGAACAATCTATTGTGTCTTGAACAGATCATAATTAATTTCCATACAGATCTTAATCTTAAACTTTTTTCTATTTATTTTGACTGCTTAAAGTGTAAAGCTCAGGTATTGTACCACAAAAACTGTATATATAGTAGCGGTAAGAAAAATCAAGATCTAGTGAAGGTAAGGTTCTTCTAGGGCAATGTTGATAAGAAGGTTTACTTAGCACTACTTCAGCTGACGGAGCAGTAGTTATTGTGGGATGCACAACCAAGTCTGCAATACTTTATTAAAATAGCCCCTTTTGATGTAGAAGCATTTTAATGAAACCTCATACCTATCTTTGTTTGTTTGTTTTGATAAATACCTTTTTTATTTTACAAGCAGGCAAGCACGTTCTGTGCATCTGTGAACTGTTGTATAAAGGTAGGAGGAGTTTATGCTTTTTGGTTTAGGGATAGAAAAGTTTCCTCCTGTAAATAAGATGTAGGATAAGTCTTGAATCGGTCCAATGTACGTGCTACATCTATACTGATAAATACACTTGCTCCAGGGAGTGATTCCTTCCCCCTGGCTCTTTCCCACCACCCAAAAGATTCCACCCACAGTGCTCAGAGCTGTCCCCTCTAGACTGGCTGGCTCTGCACTACATAGCATCTGACCTTGGATCTCCTCCGTCACCTGTGTAGTGCCCCTGTCATAAGACAAATACATGGGGGTGTGTTCTCTCCTTTCCTTTTTGGAAGTGCCTGATACCAGGAGGCTGTGCTGCAGCTCATTGGAGTAGTGTTCTCGGGGCAGGAAACTGAGGTGCATGTTGCACGCCTGGGGGTGACGGTGGGGGTGTATTCTGGTGCCCGAGGGTGCGAGGGTAGCATTGCTTGGGTGGTGTTAGAGGACTCTGGGGCAGGAGGAGCCCACTTGGTGGGCCACTAGAAGGTGTTCCTGAAGCAAAATAGTCTTAAAACTCAGGGATGACTTTTGGAAGGAACCAATTCTGCACACTCCAAAAGAAAGCTTGGGGATGGATATAATCAATCTAAGAAGTTATTTAATGGCAGGGACTTACTCATTCAATTCTTACTTTGCTCTAGTTTGTTTCTTGTCCTCCTTCTACCAACTGTGCCATTCAGCCCCCCTGGCTTGCCACCAGTATATCCTAGTTAGGTATGTCCATGGTTGTAGTCATCATCGTGCTTTAATGTGGAGGGATTGGGGAAGACACTCAGCTGCTTGCTGTTGCTCTCTGATAGACCTCGGTGGAGGAGGACAACACCTTCTGTAGACTCTGCAGCCATGTCACGGCTCTCTCCCAGGCTACTGATGGTGCTGCTTCCCTCCAGGAGTAGAGGAATAGGAGAATCTCTAGGGCATTACATGTATTTTGTGAGAGGTGACTGAGAAACGTTGTCCAGGGATCTGTATAGGCTTGTAGATGGTGGAATGAAAAGCTGAGTTTCCACAGTTCCAAACGGATTGTTGGGGGAAGGAAGGAAGTGTGTGTCAGAGGGGGGTGTGTGGTAGGGATGAGAAGCTTTCCATGCCTCTCAGGAGTCAGGGAGAGGACTGAAATGCTTATTTCTGTGTGACAGCAGGCATGTGGAGGTTTGCACTATGCCAAGCTCTGACCTTTCACTGACAGCTTCGGCACTGAAGCCCTTGCAGACATGGCCTGC
Source organism: Ciconia boyciana (assembly GCF_034638445.1). Classification (NCBI taxonomy): domain Eukaryota; kingdom Metazoa; phylum Chordata; class Aves; order Ciconiiformes; family Ciconiidae; genus Ciconia; species Ciconia boyciana. The sequence goes on from NC_132935.1 coordinate 8,148,068, forward strand.
GTGCATGGGAACCGTGAGGTACGTCAAGGTTCTGCTGGCCCTCAGACAGATTTCCTCCAGTGCATCCAGATGGGATATTGGAAAATCCTAGAGTACCGAACTTCCCTGAATTTTTGTTTGAGCTGCAGCATTTCTGCTAGAAAAATAGGTGAGGTCACCCTAAACTAATGGCTTCCAATGCCTTGATCTCAGTGAAAGCTCACATGTAGAAATTAGATTTGATGGCTGTTTTTATAGCAGAATAGTAGTGCTGACTTGAGAGCATTTAATCAATCTGTAGTTGTTGTGACTGAAGGCCAGGTTCTTACTCCATTAAATTCCATTACATCTGGGCGACTTCACTGATTTCTAAGGTATTTTCTTCTGGCTTTCATTAATATGAATGAGATTATAATCAGGCTTCAGTTATGGTTCAGAATATATCTGGAGATGCTAAATATGAGCAAATGTAAACAGTCATGTAAAGCACATGAAGTGTACACAATACATAAGTGGGTTTAATCATAAACAAGTTTTGCAAAACTGACAGCTGAGATATGACAGGGATGACTAATTTATTAGTATAGCTTCCCTCTACAAACATGAAAACTGAACTCCTGTATGTTTATTAGATGTTTAAGTAATGGTGTCTGTGTTACAAAAATAAAACCCAAAAAACCAAAACCCTTGATGTGATATACTAATGAAAGTAGACTGAGCAGATGGTTTTTAGGGACTGCACTTCACATATTATGCAACTGTGCTGTTCTTTCAGAGAAACAGAAGTGAGGCAGAAAGAAATCTAGCTAAACCTTTAAAGCTTAATTTTTCACTCATTGTTAAAATAAAACGGGAAATGACCTGAAGAACACTCCAAAAATAGAGGAAATATTCAGGTATGCAAGCCACAAAACTTATTTTATTTTACCCTCCAATCTGAGCAATTATCTCATGGGAGCACTGGAGTTAAAAACTCGTTGAGTGTGTTTAATTTGTATCAGGGAGGAAGGAAAAAAGAAAATAATTTTTGGACCAGGGAAACCCTGGTAACACGGCCAAGAGAACAATCCCAGACAGAACATACAGTTGCTTGGTTTTGAGATATTACAGAATGAAACCTGAAGATACTAGCTTAAACTGAAGGCGTAATAAAAAAGGAAATTCAAACAGCTTATACCAATTAAGGAGTTTGACCAGAGCCTCCGTCAGCCCTAGTAGATGGAGTTTAGAGAAATTCAGTTATCTTCTCTTACATGGACTTCCTGTAGACAATCCAATTCAGTGTTGTTATTACATCTTAGTAGCTGGAGTATTCAAAACATGAGCAATATTTGTGATTTTAGGAAAACTGTATGTCTTGGTTTCAGCTGGGATAGAGTTAATTTTCTTCCTAGTAGCTGGTATAGTGCTGTGTTTCGGATTTCATATGAGAATAATGTTGATAGCACACTGATGGTTTAGTTGTTGCTAAGCAGTGCTTACACTGGTCAAGGATTTTTTCATCTCTCCATGCTCTGCCAGGTGCACAAGAATCTGGGAGGGGTCATAGCCAGGATAGTTGATCCAAACTGGCCAAAGGGCTATTCCATACCATATGGTGTCATGCTCAGTATAGAAACTGGGGGCTGGGGGGAGTTGGCCGAGGGGCAGCGATCACTGCTCGGGGACTGGCTGGGCGTCGGTTGGCAGGTGGTGAGCAATTGCATTGTGCATCACTTGTTTTGTACACTCTATTATTATTATTTTCTCTCCCCCTGCTGTCCTATTAAATTGTCTTTATCTCAACCCATGGGTTTTACTCCCTCCCTCCTTCCCTCCCCCCCCCGATTCTCTCCCCCATTCCACCGAGGGGCTGTGTGGTGCTTAGCTGCTGACTGTGTTTAAACCATGACAGTCCTTTTCGGCACCCATCGTGGGGCATGAAGGGTTGAGATGACAGATCTGACCAGAGCGTGTTAAAACAGATTTGTTATAAGCATTCGTTATATTCATTTAGTAGTCGCTGGTCACAATGTTGATTTATTTGCTCTCAAAGTTTTTGTATTTGTTCTCAGAGTTGTGTTATGTAACACCTTACTTGCTGTATATACTGTTTATCAGTATTTATGTGCTGTTTATCACCTCTGGGAGGTGGATTAAGGTTATGGCTTTGCTGTACTGTGTAACACTGGCTTATGGTATGATAAAATTATTGGTTGTGAGATCTATCTGGTATTTGTACTCAGCATTTCCATCTCCTCTGTACTTCAGAAGCCATCATCAGAAATTATTAATAATTACCCTTTTTACTTTTTGCCCTTAAAGAGCCAATCTATGGGGGAGACACCTTCCTCTGTCTTCCCCTTCTCCTCCAGGCTAGTTACAATAGCTCTTGAGAATTTTGAATATCCTTGGGATGTTCAAACCAGCATGGTCCTATTGCTATGTCTCCTGAATGTGTGTCAGGTCTTGCTTAGGGTTAAACAACTATTTAAGAACACTGCGGCTACTCCAACCCCAGCAACAGGCACTGCAGCTGAACCAGAGAACCAACCCATGCCGGTATCAGTTGTCCCCATACACAAGAAGAAATCCTGGAAGCGAAAGTCAGCTCGTTTAGTAAGGGATGAAGAAGCTTCTCTGAAGAGGGAACAGGAGGAAGAAGCATACTGCCCTGCCAGCGAGGAGGCAGACTACTCTCAATCACGAGAACAGGAGGAGGAAGAGGAAGAATTTCCCGCATTCCCCTGAGGAAGAACTCAGTGGGAGGGTTCCTCCTCTTCTTTGGAGGGCAAGAAAGAACTCATAGATGAGACAGTAACCACCTGATCCCTATCCCTGAGTGAGCTGCGAGGTATGTGAGAGGATTTCAGCTGTTGTCCAGGTGAGCACATTGTCACCTGGTTGCTCTGATGCTGGGATAACAGGGCCAGTAGCCTGGAATCAGAGGGTAGGGAAGCCAAGCAGCTGGGATCCCTTTCTAGGGAAGGGAGCATTGACACAGAGATTGGAAAAGAGGCACAAGTCCTCAGCCAGTCCTCACTCCTGTCAGGTGTGAAGGAAAGGTATACCTTCAAGGAAGATGTTATATGTCACCCAGGCAAGTGGACCACCATGGAGAGAGGTATCCAGTACCTGAGGGAATTAGCCATGCTGGAGGTGATTTATGGTGATATGGACCACAAGCAGTTATCCAAAGATCCAGATGAAGTCCAGTGCATGCGACCCATGTGGCGGAAGTTTGTACGGAGTGCACCATCATCATATGCCAACTCATTGGCAGTAATGACCTGGCAAGACGGAGAGGGACCAACGCTGGATGAATTGGCTGGCCAACTCCAGCAATACGAAGAAAGTCTCTCTTCCTCCCTATGGGCCTGCGTCTCGGCTGTGGAGAAACTGCCGGACATATTAGCTGAGAAACTGTCCCGGGAGTTCCAACGACTCAAAGAGGTTATGTCCTACTCCCCACCTGTACGAACCAGTAGCTCAGCTATAAGGAGTAAGCATTCCTCTGCTCAAGACACTGTAAATTTTCCTTAAAACATTTTGTGGTGTAATTTCTATACTACCTTCAAAATTCATCTGTAAGAGAGATGGAGGGTGTTTGGTTAAAATACCCACAAACATTGTGCAGTGCACGTGTTTTCCTCCTCGTAAGGAGCAAAGAACAAATAGGTGGTGATAGGACTTTTTGCCAGTCAAGCAGTATTACTCTGAATAAGGACCTATTGACAGCTTTTCCCTTTTTAAGGATTTTTTTTTTTTTCTGTCATCAATATTTACTATGTTAAAGAGTGAATTATTGGGCTGTGATAATTGTGGAAGTTGTAATTTAATATGCAAAGACTAATGAGCAAATCAATGATATCGACACCACACAAGTTAGATAAGATACCTTAACTTTTTTTACCTTGTTTCCTAAGGAGACATGTGTTCCTTTAAAGTGTTGTTTAGATGGTCACAATAGTCCCACCTGTCTCCTTCTGCAGTCAGTGGGAAAGTCTGGATGCTTCTGAAGACCTCAAGAAGCTGTGGGCAGACAGGCTTTGAAGAATTTAGTTTATTTTCCATATATTTTTCCATATATTAGCGTACTTATCCATACAGAGCCAGGAGAGGAAAGTATGCCCATACCTCAGTCACTACTGCTCAAAGTCCAGCATCTTGACTTCAAAAGCTAGTGAAAGTGGGTTTGCCTGTCAGCTGAGGACACTGAAAGGTGCCATCTCCAATCCCCAAGAATGGGAAACTCTTTACTTAATTACTGTCCTGTGTAAAAAATATAGTGAAAAGAATAGGGATAGTGAATGTTAAAGTTTCAGACTGCCTGAATTCTGTGGTGATTTTGTATGAGAGGGAGCAGTGGTCTTTGATTTGAAAAACATTCAGTGGCATGTATTTGATAGACAACCGTCAGACTTTCTAACTAACAGTGGTATTTTTTACCAGAAAAGGAGATCTTTCAGTAAACAGAAGAAACAAACTACCTTTTATTTGCTTATAAGGAAATTCCCTTTATTTTTCCTTTCTCCTTCTCTGGGTGAAATTCCTACGGATACAGTAGTGTATGTGTACTGTTTCTTGTAATTTTAAAACATTTTATTAATGAAGCAATGAGTTCTGAACAACCTTATGGCTGCCTTATCCATTGAGCTTGATGGCTAGATGAAAGCGTATCATATTCTATTTAAGCTTATTGGGGGGGGGGGGAAGCACCAGTGGTAAATAAAGTCTGAGACATGCATTTTAGTAGCACAAATAAAGTGTATGTGGAAAAGAGAACGTGGGTAATTGGGTGTGCATGTAAAATATATATGTACACGTATGTATTATTTAATTGGAGGAATTAAAATTATTTAGGTAGGTAGTGGTGGTGGTTCTCACTTTCCTAGGAGGGAACTTAAGGTATGAAGTATTTAATGACATGCTAATCTTGCAGAAAATGAAGATTAAGAATAGAACAGTAGTCTGCTGAAGGCAAACATACGATGCAATGTCTAATCAAACCAAAATCATACAAATCATGTAGGAACTGTCAGATTTGTATAGTTTGCAGTTTGGGTATATCATGGTTGTCAAATTCCAACTGTAGAGTTAATAAATCAAAACCAGCATGACTGGTGCTGTTTCTCCTCTCTGCTCTACTATCCTATAAATAGCTCACTGTTCAGTGAGAGGTGTGGCAACTTTCCCAGTAGGAATACGATAACAAAGATGTCTGTCTTCTACACCTGTCTTTGCGCCTTTTTCAATACCACTGTCTCTTAGTGGTATTGAGAATATGCTATTTGTACTATGAATTTACTTCTTCTATTTGGTACATACATATTTCCTCTTTCCCTGAATTACAGTAAAAGTGAAGAGAATGAAATCAGGGTGCTGTTTAAATGTCACATGGTATTTTTTAATACATCATCACAAATATAAATAATCTTCTATTTTGATAGTGCTGCATTTTGAAAAGCTCCTGGCAAAGTTTGCTCTCTCACATGCATTTCTGTATCAGTCCAGCTGTGTGGTGTTCGTTTTGTACTAGACTGAAGAAACAGCACATAGTAACATTTCTTCTTAACTTTCATTTTTTAATATCATTTCTTGTCTCATAGGAGCCTGTATGAGAAAGCAATCCCCAATCAAAAAGTCCTTAAAAGAACAAGGGAAAACACCATTTAAATCTGCACAGTGTTCCAGTTGTGCTGCTGTCTCCAGATAGTCTGACATCACCTAGCAAAGGAAAAACATGCTGTACAGTTGTAATAGGATTAAACAGTATAAACCTGCAAGCAGAAATGTGATTAATACAGGGTATTTCAAAGTCCTGCAGTGATTGTAGTGCTGCACTGAGAAAACTAGAATCTGTTTATTAGAAGCATTTTCAGTATGTATGTATTTTTTACTGAAGTTATTTATAATGGTTGCCTTTCTCTCAGGCCTGCAGGAGATAATTTCTAAATTAACTGTGCAGTGTAATCAGTATCAGTAGACTATACAATCCTGAGATGGCAAGAATTATGACAAGCCTCATACTAAGCTCTGGAGAGATTTGTAAATGTGCAGTTTGCACTGCCCTATTTTTATTAGCATTTTCATTATAGAGTTGTTACTGGAAGCATAAAGTTAATGCTCTGTAACAAGAAAACAGCAATTATGCACTGCTAAACACAGAACTCCACATTAAACATAGCAGATAAAAATAACAAGCAGATACAGTTACCTCAGACAGATACTATGGAAAAAAAAATGAAGCATTTACAGTAAAGCAATGACAACTTTTCTTTCTTAAGCATAAAACTAGTTGCAAAACAACCTCCTATAATTTCTGAGCATTCATCTCCTTTGCATTTTCAAGTAGGATGTCCAAAAGTGCACAGCATCAGCTTGAGTTGTTTTCCCTTTGAAATCAATGGGAAAATAAAAGTGAGGTAAAAAAAAAAATGTGAATAGCTTTGAAAATTCCTCTTAAACCTGTGTAGTGGTGGACTGACTTTTGCCATGCAGCTGAACAAACTGATGGAATAGGGATAAAGGGCAGTTGTTATTCACAAGAAGGTGAAGGTAAATTCACTTTAAGCACCTAATACTTTTGTTTAATATAGTGCTTTGAGCTTCTCTTTGGAGGAATCCATGTTTTTATTCAGATTTTAAAAAAAACTTAAATTAAATACCTTATATACTGGAAATTATATATTTAAAATACTTTCAGAATGCTCTCCTCCATGTCCTCTCCCAGAATCTATCTTAAATGGACACAGTTAAATACCTCAACAGTTGTAAATATTACTAGAGTTCTCCCTTAGTGGAAAAACAGTTTACAAAACCCAGGAAGAACTACTTAATTACTTAAAAAACTTTAGCCTTTGCTCTCATGAAACAATGGTGCTTTTATTTTAGAAATAATGAAACATATTCCCTATGTGGTAATACGTGTTCGTCCAGGTCTCCGAGTTGGGGGTGAAGGTGATGGACTCAGACTGTCTCCACAGCGTAAAATGAAAGCTGCTAATTGCACTGATTGGTTTAAAACCTGTTTAATTGTCTAAAATTAAAGAAGAGTTGTTATGGATCAACGAATGGTCGTACAACTCCTGTTCCCACTCTCTCCTGTCTGCTCAGTTGTTTCAGTGCAGTTGTCTATGGGCTGGTTGAGAGAACTTATCCAGGTTACAAATAACTCTTTTTAAACAAATTTTGTATGTAGATTGTTTTGCAAATTGAATATAGAGCACTTGGCTGCACAGAGGTTAACAGTTATAGTTAGACAGCAATAAACTTACTGGCAAGAAAGCCTGAGCAGCTCAGGGGAAAAAGAGTGGGAAGAGCTTCGAACTTTTTTGTCACCAGGAAACTGTAACACCTTGCACTGAAGAAGTTAAGCCTGGAATTAAGTGTCCATATCTTACATGGCTAGACTTGTGACCGAGGAACCGGCATGTCCAGTTTCAGGACTGTAAACTGGGCATTAATCTAGAGTATGTTTTGAGAGCGTAGTTTGAAAACTTGTTTCGGTGGCAGTGCCACTGGTTGCTGGGCTATCTGCAGGCTAATGAAGTTCGCTGCCCACCGCTGCGTAGCTACTGAAACAGGTGTCATGGTGTGAGTGCATGGGCCAAGCCCTGGCTGAATTTCGGTAATATCTGTAATGAATATTACGTCCTCAAAATGACCCAAGGGAAGTCCAGAAATATGAATTGCAGTGATGTGGGGGAATGCAAAATACTGAAATTTATGGCACGGTACTACTGGCAAACTGGGAAATATTTTTGTAAATATTTGTATTTTTGGTTCCAAGCATTCAGTTTTGGGGAGGAGAAAACTTTTGCTCTAGCAATTAAAAAAAAAATAATAAATTCGGGAACTTGTTTTGGTTTTTTTTTTAAGTGCAGCAATAATAAAAATGCATCTCAAAGTGGGAACATGCAAAGGGGGCTCAAGTAGTAAATACTCTAATTAGTATTACTACTTCATTCTACTTCATAAAATGCTAAAGGATTTTTGTCTTAAAAATACTGGTATTATAATACAAGTCAGTATGGTTGCAAAGTCAAGCACTGGAAGCACATTAAGTGTCAAAGTCAAGACTGATATTGTCTGTTACAGATCCTTAGGTCTGTGATGACATAATTTACCGTTTTCTCTCACAGGACTACTGCTTCATTTAGGCAATTAAATAGCACTTGGTTTGTGTGCTATATAGAGCTTTGCATCCTCCCCGTGGCTTAATTAATTTTCTTGTGGGTGCTTATGGGACATTTTTATTGATTTGCTTCTTCAATGAAAACAGCTTTTCATAAAATGCTTGTGGGGAAAAAAGGGAAAGTGATGCATTGAAGTTTAGGGTAAAAAGTTTCCCTAACTTTATATGTTCAATTTAAGACATCTAGGGTGAGGGTTTTTAAAAGCAATTATCACATTTAAGCACAGATGCTAAAAATTTCAGCTATAGAAACACATGATACTTTTCAAAGCACTCTGCAAGATGCCATGCTGAGCAACCATAAAAGGAGGAAGACACAATTAATGAACACTGTTTCTATATCACAAATTAACTCTTTGAGAAAAGTATTATTCTCCTGAAAAATCTGTTCCTAATTTCCCTTCATAAAACCTCATGTTTACTTCTCAGTATTTTCCAGCTTCTGTAACAACTGAGGCAGAGTCTTGTTTTACAGACACCCCGCTTTGCTATGTAGCCCTAACTCATATCTAGGTCAGGTCCATCAACAATGCTCAAGGAGTTAGAGATCCTGCACAAATGCAGTATATGACTCTGATGATAAAGAGTCCCAGAAATAGCTGATACAAAACCAAATGGAAACAAAAGCTGTACAAGGCAGTACTAATTTTAAATTGTTATTGTTTTTACTACTTCAGTTCTGTGGGATCATTCACACTGAACAGCTAAGCAAAGTGCACTTGTTTTCACACCTCTGAAAGTAAAGTGCTTTTCCTATTGTTTGTCAATAAAGCCAAACCACGTAACGGGGAAAAGGAGAAGCCGGTATCTGCTGTGCCCTCAATCATAGAATCACAGAATGGTTTGGGTTGGAAGGGACCTTAAAGATCATCTAGTTCCAACCCCTCCCCCGCAATGGGCAGGGACACCTTCCACTAGACCAGGTTGCTCAAAGCCCCATCCAACCTGGCCTTGAACACTTCCAGGGAGGGGGCATCCACAACTTCTCTGGGCAACCTGTTCCAGTGCCTCACCACCCTCATAGTGAAGAATTTCTTCCTTATCTAATCTAAATCTACCCTGTTTCAGTTTAAACCCATTACACTTTGTCCTATCACTACATGCCCTTGTAGAAAGTCCCTCTCCAGCTTTCTGGTAGGCACCTTCAGGTACTGGAAGGCTGCTATAAGGTCTCCCTGCAGCCTTCTCTTCTCCAGGCTGAACAACTCTCTCCCCAACTCTCTCAGCCTGTCTTCATAGGAGAGGTGCTCCAGCCCTCTGATCATCTTTGTGGCCCTCCTCTGGACTCACTTCAACAGGTCCATGTCGTTTCTTATGTTGGGGGCCCCAGAGCTGAACGCCGTACTCCAGGTGGGGTCTCATGAGAGTGGAGTAGAGGGGTAGAATCACCCCCCTCGACCAGCTGGTCATGCTTCTTTTGATGCAGCCCAGGATATGGTTGGCCTTCTGGGCTGCAAGTGCACATTGTCAGGTCATGCTGAGCTTCTCATCACCCAACACCCCCAAGTCCTTCTCCTCAGGGCTGCTCTCAATCCATTCTCCGCCCAGCCTCTATTTGCGCTTGGGATTGCCCCGACCCATGTGCAGGACCTTGCACTTGGCCTTGTTGAACTTCATGAGGTTCGCACAGGCCCACCTCTCAAGCCTGTCAAGGTCCCTCTGGATGGCATCCCTTCCCTCCAGCATGTCGACCGCACCACACAGCTTGGTATCGTTGGCAAACTTGCTGAGGGTGCACTCGATCCCACTGTCCATGTCACTGACAAAGATGTTAAACAGCACCGGTCCCAATACTGACCCCTGAGGAACACCAGTCATCACTGGTCTCCACTTGGACATGGAGCCATCGACTGCAACTCTTTCAGTGTGACCATCCAGCCAGTTCTTTTTGACCAAGTGGTCCACCCGTCAAATCCATGTCTCTCCAATTTAGAGACAAGGATGTTGTGCGGGACAGCATCAAACGCTTTGCACAAGTCCAGGTAGATGACGTCAGTTGCTTTTCCCTTATCCACCAACGCTGTAATCCCGTCATAGAAGGCCACCAAATTTGTCAGGCACAATTTGCCCTTAGTGAAGCCACACTGGCTGTCACCAGTCACCTCCTTATTTTCCATGTGCCTTAGCATAGTTTCCAGGAGGATCTGCTACAGGATCTTGCTGGGCACAAAGGTGAGACTGACTGGCCTGTAGTTCCCCGTGTCTTCCTTTTTTCCCTTTTAGGGTTATGTTTCCCCTTTTCCAGTCAGTGGGAACTTCGCCAGACTGCCACGACTTCACAAATGTGATGGATAGTGGCTTAGCAACTTCCTCTGCCAGTTCCCTCAGGACCTGTGAATGCATCTCATCAGGTCCCATGGACTTGTGCACCTTCAGGTTCCTTAGATGGTCTCGATCCTGGTCTTACAGTGGGTCATTCTACATTCTCCTAGTCCCTGCCTTTGCCTTCGGCGACTTGGGTGGTGTGGCTTGAGCATTTGCCAGTGAAGACTGAGGCAAAAAAGTCGTTTAGTACCTTAGCCTTCTCCATATCCTGGGTCACCAGGTCTCCTGTTTTTTTCTGGAGAGGGCCCACATTTTCCCCAGTCTTCCTTTTATCACGAACGTACCTACAGAAGCTTTTCTTGTTGCCCTTGATGTCCCTGGCCAGATTTAATTCTATCAGGGCTTTAGCTTTCCTAACCTGATCCATGGCTACTCAGACAATTTCTCTGTATTCCTCCCAGGCTACCTGTCCTTGCTTCCATGCTCTGCAGGCTTTCTTTTTGTGTTTGAGTTTTCCCAGGAGCTCCTTGTTCATCCATGCAGGCCTCCTGGCGTTTTTGCCTCACTTCCTCTTTGTTGCGATGCAATAAGGGCATCTACACTCTCTTCATGGATTCCAGCTCCAGAAGCAGGCTGAAGCCCTATGCAATACTTAACCTGCTCTATATGTGAACTTTGCATTCTCTAGCACTCTGTAGGGGTTTTCATTATTATTATATGAAAGTTGGCTAAGGGGAAGTCAACTGATATTGGCTAGGCATGGAGACTAGAACAAGGAACTACTCAGTGGACTGAAAAGAGGGAACTGGTGGCTGTGTTTGATGAACACTTGTGTATGCAGGAGCTTATCTGCGAGTGGCTAGACAGAAGTTGGGGCGAGAGAGTAACTGCAGAAAGTACCTGGAAAGAGCCTTTGAGGAAAACAGGAAAGATACACCTGTGAATGAAAACTGGGACTGGGAGCTGAAAGGTAGCGAAAGAGGTCAGACGAGATATGCAGGAAAGACAGGGAATGCATGGGTGGAGAGTGGACCTTGAACTTAGTCAATAAGGAAACTAGGACAGAATGAGATGAATAAACAGACCAGGATCAGATTCCCTCTTGAGGTGAGGGAAGGAACGAGTGTATAGAGACCATACTGCCTTGAGGAGCCTGACTCAAGATTCATAAATACTGTTACTCCTGTGTTTTCAGAAGATACCACTGAAACTCCTTTGTATCTTGGTATCTTCTGTTGTTGTCTACTTTGAGAGGGCACTTACAATTGATGCTAGTTATCCTCTTACCTGGATCTGCTGTTGTGTGTGACGAGTTAATCTGAACTCATGCTGGTGATGAATTATGTGGGTTTTAATATGATGGCACATGGTGGAATTTGTGGAAGAACTTAAGGGTATTTTTGTTTAAGCTGTGGAAACTGTGATTCAGAGTTGCAAAGACTTTGCTTTAATCTGGCTCTGTGACCTGGCCAAGCACCCCAGCAGTGATAGTTTTTCTCCTCCTCTTCTGACCTCCAACAGACAGAGCTCCCAGGACATTTTGACTAGGCCAGACAGCAAAGCTCAGAGATTCCAGCTCTGATTTTTAATCTTTGGTAAAGAATAAGCTTTTATGAATGTGGCCTTTACACACGCTTGTGATTGTGCAAAGCAGAACTGTATGAAGTATATGTAAAAAGTAACAAACCACGTGTCATACTGATGCTCAACCAGTGGTTCTAACTATGTGAAAGATTTGGGACAAGTACTTTTCTTGGCAGGAGAATCCACCCTACTTGCTGTAGTGAGGTGAGGAGGAATTAGGCATAGCAGGAGTGAAAGGGTTAACAAGATTGAAGTACTGAGAGTTTGGGTTATGCCTGAGGGAAGGAGGCTGTGTGTCAGGAGTAGGAGTGGATAGCATTGGAGAGAGATAAGGCGAGCGTGTGATTTTTTGTTGTGAAGAAAGGAACTGCAAAGTTGCAAAAAGATAGCCAATTGTATTAGCTGAAGGAATGCATGAAGGACGCGTGAACAAGACATCATATAAACCAATAAGAGTTCTCTCAGTAGCGCATGTACAAACAATTAGAAAGTATATAAGCCATGTAATAGTTCAATAGAGGGTCTTCGATTTACCCCTCGATCAGAGTCCGTGCATCAATCCGCTACAGTGAGGCTTGGTGACTCAAGGACCAGAGAATGTTCTTTCAATGCCAAGGTAAGGATGAATATTACTCATGTCCTAAAAAGAGCACAATCCCTTCCTTTCATGGGTGGTGAGTGCCTGAGCATGCATGTGCTTTCATCTTTATTGCTCCTAGTAGAAAACATTCTCCAGAAGCTGGTAGATACAGTAGTGAGCAGGGATGGGAAGAGGGGCAAAAAGGGGCACTAGGAGTCCCAGAGGTGCAGAGGGTAAGTCAAGGCAGCAAGCTAAAGACAAAGGCAGACTCCTAAATGTTGCTTTTCATCAGCTCAGAATATCCATGCATGACTCTGCTATAATGTTGCTCTGTCATTCAGATCAAATGAGACAAATTAAGTAAATTAGCAGAGGAGTGTGACCACAGCCTCTGGAAAGGTCTGGTCTTCCTTTCTACCTTGTATTTGGGTTCCTGACATAAATTCTAAGCAACACGTTTCTGTATTAGCTGTCTCATGCAAGTCAGTCTCAGCAAGAGGAATATTGGTGGGGTGAGCATTGGTAGAGTACAGCTGCTCAGTCAAAGTCTTTCTGCTGGGGCCCAAGACTCAGCCTGGCTGTGGCCAAGCCCTCCTTGGCAGTTACCTTTCTCTGTCCTTACATATCTGCATCTGCAGCAACTAATGTAGCAAAACTCAACAGAAGACTGTTTAATGCTGTGAGTAGGGTAACAGAGCAGAATGTGACACCAGCTAGGAGAGGTGACCTTGTTTTACACACAAATTATTTCATTTCCTCACACTCGCCCTTTCATACGCACAAGCACCAAGGATGTTTGTTCAGGTAGTCCAGCCAGAATTACTTGTGGTGACATGGAGGACAATGGACACAGACCACTGAGTCTCCATCATCGTGTCTCCTGGTTGTTCCTCGACTGGCAAGCTCGGTGTTTGGATGTGTCTTTTGTGCTGTTTAGGAGCTGACGGTAATTTTCATCTTTTGCGCCTTCACCTTGCCCCACCCCGTGAGTCATTGGCAACACTGCTGATTTACTGTCTCATGTCTTCTCTGGGTGCGGTCTGCCCTCTGCTTTCCTGATGTGGGTGTCTTGAGGAGCTATGCGTAGACATGCCATGGCATCAATGACCTGCTGAGCACATGCCCTTCTTCAGCTCCTTCTGCTCCCCACACTCACACTTCCATTCGTACTGATCTTAACGTTTTTGTTAGAAATCTCCACGCTCCCACCCCTGCTAGATCCTTGACTGCAGCTTCCCATAGGTCCTGGTGAGTTAAGGAGAGACCTGCCTTCCTTTTGGCTACGGGGTGTAGTTTGTTCTCTCTCTTCTTTTATATCTGATCTAAAGGCATTTGCTTCAAGGAGCCCTTATACGCGATGGATTTTTCTACCCAGGCCAAAAGACAAGAATAAAGTATGGGGTAAAACTGTGAGGCTGGTTGTTAGGCTAAAGATCCTAATTATTTCAGCATCCGGCAGAGAAGGCTAGAAAATAAAGAAGAGGAAAATTGCAGACATTAGCCCCCACCGTTTTTTGAGATGGGGTGGTGGTAGAGAGGTCGCTTCCACCGCGGCAGGAAGATCATCAAGTTGCCCTTACAGCTAAGCACTGGTAACGACACAGTGGAATACAGCAGAGATGGTCAGAAAGTGCCCAAGTGATGGCAAGAGATGGCTCGGTCCCAGAGTGGTGGAGAATGGGGTTTGGGGCTCAGGAGTCAATATTTGTGATGTGGATCATCATACTGATATTTTCTAGGTTAAAAACTGTTTTGTCGGACTAAGAAATATATAGGTTTTGTGGCCTTCTGCCTGTGGCTGAATTTTACTTGGCATACTGAGATATAAGCAGCGATGTTTAAAGAATATTTGTATAAGCTATGTCTCAGTTAATATATATGCATTATTTCTCTTACAATAGGAAATTATTTAGGTTTATTACTGTAATTAATACTGAAATGAATTCTTGTTTTCACAATTTCTACTCTTTACACTTAATTGAGTACATCTGCAGTATGACAAGAAAATAATAATGTTTAGGAAGGATAATGAGATTCCTACACAGTCATTTGTACTGAAATTAACTACAGTAACAGACATTATGGAATTCAACACTAAATTCATTAATATTTAATACATACAGCGTTTATGATGATTTAGGAGTGAAAGTGATAAAACTGGTATTCAATGGTTGTTAGGGTAGAAACACAACAGAAAAGCAACAAAACAGAAAAACATGAGGCAGAAGTGGATGTTTATAAGTATTCCAGTGGTACTAGTTGTGTTGCATCACGGAAGTACCTGTCTTCAAGATCCTATTAAGAAAAAAACCCCTAAAGAAATAATTTAATACCCAAATTCATAACCTAGGACCTGAATCAAAAAATTAGGGTGATTCACCAGACTGTTGATACATGTTGATATACTGCTCACTGAGGCAAATGTAAAACTTCTGAAGTACACCGGGATAAAAATAAACCTGTAAACAGTTACGGTCTTAGGAATGAGGCTAAATATCCGCCTGAACTACACATCTCAAATGTTTATGGACTTGTTAATATAGTGGAAATTCTTATTTTCCTCCAAGCTTGTCCAATTATCCTTTGCCAATATGCAAAGGTACCAGGTTCATTAAGACACGCGTTTGTAATCGTTGGTGGTAAATTAAAACGGCTTCGGTATGGAAGGGCTGTGTCACGGAGAACGGTGCAAATCCCATTCTCCCCAAGGCCCTGGGGCAGGGATGAGGCTGCTCCGGGCCAAGGCTGTGGAGAGGGGCACGGTGACTTCACCCCAGCAGGCAGAGCCTCGGCCCAACCGCGGCTTGAGCGGTGACCGCAGAAGTATCCCCCTTGCCTCCATGTATCTAATCCCCGTCCCGCCGGGACCCCGGCCCTTAGCAGCCCGCGGGAAGCGGTGGCGGAACGACGGGCACGGCTCAGGAGAGCAGGGAACAGGACCGTGCGTGTGAGGGGAAGACACGACGCCGCAACTGCGCAGGCGCCGCCCGACAGCCGCGGCTCAGCCGTTGGGCGGTGCGTGCGCTCCCTCCCTGCCCTCGCGCCCCGCCCTCTCCCCCTCCCTGCCCTCGCGCTCTCTGTGCGACGTCGCTGAGGAAGAAGCCGCCGTGTCGGACGCGGCAGATTCGCCATAATCCGCCGCCCGGCTAGTCTCACCCCCACCGCCCCCACCGATTAAAATAATATTTTCTTCACCAAAGGGGGAGGCCCGCGGGGCCTCGGCGCAGCCCGCGTGAGCCCGGCCCGCTGGCGCGGAAGTGATTTTTGTTTTTCCCTTCCCTCCCCTCCCTCCCTTTTATTTTTAAACCAGGCCGCGCCGCTTGGCTTTCAGTCAGCTCCCCCGCTGCCCCCCCACCCTTTCCCCGCCGCGGTTATGGAGGCTGCGGCTGCAGGTGAGCGAGGCGGCGCGGGGCCGGCCGCAAGTGGCGGGCCGGGGAGGGCGGGGGAGCGCGCACGGATCCTCTTACAGCAGGGCCGGCGCTGGCTGGGGGAGTGGGGGGGGAGAAAGTAGTTCCGGCGGCGGCTCGTGTCGCGCTTCATCCGCACGAGACCTAGTTCCCTCACAGCCGGGCTGGCTGCTGCTCCCCCCGTCCCGGCCGTCATCGCGCCTTCGCTGGCGGCAAACGGGGGGAGTGGGAGGCAGCGGCTGCCAGCCGCCCTGGGGGTGTTGTGGGACAGCCTCACCTGGGGAGCCGGGGCCTAGGCCGGGCGGCGCCCCACGGCCGGGTTGAGGATGGCCGCGGGCCGCCGTGTGCGTGTGGGGAGGCGGCGGGGCTGCCGCAGCGCGGGTTCCCTGCGGGGGTGGCGGCCGTGGGCCCCCGCACCGCTCCAGGTCCCTCTGCGGTCAGGGGGCTCCGAGTGGTGCCTGGGAGGGCGCTGGGGCAGCCCGGGCTCGGGAGCCCTGAGGAGCCCCGAGGAGCCCCGGCTGCCTGTCCCCTCGCTCCTGTTCAGGGGCATGTTGGGGAACACCTGGAAAAGACCAGCTGCCGGGCTGCCTACTGTTTGTATTGAACTAGTGCACGTCTGGATTTAAAACGGTCATGCTTTCCTTTGACAGCTTGTGTAAATAGTTTTAGCTCAAGAGCCTAAAAGTTCAGCTGCAGAAGGGAGATAAGTTAAAGTTAGATGCTTCCACTGCGTTGTCATCTCAGTCCTTTATGTGCCTTATATTGGCCTGACTTTCATGGGGATTACGCGTGTAAGTAAACTACACAGACGTGATAGCCATAGTAATATTGTGTACGTGCTTTCTGCATTTCACAATCCCTGTGTGTTCGTTGCAGCAGAAGTTTGTGAAGTGATGTTGCAATAATTTAGTGCTAGTTAATTACCCCGGATACTTAAATTTGGCTTTTGGTTGTCATTCCCTGAGATGACGTTTAAATTTTTAGAATCCTAAGTTATTTCTAGCTGTCCTATGGAGTGTTTACAAACAATTAGTTTACAACTCAAACAGGATTTTATGCCAAAGAGAACAGCACTATAAGGAGAAAACTTGTATGTAAATAGCAGAATATCTAACAGCTGCTGTGTTATTTAAGTGCTATTGTAAAAGCATTCTAGGACTGCTTCATCTTCTCATCCAACTTTAGATGAAACATTAATTCTCTTTCTACTAGTACTCCTACTGCTGCTAATAAATCCAATTTATTCAAGCACGTTTGTCTTAATAAAATGTGTTCTGAGGGTAATTGAACCCAGAACTGTCACAAGTGTCCAGCCTGTTCGGTGCAGAACTGTATCTGCCTCCAGATGCGTTTCTGTGAAGTGTGCTTCCAAAAATCAGGTTCTGAGCATTTCAGCCAGGGCATCCTGATGCCGATGGCTGGTCACATAGTTTGTGCTTATTCTTTGAGAGGTGCCCAGTGTTTTCGGTGTGTCTGATAGTGTGGATTAGGTAACGATACTGTCTGATGGTGTGTTTTAGTGGTAACTTCTACAGTGTTGTATTTAGCCACGTGAGGGCGATCTTAGAACATTAAAAAAACCTAAAGTCTTACTTTAAGTGTATATATTAAGGAGCGCTTTTTTTATGGTGGAAAGATACTTTGTTTATATGTTTGATAAACCGATTATTCTAAACTGCTGCAGATAATTTCGTAGTTATTAGAACATCCTTTTTCATCCAGTTCTGAATTTTGTATATTCTAGCCAAGATAAATGTGTGTAGGCAGTGTCTTCTTTTGAAGAACTTTATTTAACTTGTTCTGGGAACGTTTGTAAAGCTGATGTATGTAAAAGAAAAAAATACATATGCTTTCATTCGCTTTCATTAGCTGAATTTCAGTAGTTTTAAACTCAAGGTTTTTTTGACAAATCTAGTAACAGACTAGTTAAATACAGTATGCTTGGTTATGGTGAGAGTGTGAGGATGTGCTTCAGGCAAAGAAGAGAGATAAGAGCCTTGTGCCCTTTTCCTGTTCCATTGTGTGGCATGAGGCAGGCTCTGGTTTCTGGTAATGTCTTAGACAACTCTGAAGCAAGTCACCTGGATACTTAGCCTTCCAGTAACTCAAGTTAACCATCTAAAATTGATCTACCAAAAAGCAGAACTCTAGCCTGTTACTAGTCTGTTTGTCTACCTTTGTATTGGAGCTAATGATGTCTTTATGTCAAATATTTAGAGATTTCCACAGGTACTGTGTTATATTGGTGAAATACTGTAATATTTGAATGCTGTAGTAACTGAGCTGTATTAAAGTCTACATTGTGTAGTGCTGTTGTGACTTAGAAGAAATCTAAGAAAGCATAAATAATCTGGATCTTAATTTTGTGGCATGCCTGACACATCGTGTCTCTAGCAGTGACTCATGATGGATGTCTAAATAGAGAAGTGTAAGAACAGGGCGAGCACCCAGTGATATTTGTCCAGAAGACTCTCTTAGGCCTTCTTATGGGCTTGCTGAGCCCCAAATAGTGTCTTTCCACTTACCAGTTCTTGATGACTTCCCTTCCAAGAATTTTAACTCCAAGTGGATGCATTCCTGTCTTACAGTTCTATGAAGAACTCTGCTTCTTCCAGTGCAAGGAGAGATCAACTGAAAAGAGCAGACAGTAGTTTCAGAGGGATCATTTGCTGGTCATCTCCTCCATGACACACGTGGTTTTGTCGTTCTTCATTTTACTCTTTGCCTTTTCTCCAGCCCTCAGCTCCATCCTTCCCAGGCAGAAAAATTCTAATTTATTTAACTGTTTCTCGTATGGAACTGTGCTGTGTTGTCAATTGTCCTTACCTTTGTACCTTTTCATGGTTAGTTTTTAATTATTATTATTTTAGTTTTTTAGTTTCTCAAGTTAGAGGAACAATATCCAAAGATGTAAGCCCGGTGTGGACTTTTGCAGCAGTAATCTTCGTATCTGGTTTTTATAGGTCTACGTGTTACAGGAACATCTGTTTTATAGGACTGCCTACTATAACTGTAAGGTTTTGGTTTTGAGTAGTGCGGTTCTTAGCTTTGTTTTGAGGCTGTCTTTAAAGTGTTTGCCAGAACTCAGAGATCTTTCATAGAAAACCTCTCCAAACCCTTGTAGAGCGACAGCAAATTGAAAAGCTTGTTTTTCTACGGGCTCACCTTCTTTAAAGGGTCTTTTCATACACAGATTACTTTCTACTACACAGGCTCTCAGGCAGGCCTGTTACTGTTGAGGTGTGTTAAAATGCTGCATTCTACTTTTTATTTTTCAAGTTGATAAAATTATCCATATTGACCTGCCTTGCTGTGTTCTTACATTTAATTTGTCACAATTTCCAATCTTTTTTTGTTTTCCTTGTTTGACAAAACTTTAACTTTTATAAAGATGTTTTCTTCTACTAAAGCTTCCTTTCACTGCTATTTAGCTGTGCTAGATTTTTTCCTTCCCCTTTCTAAAATCTTCTTTGATCATTAGCATCAAATATGATGCTTTTAAATAGTCTTCATCCTGCTTTCAAGGATTTAACTCTTCTTGAAACCTTTCTAGTCCTTTTTGTCGTTTGCTGTTTTGTGAAAGATGCTTTTTATCTTTATATAGTTCACATTGTTGAAGTTAAACACAAACATTTGGCTCTTTATCACTCTTTTAAAGGATTTTTGAGTGCTGCTTTAATCACGGTTACAGAGTGTGTCACTTTGAATGTGGTCCTGTGTTTCACTGCTGGTAAAGTCAAGAACTGTTTCTCCTCCTGTGGTTTCCCTGACTGCTTGCTGTGTGAAGCAGTCATTAATGGTGTCTAAACGTTTAATCTTGGCATCCTGTCCTGACCTGACACTTAACCAATCTGCATAAGGGTAATTGAAGCCTACAATATATTGTTGTTTCTGTCTTTGTAATCTCTTTTATCCCCTTCAGTGTGTCACAGTCATTCTTACCATTGTGGTCAGACTGTTGCTAATGTAGTCCTAACACTGTGCTTTTCTGTACAATGCGAGTGTTTCAGTCCTCAGGGATTCTGATACTTGTTAAAAAAGCCTGTTAATCAGATTTGGCCCTAAGCTGCTTCTAACAGATGGCATTGCTTCACAAACAATACAGCCTACTTTCTGTCCTCAATATTTTGAGGTGGTAGTGTCCCCCTGGCATCACAACAATATTTTTCATAAACTTGTTTGAATGCATGTCTGCCAATAATCCTTGTCTACAGCTAGGCATTCTGCTTTTGACACCTTATTAGGCTTCTTGCATTATTGTAGTAGTATGTAGGTTTATCTTTTTAAAAGCAACTACAAAGAAATGGAAAACAAACCCGACAATTTGTTTCAACTGTTCTTTGTTGTTTGCTGTTAAAGTTTTACTAATTTCTGTGTCATCCTTGATTTGAAAATAGTCTTCATGATTTTACTACTGCAAGGTGAATCACCTTGATCTGTGGTCTTTTGCACTTGTCACCTACCCTTCAGTCTTTAATTTAAAAACATTTTCATAATCTGTTAAATTTTGGGTTGGATGAAGCCCGTTGCTCCTCTGTATTTTTTCTCAACTTGTAACGTTCCCTTAGGTATATATGAAGCTATCAATTTAGTTCTGCTCACATCATGCAGTCATGTCCCAAGCACCTTAACTAGTACTTTTTTTTCCTGCTTTTGTTTTCTCTGTCCTAGTGTATTTGTATTGTATAGATTTTTAAATGCAGTTTATTTCTTAATCAGAAACATTCACAAACTTCAGTATAATTTAATCTCATATACTGTGTACCTCTCTGTAATGTCTAAGAGCTTCTATAAATGTAGTTTACCTTGTAAACTAAACCTGTGGCCTTGTTAGAAAAGATTTTGAATGTATATGATTAGGTTTTCCATAAAACCATATTAAGTGGTATTGATTTTACTATCATCTTTTCATTTTTGCAGGAATGCATCCTATATCAACATTGCCATAAGTTTCTTTCTTAATGTTAAAATAAAAAATGTTTGTGGCATTTAGCTAATGATAAGTAAAT
This sequence comes from Ciconia boyciana, assembly GCF_034638445.1. Lineage (NCBI taxonomy): Eukaryota > Metazoa > Chordata > Aves > Ciconiiformes > Ciconiidae > Ciconia > Ciconia boyciana. The sequence continues at coordinate 8,169,068 of NC_132935.1, forward strand.
TGTTCTGATTTTAGTTAGCAGCTAAAAGTGAGAACAGACGTGGTCAGGTGCTCCTTTTCCTTGACTGAACTTACTCTGTATTGCAGGTTTTGTCTCAGTAGTCATCCTGTGCTGGTGAATTAAAAAATAGTTGCTTACTGTTCAGCATAGTTCAAATTCAGATGAAGGAAGCCCTAAAATAGCTTTCTATTCTCTCTGGCCTGCTGCTTTTAGTACAGTTAATTTGTTAATTTTGAACATGGAATACTTGCGATGCTGCTGTTCTAATGGTAGCCAATAGTGGCAGGCTTTATATACTTTTTTTAAACACTTAATGAGGATAATGCTTTTGATTGGAGATATGCCATAATCCTGCATATTAATTTCTTGATGAATCAAAATAGAGAAAATAGCAGGAAACAGATATTGATTTACTTTTTTACTCTATCAAATGAAGATAAATAATATTAGTTTATAGCAGCATCTTTATTAAAATAACTAAAATGTTATAAGGTCAAGGAAGAGGTCTAGGGAATAAATCTATGCCTAAATATAGCCTTCTGAGGTTAAAGTGTATGTAATTAAAAGTTACATTCATTTAAAGATCCTTTTTTGTAAGATAGGAAAATGCAGCTGACAATTATTTACACTTTGATGAAATTATGAAATAGTACTGATCACTTGAAGGTATTAAAAACACATAATCATACATTTCACAGTATTTTTAAAAATATGTTGATTTCTTTTTTAAACAGATTAAAGTAGATATTAAGTAAAAAACCCCACAACAAAAAACTGTCCCTCCAGTGAAGCAAAAAAAATCAGAGATACATTATAACATGTTTTTGAAAATTTCATATATTTGAAATAGCATTGAAAATGAAAAAAATCTCTAACACAGAGGAATAAGATCTGATGTCTAAAAAAAATATTTGTAATGTATTTGTCGTTAGTATAGGACATCGTAATTCATTGTACTGTATGTGTCGATTCTTTCATGTTCAGTTCAAACTATTTTTTTTTGCTGAGAAATAACATTGCTTGTATTAAACACAAATTACTGGCTTTTTACATGTTGCTCTCATATTAACTGTTATCTCATGATTTCAATACTTCTATGTAAAGAAGCTCTCAAGGAAAGGTCTTGTTTATTGTTCTTAGATACTTCAATATCTTACATGCTCAGCATTTGTATATAAAGAGTTCTTTAATAAAAACAATAGTTTTATTGGAAGAATTATACCCACTTTTTATTGCACTTGAAAGTTGAACAGAAACCCTTGTATTTTCTCAGTAATTCTCATGTTAGCTTATTATTACAATGTTTAGTATTATAATGGAAGATTTAACTCCATTGAATAAAGACAGCTTGTAGTTAATAGAGCTGTGGTCTAATAATTACAGATTTCAAGATAACATAGTGCAGGGGGAGAGCAGTGGCTAGACAGTGAGGAAATCAGGTACTGAAGTGACGTAAATATATATTTTTTTTTAATAAGCGTGTTGGACAGCAATGCAGTGCTATGCTTTGCTAGTAGATGAAACTACAGTTTGTTTCTGATTGTATTGTAACATTTGTGTTACCTAGTTGTAGACATTGTTAAAGTGTTAGATATTGGGAGTTTTTATAAGAATAAGTAATTGTTTTAGGAATATTTTGAAATTAGTGCTGCATTTTAGGCAGTTGTCTCTGAATATTGTAGTCCAGTGCTGAGATATATTTAGGTGGGACTGTAGGATTTGTTTTTCCTTGGTCCTCAAGCCTAGCTGTCTTTATAGGTATGGGCTTGGAGATTTGAGAGTAGCACAACCTTAAGGAAGTAAAACTTGTTGGAGAAAGATCAGAAACAACATTCTGGGGGAGTCTCCGTCGCAGGCTGATGGACATGGCTGCTGCTTTCCCACCTGCAGATTCAACCAGCAGCAAAGCTGAGTATGTATCCCTAAGACACGCTCTGCACACAGCACACACGAGACACCAACATGGGAGGCGCTGCTTTCAACAGCACCTATGTATAGCACTGACATAAAATATTAGAGACAGCCAAGTCCTCCTCTTCGGCTGGTAGAGATTGAAAGTCACTGGTGAAGGCACACACACAGCACTCTTGAGATTCACAAGCACACGCACATTCACGGATCCCTCAGGTTACTGGCATGGCCCCTCTGTCTTTCCAATACAACACCCACACACCAGGTTTGGGGAAGATGCAGACACTTGTCCCGTCCCCCTGGCCCAGCACCTGGCACCAAGCACATGGGTTGTGACCGGTGTTCCCACTCCAGCTGCTGGTGCTGAGCCCCTTACTCACTTCACTCACCCCAGGCCCTCCCGCAGCTGCACCTGGGACATGCAGTGGTCCCATCCCAGTGGCTGGAGGTGGGGATGGTGAAGGGGGGTTGAGGTCAACTCATAACACTTTGTCTGTGCCGCTCCTTCCTCCTCACACTCTTCCCCTGCTCCAGCGTGGGGTCCTTCCCATGGGAGACAGTTCTCAATGAACTGCTCCAGTGTGGGCCCTTTCCATGGGGTGCAGTCCTTCAGGAACAGACTGCTCCAGCATGGGTCCCCCATGGGTTCACAAGTCCTGCTAGCAAACCTGCTCCAGCGTGGGCTCCTCTCTGTGTGTTGCAGCTTCCTTCAGGGTACATCCACCTGCTCCTCCATGGGCTGCAGGGGAATCTCTGCTCCAGTGCCTGGAGCACCTCCTCCCCCTCCTTCACTGACCTTGGTGTCTGCAGAATTGTTTCTCTCACATATTCTCACTCCTCTCTCTGGCTGCTGCACAACGTTTTTTACCCTTTCTTAAATGCGTTATCACAGAGACACTACCAGCATCACTGATGGACTCAGCTTTGGGCAGTGATGGGTCCGTCTTGGAGCCAGCTGGAACTGGCTCTGTCTCACATGGGGGCAGCTCCTGTTGTCTTCTCAGAAGAAGCCACCCCTGCAGCCTCCCTTCTGCTACCAAAACCTTGTCATGTAACCCAAATACACATAGTCCCACAGATGTTCCTAAAGTGTCCCAAATCTTCCTGTTCCTCATTTCCCTTTTCTTACCAGATACAAAGTCCAGGTGGCCTTCTCCAAAGCTGTGCCTGCAGTTTCTTGGCATCCCATCAATTAGTAACTGGAGACATTTGGTCCTTGGCATTGCCTGTTATCTCGTCTGCCAGATTTGTGTCTCTGTGTATTCTTGTTCATCATTTATCCCATTAACTTGTTGACCTCCTTTGCATTGGATATATCCTTGATCAGATAGCCTTACTATCTGAAGCAGACTCTCACCTTCCACATACCCTTATAAATGATAAGACTAAAATCTTATTTAAGAAGTTGATGTTTCTCATCTCATTCTTGGCTCACTACATTCTGCTTCCTGGCTGTACCCTTGGATGGACAACAGAAGAAGGACTTTTGTACAGTTGTTTTTAAGAGCTTTCATACAGAGAACATTAAAAAAACAAAACAAACTTTTCACCTAATAATTGAATTTGCAACAAGTGCTGCGTGCTATGGCATGACTTACTCCAGATTTGGTAAACCTTAGTGGCGAAGAGTAAGCGGTCCTCTGGACCAGCACATCAGGTGAAGCGACGGAGAGTCCGGGCTGCCGTGTGCTCCCTGCTGCACTGCTCCCTGTTAGCTCTTGCTGAGCTGCCCAGTGATCTGGAGCAGGGAGTTAAGTGACCCGCAACAAATTGGAAATGCAGCCAGACACTGGAGAAGGAGCTGGTGGTGTGGAACTGGGAGAAGGAGAACAAACCTGAGGACGTGATTCTGAGCCGAAGGAGTGTGTTTGTGTTTCTAATAATTCTAGCAGGTTTCGTAAAGAAACTACCACCACCCCAAGGCCTTTCTTTGCAAACCTTGATGTGCTTGTAGATAGGAAGAAAAAAGCGAAGGGAGTTTAGGATCAAGCACATGAGGAACCACATCTGTGGCTAAGTACATGGAGATCCTCTAGCTGTTTTTCTGGGGTAGAAGATGGCAAATCAGTGGCTTAAATTGTGTCTTTACAGGAAGAAGTAACGCTGGAGAAGAGACATGGTGGTTTTCTCTGTGGTGTAACTGGGTGTTAACCCTGGAAATAAAGATATCATTTCTTACTTAATCGGAGTTAAGAATACCAGAATCTTCTGGCAGGATTCAGTAAGACAGCGTCTGGTAGCCGTACAGTATAATATGCCCAATTAAGACTGTGGTAGCTTTCGTCTGACCTGTCTAAATCTTGTGAAACCTGGAAGCTATGTTTACCTTTAAGATTTTACGCTAAGAACAAGTACTGTTGGATTCTAACCAGGCCTCAACAGAGAGGGGCAAAGTTCTTGTAGCTGCAAGAAAAAGGGAGGTTGGAAACAGAAGTACAAGTTAACATGAGTAGTTATGTTGAAAGCTCGGAAGTGTATAGTAAGGAACAGGGAGAGAGAAGAGAGAGTCTGGTAGAGAGCATGGTGTAAGAGATGCAGGAGACAGAAAGGGAAGGGTTAAAAATGCATGATAGGAAGTGGGGGGAAAAAAAAGAATTGGGGACAAACACTAGTATAACTTAAGAGATAAAGGAGTTACTAAACTGAGAATAAAGATTATATTACATATGCTGAAGATGGGAAGAAATCTTTTAGATTTAATATACTTTATTCTTTTTTTCACTTTCACCATTAGCATTACGAATGTCTGTAATACAATCGCAAATACCTAATTGTCATTAAAAAAAAAAAAAGAAAAAAAACCCAGCAAGACCAAGTCCTAGTCTAAGAATGATGTATAAAATTTTTAATTGCAGAAAGTTCTTGTTAAGGATTTGATGGTGATGAAGCGGCAAGGTTTGTTTCAGCTCTGTTGTAAGTTGAGAAGCAAATAAGTAGTTATTCATATTCTGAACTTTATCGCTGTGTATTGTAAGAGGGTTGACCAGGTGCATAAGTACGCATGCTATCAACTTTGTTATTCCACAGACCAACAGATAGCCGGTGAATTTTTATTTTTGTATTTAACTACGCAGTTCTAGTTCCTTTTAACAGTTGCAGAACTTCAAAGGCTATTACAGAAGTTTTTACCTATTGCTTGCATTGAAAAGAGTGGTGAAAAGTTTTGGATACATTAGAATGATTTATGGCATATAAATACAGATTTGTTTCCTTGCTCTGTGTTTCTTGTGATAATAGTTATTTAAAAATAAAACAAAACAATACCCAAGTCCTAGCCTACCTTTTATTCAAAATTAAAGTTTTTGATTAGTTAAAATTAACTCTGAACTAGGTTTTGTCATACAATGATCAAAAGTATATACGACAACATATTACCTGATTCCCTTAAATACTGTTAATTTCAGTGATTTTTCTAATGTAAGTACTTCTTTATCCTGCTTTCTCTCCTCTCTGCTCCAACTTTAAAGCGAAACAGGACAGGTACTGTTTTATGCTTTGTGAAAGGGATTGGGAATAAGGGAACCTGTTTCCTAGTCTGCAATTTTCTGTTTGTCTTCAGTAATCCATTTGTTAATCTCCCTTTGCTGTATATATGCTCGGTGTAAAGAAAAAAAATTGACTAATTAAGAAATACCCTGAGATCTTTGGAGGAATTAAAAAAAACATTGAAATGGCTTCACTTACGTTACAGCTTAATTTGCCACTTCTCCATTTTAGAGGAAAATAACTGGTATTATTTATTTCAGTGTACACTTAGCGCAGTTCATATGGGCAAACTGAAGATAATGAATTAACACAAAGCATGTTTAGTGAATGGAATGTTCCAAATTGGTTTTGGCTGAAATTCCTGTTGTTTGTTTACCTGCATACTTGATTACTGTTCCTTTCTTTCTCTGCATATTTAATTGCTGTCTAATTAATTGCTCTGTTGATTTCCTACATAATTAATTATTCACTAATTAATCATTGATTCCCTGCATAGTTAATTAACTTATTGCTTATTTGATTTTTACACTTAATTGACTATAATTCATTGCTCTATTGCTACACCACCTAATTAGCAACTGGTTAATCAATTATCCTTTGCTTACTCCTAATGTAGTTGTTTAGGCCCGTGATCAGCACAGTTTATCCTCTACTTTATGACCTTCTTTTCTGGTCATTCTTCCTAAAATAATTTGTTTACTCAGTTGTGTTTCCACCTCTGAGCAAAGCACATGTATCGTCTGCATATTCTCCTGATGCTTTCGGAACCTTCGCTGACACTCACGCTGTTCTCTGCCACCTGGTCTGTTCGCTTCTGGTTTTGTTCCAGCTTTACTTTTGTTTGATGGTTTCCCATGGTTTTATTACTTCGTGTGAATCCTGAATGCTTCTTGGAAAGACTTTAAACAAGGGTTTGCGTAATCAGGCACTTTAAACAACCAAACGGACTTTGGGAGATTCTTCTTGCTCTTCTGCCCCTCTCCAAGTCCTCACTGAGAGGAGTGAAAGTGGTGTGTGAGTACTGATTATAGCTGTTGAAGGAGGAGACAGCAGACACAAAGCAGTGAGCCTGAACTTTTAGGGAAAACAACTAGCAGGTCAGGAAGCAGAAACAGTGGCACATAAAACCTGAAAATAGAAGTGTCAGCTAAATCATGGAGTTTCAATGTTCGGTGTTAGTTAAACCTTTGGGTAAACTCTCGTAGGTTTTATAGTGTGAATCGTAAATGTGCATTTACATTTAGAGAGAACAGTTGTCATCTGCTGGGTCAATAACAGGCTTCATTCACTTTTTTAAAAAAATAAAAGAATAATACTAGAGCAGAACTAGTTCAAAGGAACTGATTCAAAGGAACATCTCCATTATAAACATACTGCAATCAAAATAAAAAATGTGTGTGTGCTCAAGACAGCAGAATGCCTGAGAAGGAGCCCCACTGAGCTCTTAAGAACATGTTGAGTATATTATACATTTTACATAGCTGCTTGTGTGTGTATTATAGAGTATATTTCAAACAACAGGAACAGTATTTGAGTTGTTTTTCAGAGATGTTTTAACAGAGATGAAGGCGTACTCTGCCTTTTAGTTTTGAGGTAGTTGTATTGTTTCTGAAGACGAGGATGCTTTTGTTATAGTTTTAGGTGCAAACAACTGAGCCAGCAAAAGAGAGACAGCTCTGCTGTTCTTAACATTCAGAAGGCCTTAAAGATGGATTTTTCTTGAGTGGGGTGAACCATATAATTCATAAATCATGAAGGGAGGGGAATAATGTTGAATAGCGGTAATGATCTTTGCTTGGGATTGTTTTGAAAACAGGTCCCAAAATACAGCTTCGCTGTTCTCTTCCCCCCAGATTAATCCCAAAGTTCACAAAATATCACTTTATTTCTGTGCTTACCAGGCTAATCTGTGGTTTGGTTTGTACCTCAAATAACATTGGTTGTTCCAGTTTGATTTCAGTGAGTGTTTGTCCCTAATTTTCCTTAGGGAGGCGGAGAGGAAAGGAGCAATTTAAACTGGTCTCTGGGCTAAGAGTTTATATACGTAGCTGAAGAACAAGTGCGCTGTTAAAATTGGTTCCTGGTTGTTGTTAGGTTTCATTGGACACTGAAGGGAGCAGGGACTGTTGAAAAATCAAACCATTAAAACAAATGACAGCAGTTTTAGAAAGCAAACAAAGTCCTCTGAATTAACTTTCTGCCAAAAGTTTGTGAGCTTTTATTTAGCAAGATTTTTCTGAATTACTAACTTTATATTAACCCTCCTTTATTGTTATTTACTCTCTTGTGGCTTGGCTTTCACATCACACCGCCAGTACCTATGAAGTAAAAAAAAACAACCTGTGAAGTTTTGTCTAAAAAGTTCTGTAACATTTCTGTTTAAAGCATTGACCAAGGAAAGTTTTAATGAAATTCTTCATTTGCTGCTGTTCCGAAAGTTTTTAGTTTGTTGGGGTTTTTTTTTTGAATCAACAGGAATTTTTCAGAGAACTTGTATGTCAAAGCGTATGAAATAGTAGATGTTTTTGTTAATGTCAAATGTTAATACTGGCTCTGAGGCCGATAGGATGTGTTTTGTTTTGAGAGCAAAACTTTTTTTCCCCTCCTTAAATTTTCCTCCTATTCCTGCCCATTTTTCTCCATGTAGATGGGTCAAGATAAGGCCTGATTTTTTTTTTTTTCAAATATTGGGTTAAAAGAAGAAAAAATTCTGTGTTTGTACAGCTCTGAAGTGAATGGTCAGAAGGAAGAAGGAAGATGATGTGATTGCATAGCTGTGACTGTCATATGATGCAACATTTTGTGGTCTACAGTGCTGCAGATGTTTTGACCTTCCTCCCCACTCTTTCATTAGTGGCAGAGCCACATCTAAGGATAATGACCTCTGAAACCAAGCACTTAACATTTTTAACTCACAGTGTATGCTCATGGTAATGTGCTGAGGCAAAAATGACACATCAAAGCATACATTTATTATAAAATATATTTATTTTCTAAGAAACATTACTACAGTGGAGGAGAAGCTTCCTTTTATCTTTTATGGTATTTAATTCTTTCTAACCTTCTTTCGTTTCCAGCACTTACACATCTAATTAGAGAATTAGACTTGCTTAGGTGAGGTAAGTAGAAAGGTTAAGTACATGTAGGAAAGAACAGCGAGGTCCGTGAACATAAATTAGTATTTGGGGCCCAGCTTCTCTGTATTTTAGAGCTACTTTGTAAAGGATAAAATGTTTTGCAGTTATACCAATGTGATACACATCAAACTTGGACAATGACCTCATGTCTTATATAATTTTATCAGATGTTTGAAAAAATATGAAATTGTAACATTGTCTGAGGCTGGAAGGGAAAAAAGGGTCTTAATCTATCCTGCTTCGTTTTGGGTCTTGTTATTTCTAAGATTTGAGTCAGAAGGAATTTTTTGCCTTATGAGGATCTGGGTAGATGTTTAATAACTTCTTCAGTGAATTGATTTGGGGATTTATGATGAATGTCTTAATTTAACGGTGTAACGTTTTTAGTTTCAGCTCGTTACTGTCTGTTAAGTGTATTAAGTTAACCAATAGCTAATGTGTTAACTGAACTGAAATCTCAATAACTAGTGGTAATATAAATAAACATCTACAATTTGGGAATATTAACTCCTCTTTTAAACTTATTTTTCAGGGATCAATTCCATCTTCATGTGCAAGCTTTGTAACTTATTTTCACCAAATCAATCAGAACTATTGTCTCATGTCTCTGAGAAGCATACAGAAGAAGGGACCAATGCGGATGACATCATTATTCCGCTCCAACCTCTAACAGTACCCACAAACACAAACAAAGATGGAGAAGGTACATTCATAAATTGAGAGGAATGTAATTTTCAAACTGTAATTTAGTTTTTTAATAAAATCTGTGGTATGATGATTCTGCATTGTGTATAGAACGATTTACATAGCTTGTTTCTGTAATGGTCACTGTACATTGCCAACCTGAATTTCATTCAGTGGAGAGTGTATCGGGGGACAGATGTGGGTAAACTCAGGATGTGACAGAGGCTGTTGACATTGGGCCACTAATTATAAATGTCAAGCATAGCAAAGTCTGCTTTCTACAGCTTTAATTTGAGGCTGTGTAATAGCAGTGGGAAGGTTGTGTAATAGCCATGGAAAGCAACCAGGACACCATGGATGCGGGTCTTGAGGCTTAGGAATGGTGGTGTGCTTTGAGTTGTCTTAACTTGTTCCGTGTTGTGTTTCAGATGATATTAATAGTTCTGTTGCAAAAAGGAAATGGCATGATTCATAATTTGTAACTGTGCCTTGATATTGGCACTAGTAAATAAAACAATCTGGTAGTCAAAGGTTGAATTAGTTATACAAAACCATGTTACTGTGCGGTGCAAGAAGTCACATTTTTTCCATTTTTAACTGATTATAATGGCAATCCCTTGTAGTATTAGCAATGGGTTCAAAATAATTCAGACTTCATAATTAAATCTTCTTTTAGACCCTTATTGAGCAATAGATTTATATTGTTGGAAAACCTCTTACTTAACACAACTACTAGGATTTTCCCATCATTATGACTTCTGGATTTTAAAAAGTATGTGCTTATGAATAAAAAACATTCTAATACCATACTTAAAAGAATTTTTTTATCATTAACTTATGCATGTGATATTTCTTAATTTATTTACCAGCAGTAATTCAATAGTTATATTAACTTTGTCAACATAAGAAGATATTTCTAATAATGGTCATATAGTATTCAGCTATAGCTGCTATCTTGCCAGATGGTTGGTGAGGAAAAATTGCACCAAATTATTAGTTCACACAATGCCTAAAATTAACAGTGCATCAGAAGAAGGTGAATAAATATCAGATCTACATCAAGTTTCAAAATGCCATTCTAATTTTATTTTAATTGTACAGAATGAATTTCTCAGGCATGCAGAATGCATCTTCCTTTCTTAAATCTTTGTTTCCTTTTGGCCCTTGAATACAGGAATTTGAAGAGTTCTTCTTTCAAGGCATCAATTTTTTTTCCTCCTGTTATGGAATCTGCAGCAGATAAAACTTTAAAGGTTTCTAATACACATTTTTTTCGCAGTGGACCCTTCTTTGTAGTAGTTCAGTATTGTCACTAAAAGGAGAAGTGATTCATGAATGACAGTTTAGAAATTACAACTTCCTTTTAATACTTGGCTGATAAATGAACATCTTTTTGTCCTTTGAAAGCATAGTTTCTCTTCCAAGTATTGGTAAACACTGTAGCTGCTCCAGAATTGGTATAGATGAGTGAATGCTGAGTTGTTAATGGAGCTCTGTGTTCTGCCTGAGTAATAAATTAATGATTTTGTAAGTGCTGTGAACAAGTAAAATGCTAGGCAAGTAATATGTGTTTATTACTCTAATGTTATTTTATTGGCAATGCTCTCTGATGAATTTTATTTAGTCATGCCACTTTCCCATAGTTAGGTCATGATATATTTATAGTTGATTTGTCCTAACTATTTTGGTAGCATGATGTTAGAATTTTTTTTATCAAGTGGAACCAAGGGTACTGGGCAAATGTTGCTGTTATACAAATTATGCATAGGTCTTATTTTGTCGAGTGCTGGAGTGTGGCATCTTTGTTTGGGAAATGACAGGTATTTACTGGTTAACTGTAGTCACTCATACTACACTTTTGCATAGGGTTTCCTTTCATAACTTTTCATAATGATCTCCATCTCCTTCAAAGTGCTTGTCAAAACTCTCTGCTTTTTTTTTGCTTCTACTTATTCAGATTAGTAATGGTTTGAGGGACAGCATGGATGGCCCTAGCTTCATCTGTTAATAGTAATATTCCCTGATGGATTGTTGTTTATTTTAGGCTATGTCTGCATTATGGGATACGTGTTCTTTGCAGCACAGGCTCCAGGCCTGATCTGTTGGTTATGAAACCTGGCATAAAGTTAGAATCTAGGTATCGTAATTTTCTCCAAGAAGTTTAGCTCATTAAGGTCACTTAAAAATGTGGCGTATGCATCAGCCTCATCCTTACTTGAACACAGGATGCAACTAGAGCACGCATTCAGGCTTGGGTTCCTAGGTGCTGTGATATATACACATAACAGTAATAATATAAGGCTGTGAATGAGATTTATTTGCATATATTTGTATGACACCTTGTGCAGAAGATTGTGAATACAGCCATATACTGTTGTAATTGATTAAATAAAATGTAGACTTTTTATACTGGCATTTGAGGAAGGATTCATGTTGCATAATGCATCTAGCTGTTAAAATTTGTTAAGGATGTTTAATTGAACACTTGCACAAGTGTTCTGTGACTTCTGACAAGCTTTTTGTTTGAATGATGCTACAGCTACAGTGTGGTGACTGTGTTGAGCTACTCACCCAGGTTTGGAGAAAAAGGGCCTTTTTCTAAGTGATAGGGATCACTAAGTGATCCCCCTAAGTGATAGGGATCACTTACATCTCCTGCTCTTCTGGAGTCAGAGATATTTGCCCCATTATAACATTAAAATGGTGCATTGAAGATCTTTTGTACATGTGTAACTTTAATTATACATGTAATTGAGTTAAGGCTGAGGGGTACATTTTGCTGTATTATAATAAAGTAACTTTGGAAAATCCGACCCTTCAAGGGTGTTGTCCTTTAGTGAATCAGTTTTGGTAAAGCTTGGTTTTGAGGCAAACACTGTACTGAGGACCATTAAGCTCAGTGGAATCCATAGTGCTGGTCTGCCATCATCTACATGGTCTACAGTCTAATCTATAAGGAGTTAAAAATGCTCAACAGTGAAGTTATTTTTATTTTACTTTTATGCTTACTTTTATTCAACTTTATTTTTTTAAAAAATAAGCTTTAGAAAATGTTGGCTAGGACCTAGTGCTCCAGAGGTCTGGTTGTGACCTGTATTTTTATGTAGCATGATCCCAGACAAGTAATTCATGGGAACTATCACAGACCTCAGTAGAATTTAATTGAGAGATATCTATCTATCTATCTATCATCTACCTATATTTTGTTTAGATAAACTTCAAGGCATTAATTAAATATAATTCTGCTGTATAATAACATGAAGGCCTCATGAGTGGAAATGTTCTGTGCTGCTTATGTTCTGAACATTTTTGAGACAATTGATTATTAAATGGACTGATATGGAGAAGCTTATGTGAATACTTCCTATGAAGGAACAGTATAAAAATAGGCTTGTATAGTTTATTTCATTATTCTGTTTCTGAAGTACCTTTTTTACTTCTTTGCATACGTAATTGTATAGCATAGCACAGAATGTCTTGCCAGAATATTGCCATTGCGCATCCAATACCAGTCAATGTAAAGATGGGATTCAGTGGGTTTGTGATGAGTGTAAAATCCCCAGAAAAAGCCAAGGTGTTCATGGGGGAACAGGATCTTACTTTTAAAATCTTTTTAATGACCAATTTAAAACTTCTAACTAATCATCCTTGAAATAAGTGTTTGGGTTTTTTTTTTCATTTATTTAGTATGCTACTTTATTTTTAACAGTTAAGCAAATTCTTTTTTCTAGGCAAGTGATGATGTCTCTGATAGGCCAATGTACTACTATTTATTTACTGTGTTTTCTTAATCTTAGGTGGTGCTTTGAACTGTTATTAGTACTGTGCAGCGTGAATGGCTAGCTAGTGGCAAGCTGGGTAGAGAGATACAGCTGGAATTTATGGTCATGTGCACTGTTAAAAACTTAATGCTGGCATTGCTAGTTTAAAGTAGATTGAGATATGTTTTGTCCTGGAAAGAGGAAAACAAGGAGCAAGGCAATGAAATGACTGTCATAAGCCTCAGAAGTTCTGGTGATATATCAGTTGCCCATGTGAGTCCTCCTGTTCCTGTGTATGTTGCTACCCAGCGCTTGCCACCAAGCCTTTTTAAATGTTTGAGAACTGCTGTAAATTCTCCTGATACAGTTATACAACAATATAAAAGTGCTTGCGGTGTAATTTCTGTAAAACTGGCACTTTGACATCTGCCGATCTCAGTAACACAAATGTTATTGCTTTGCAGCTAGCAGAAATGCCAACAAATATTGCTTAAAAATAAGTTTGTGTGAAGCTAACCTTTTTTTAAGCTTTAGGGATAGAGGCTCTCAAACTTAATTTAATATTCCTATTTTTTCAAAGATCAGATGGATATTAGCTGATTAGCTGTGGAATTTAATTATAGCTCCTTTTTAACTTTAACTTTCTTTTCTAGAGCTTCTTGTAGTAAAGAGGAAAAGGGGCAGACCAAAAGGGTCTACTAAGAAGTTTTGTGTCGATGAAGATGTGGCAGAAAGTAACCCTGTTCCAAGCGAAGAAACTCCGCCTGGAACAGAAGAAGGACCGGAACAGGCGGAAGTCTCACCAGGCAGCTTGGAATGTAGAAAATGCAATCGGAAGTTCTCCAACACACGTCAGCTGAGGAAACATATCTGCATTATCGTTTTAAATGAAGGAGAGGAAGAAGAAGATGGAGGTAAGAAAATATCCAACAAAAATACATGAAGCATGTTGTAAAACAGTGTCTTTCCATCCTTTAACCTGATTGGTAACAACTCATAATCCCCAGTGTTAATTTTAAATGGAGTTGGATTGTCTGTTTCTTTTAACGTAGAAAGCATGTTGAAGCGAAACTGAGAATAAAGTTAGACAAGGTATTTTAATATTTTTTTTTCAAAAAGGTCAAAATGCTCATTGTACTAATGATTGTTAAACTATCTGAAATGCTTCTTTTGCATAAGCAACTGTTCTGTTTCTCACAAAGAGGATTACCATTTTCCAGTGAGAAGTGGTATGGGCCACATAGGTAAGTATCACACATAGGTGAGGAAGGATGATCCTGTAGAGGTGTTTCTATCATGTGATTTGGGAAACCTGAATTCTATCCTGTTCTTTTGATAGATTTAAAGACTGCTTTTCTGGATGACTTGTTTTACTGTATGAAAAATAATGTCAAACTCCTCTCTTCTATTTTACAAAACTTTATGTGAAGGACTGTCTCTGCAGTAGGAGAGTTCATTGTTTAAATTTAGCTTTAAGATTGATTTGAATATATTCAGCCTCTAAAAGTTTTAGAACAGAATAGAACAGAATATTTTCAGTTGGAAAGGACCTACAACGATCATCTAGTCCACCTGCCTGACCAAGTCAGGGCTGATCAAAAGTTAAAGCAAATTATTAGGGGCGTTGTCCAAATGCCTCTTAAACACTGACAGGCTTGGGGCACCGACCACCTCCCTAGGAAGCCTGTTTAAAAAGACAACAGTGAATATTCATTTAGAATAGCACAGAATAGAGCAGAACAGAACAGTTGGAAGGGACCTACAGCGATCATCTAGTCCAACTACCTGTTTAACTTTGGTCAGAGGTGAATGTCACACACATACAAAGTAATACATTTGTCCAAGTTATCTAACTTTATGTGAGTTTTGTGTTTGTGTTAAAATTGCTTTTGCTATAATTGCTTAGCATGATATCCTGTTGATTCTACTTTTAGACAAAATTTGCCATTGATTTTTCTCCAGTTTTCTATTACACTTTTGTGTCCAGTCTGTCATTATGGTACACAACTAGTATACTATTTTACTTCCAGTGAAATGTAAAATTTAACTTCTGTGGCAAAGAATAATTAAAATGGGCTTAGAGTCTGTTGACACAGCACAGAAACTCTTGCTTTGGTAACGTACCTGGTTATTTTTTTACTATCATCAGTGGTAGGATTTTTCAACTACGTATAGTGACCTTCACTCCAGCTGTCTGGCCTCTTGACATCACAAGTGTCTGTGCCCTTTGCTGTTTGTATGTGCTAGGTATGATGTTAACGTTTGCATTATTTTGGCAATGTTGCCTTTTCTAATGTCCTTTTAAAATAAAATCTCAGATCAGTGTATAAACTCAAATTAACTGTTCTTGACCTGTTAGCTCATTAGAGCTCCTAAATCTTATCTAGATCTGTTTTGCTACAAAACACACTGGGAGATTTTTCAAAGTAAATTTCTCAGCCTTTTTCTTTTTTAAAAAGAAAACAGCCGCAATTTTGGGCGAATGGATCATTTTTTATTTATTTTCTGGCAAAACCAAAGCAATCAAGCGAAATAAGTCATTCTTGAGCAGCAAATAATGAGGGCTTCCAGTTGTTGGTGACTAGTGCAGCTAGAATGTCTCCAGCCCAAAGCTTCGTACCTTGACTGCAAACTGTGAAGGTGCTGGAGGCTGTTTTTGTCCCGAAGGGGTAATTCTTCCTTGGAATACATCTGGGAAATTCAGTCGTCACCTATCTACTGATTACTGTCCCATCACAGGAAAACTTTTTGCTTCTGGCTTTACCATATGAACTGTTTTGGGACAACTTTTCAGTTTCTGAATATGTAGATAAAACAGCATGTGTATTGTTATTATCCTTTAAGAAAACGTGATTACATTGAGTAGCTCAAAACTTTCTGAGGAGTGGACAAGAACAGTATCGTCTATGCCTAGGATTGTTTGCAATACTTGTGTTGCTTTACCAGCTCAGAAAACATGTTCTTTAAAATTTGAGCTGTTGAATTGTTGTTATCAGACTCAAATTTTGTTATGAAGAAAGTTTTGAGGATGATGGATGAACCTTCTAAATGTGAACAAAAAGTCTAAAATTGAAAAGCCAAGCAAATAATCAAATTGTAAATGTACTTTTTATCTGCTCATGTAATTTCATGAGGACCTGTTCATAATTTAAAAATAAGAATACTTGGACAAATGCACCAAAATTCTTAGTTGTCAAAGTTGTTGACAGTCCCTGAACTAGAGGCTTCACCCATATCACTGGCAACTGAAAGCTGTTAAACTCTTAATTTATCTAAATGGGTTACAAAGCTGTCTGGTTTCTAGTTTTCAGTATGTTCTGTGTTAATGAGTTTAAGGGCATTATTACATAGTTTGTGAAACAGTGGTACTCTTGATTGTTTCTTAAACCTGATGCTGCTCATTTCATTGGGTGCCATCTTGCTCTATAACTCTGGGAAATGGTGAATAATAATGCTGTATTAACTTCTTGCATAAGGTTCATAACTTAGAAATCTTCATATTTGTGTTAAGATTATTCTCATCGTGTATGAGTTAAGTAACAGACTAACTAGACTATATGGAAATTGCTTATGCATCTGGTCAGTCTTATCATTCTTCTCAGCAACTCTGCTGTAACTGTTTTGAGATGGAGGAACAGAACTACAAGTGGTGTTCAAGACGCAAGAGCATCTCTGGTTTACACCATGGCATAATTTTTTTATTTTACTTTTCTATCCTACTCTTTTCTTAATGATTCCTCAGATTATGTTTGCTGTTCTGACTACTGCTGAGTATTGAATTTAGGTTTTCAGGGAACTATTTAGGCAGACAGCCAGATCTTTCTGGTGTTGTAAGAGTCAATTTAGGGCCCATTGTTTTATCAGTAAAGTTTTTTCTTTATGTGCTTTGCTTTGCATTTATTGTCGCTGTAGGTGGGAGTCTGTTCCAGACTAGCACCTGTCTGCATATATGTGTTTATGCACTAGGTTTTCTAAGCTTTAATTATACTTGGCAGAGATCACGTCAGTACTTCAGGGGAGCCTGTGGAGGGGTAGCTGAATTGCTCGTAGGCTCCACTGACTGTATTAACTAGAGCTCTGTCTAGGCAGTTAATAATGGCAGTTTAGAAATGTAGCTTGTGGGTGCCTTAATCTGGTTTAATTTCAGGTTATTCTGTCACCAGTTACTGATTATTGAGAGATCTTTCTGTAGCTTCATTGTCATCAAATGGTGTTGAATCTAAATGTATCATACACAGATAGTGGTGTAGCTGTCCCAGCACATAGTACTGCAAGTATTCCACCAGGTATTTATTTTGTGTGTGTGTTTTTGTGTGTGTATAATGTTCAACAGATATTTCAGTTACTTGAGCAGATGTAGTTGATACCAACATTTTCTAGAGTAAACTATCCCTGAGACAAAAACTTCTTGAAATCACACTTTGGTGTATATGAGGAAAGGAGTACTGAAACTTCTAATCTGATGAGATTTTCTCCTTTGCTGAAGTTCTTAGAGCTAGATGGAGAATTTTATTGAGGGTCTTGAATCTTCCAGAGTTACAGTATCTTCTTTCTCATTTCAGACACAGTAGTTCAGAGTATATGGCTAAAAATCATAAGGAGCTTTGACTGCAAGCTCTTCTCCCCATAGTATTTGACCTCTTACCTAATACATACAGGATGGTTTTTTTCCCCCTTTTTATCCATGCCTTTCCAACTTGAAATTACTTTTATCTGTTTTTCTAATGCTTCTGTGATTTTTCTGTAGTATTTTTTTACTGCTTTCTCATGTTTTTAATTTCTTGCAAAGTTTAGCACTGTATAGACATCTGATTGATAATCAAGTATGTTTTCACTTTGTACTGGGTCTGGCTGGGATGAAGTTAATTTTCTTTGTAGCAGCTCATATGATGTGGTGTTTCAGATTTGTGACCAAAATAATGCTGATACCACACTAATGTTTTAGCTATTGCTCAAATATGCTAAACATCTAAATATTGAAAAGGTATATATTGATATTCTGTGTGATATTCTTTATCGAGAGAAACATAATATATGTATCGAGCTGAAGTTGAAATATTAGGAAAGGTATCCAAGTAATAAAATATTTTGCTGTCTTTTGTAGATCAACAACGGAAGTGTTGAAATCCTTACCATATTGGACATTTAAAATTACAAGGAATAAGTCACTATAAAACTGTATTGAACCTGCGGTGCATATTGGTTAGAGGAATAATTGGTGGATGTAATAGGCCTCTGCTGTTCTTCGCTTCTGTGACTAGTGATCCACATTGACCTCTCAGAGATCAGTGTCTCTTTGATAGTTCTCCCACTCTTTCAGGAGTCACCAAGCCTTACTGGTTACTGACATCCTCTGTGTATCTAATTTAATCCTTTGATGCATAATGATTGCCTTCGCCTTGCGGGCCCGTTCACTAAAACAGCAAGAAAAGTGTGTTAATTTTTTGCACAGAAGTAGAAAATGTCCATTGTGCTTACAAATCCCCCATGTACATGCTTAGTAAACATATTTTTTTAATAGAGGGCTTATTTGCCTAAGAAAGTTGCTGCGATTTAAGCAGAGCTGTGTGTACGCCTCTTTCTGTTTTTATTTGGTTAAACCAATTTGACGGTTTTGGCTAATGATTTGGATCTAGCTGGCTGGAGGTACTGCCATCCATTCTTTTTATCCTAAGACAAAACTAGAAGAGTTGAGATTCTTCCCGAACAGACACATGTCTTCACTGTGTCTACTCCCAGCTGGAAAACGGAGCTGCTTCAGCCCCTGCCGCTGAGATGGGATGGGTTTGGAGATTTTGGCTGTTGCTGGATTGTATCAGTTCCCCAGCAACTGCCTCTAAACTTGCTTGTTTTGAGAGATGGACAACAGGCCATTATTTTAACCACCATCCCTCTCCCACACGGCAGCATACCTGAATCTCTGGCAGATATAAGAGAGGACGTTTGATGGCTAGAGAATCGGATTTGGGTGAAAGACGGATTACAGCAGTGGACAGCCCAGATTCTCGTCTCTGGAGTGAATCATTCATTCCCAGTGAATTAGGAGCCTGCATAATTCTTAAAGGTGGCACTTTTGGCCTTAGTTTAAAATGGTTTTGCCATCAACTGGATTCTAATTCAAAAGAATTATTTCTGCGAGTACTATGTCAGTCTCTGCAAGAGAAGCAATTGCATGTGTTCATTTTGAATGGCCAGTTCACTTTTTTTTCCCCAAGCTACTCTCTTGCTACTGTGAAATACCAGCATCTTTTAGGGGATTAAAAAAAAATAATTTGAATGAAGAGTAGTTTAAAAACATGGCAATTAGATATGTGTATCTGTGCCTGCAAAATGTTGTATATCTAGTTACAAATGCAGAGAGCAGTACCTTCAATTAATGACTCAAATAGAATCATGGGACAGATGAACAATCTAGTTCAACGGGACTCTGAAAGCAGTGATTCATTCAGAGTTGACGGTAGCTTTACTCGTCAACACAGACATGACCATCCCTTAAATGCGTTAGAAGGCACAGGCACACCGTTGTATTTCTTGCACAAACAGAAGCAGGCATTTAAAATGCGTGTCACTAGATAGGGAGGTCAGTTTATTCATCTGTTGAATTGAAGTGCCAGCTGACAAAGTGCTAAGCTGACTGCTTAGCAAGGGAGATGCAAAGTGAGGCAGTTTGTCTAAATAAATCTGTTTAGGAGCAGGCAAAGACCCTTACCACTTGAAGAAACTTTGCTTAGGTGTTCTGAGTTGCATACAGTCCATTTTCTCCTAAATCATCTTAAAATCACTTATGGGTGTTCCTTTATAATACAACAAGAATTTTTGTATTATACAGATGAATTGTCTCTCTTGAAATGAGAGACAAAACACTTATTTTGACTCTCTAATCCACAATAGTAACAGTTAAGTAATTTTCTCTGGGAAGACAACTAAATTACTGATGAGATGGTCCCATATTATGGAAAGGCAGTTTTAGCCCTGTGGTCAAAGTTGAAGCTCTCGTTTTTCATTAAAACATGCTTTTGTCTCCCTCTCTACCCTTTCCTAAAGCACACCTTCTAGTTCAGGGGGTTTTGGTGTAGAGAGAGGTCAGGAATAAAGCAGCTGTCATTGATCATTGAGAGTTAAGATTTTTTTTGGTTTGGTGATTTGATGGAGAGTGTTAGTTTTGGTGGGGGTTTTTTGAAGTCTCTATCAGGTTCCACACAAACTGAAATAGTTATGTTTGTAGCAAAAGGTATTGGCAACGTGTGCAGCTCCAGGTCCTGATCAACAAATTGCTTCTGGAAGATACCCGTTCCTCTCAGAATGGGGAAGAATGGGGCTACTGCCATCAATGTGCATCAGATTAGTGAATAAATTTTAATGTTTAAGTATCAGAACTTGACTTGACCACTCTGTAGAGAAGAGAGATTCTTTTTTTAATGTGTCATGTGAGTGTTGAGAATGTTCATACAAATATTTAGCACTAGTTGAAGATGTATGATTGGTAAATCAGTTGAATTTTCTCTCTTGCCTGTGTTTTGGCTAATATATTTGTGGACTTTTTTTGTGTTAACAAAATTTGCATAGCACTCAGTACCTTCCTCACATCTTTGCAGATGCTGAATGTAGTCCTGTTAGTTGCTGGATATTCTCAGCTTATATTGAGAATACTGAGAAGGTGGAAGTTAAGATTCAGTCCTTTGTTTGAAGTACTTACCAGCTTTGGGTTTATTAAGAAAATATTTTCACATGGCCATAAATTTCATATTTAGTGCTTAGCATCCGTGTACAAGGTTTCTGTGCATATGAAATAGTGACGTTTTCTTAAAGAAATATTTTTATTTTGCAATTCTATATATTATTGTAAAATCTCTTTTAAAATAGCATTTTTGGAGTTCTGTTTTGAAAGCAGGGAGTCATAGGCAGCTATATTTCTCATAACAGGTCTGTTCTTTTCCACAGCTTTTACCCTTGGTTGAACTGCAGGAACTAGCAAAGTGATCTGCCTGATAGGAGGACATTAGGAAAGAAAAACAGCATGAAAGATTTGTTAGCTTGTTACTGTGGTAATAGCAGCTAGTTATTAATCAGTGTGGATCACTAACAAACTCAACTCTGTGGTTTGTCCTTTTCTTCCTTTTCTGTTTTTAGTAGAATTCCAATATTCAAAAGTTACTAGAGTTACAGATTAACATGAAAAAACAATAAAATTATTTTGTCTTTTGGTTTCAACCACTTTATTTCCTCATTAAACTGACTCTTACTTTGTAATGGTTAGAGAGGAGGATTTAAGAGTAGCGTGCTTGGATTCTATTTCTATGCCTACTAGGAATTCATTATGTGATCCTGAGCAAAATGGAGAAGATTCTGTTGTCCTAATCACAGCTTTCCTTTCAATCTATAGTTCTGGATTTCTGTTAGCTAAAACATGCAAAAAATGCTTTAGAGTTTTGTCCACAGGTATATCAAATCTTTTTTTCCCCTAAAACTATCACTAACTCTTACTGAACAAAAAGCAGAATGAAACAAAACAAAACTCCACTGAACAAAAGCAGAGTAATTAACCAAATTCTTTTTTGTATTTGTTGTTTAACAGTATGTGAAGTAGCCTCAGGGAAACACAATTTAATAAGCAGCTTACATTCTTTGTGTATTCTGATTCTTTATGAGAAGACTTTCTTCTGCTGGTAGCCTGGTCCTGCTATGAAATTTGTGACGATTCATTTTGTTGATAATAAACTAACAGAGGCTGTTTCATGAAGGAAATGTGGAGGTAAGGACCCCTGTTCATCCCACCAAAAGAAAACACTGCACAAGCAGATTCTGGTTGAAGGGGATATTTCTTTATATTCAAATATCCCTTTGAAGTATTGCAGAGAAATGTCAGTGTTAGAATTACGTGGTTTCAGTATCAATCAATAATGTACAACTATATCAAGGAGTTAAATGGGGACATAATGAGACCCTTTATATCTATAAAGCAGCAATATTTTCCAAAATCATAGAAATCTACGGAGAAAAAGGTAGTTGAGAAGAGGCATATATCAAGGAATTTATCTAATGAAACTGAAGAAATCATTAGCAGGGACTGAAAAGCAGGGGGCTCTCAAGGCAGAGCATAATTTTCTGTTATCTAGAAACTGGAAGCTGGGGCAAAAACATTGCTAACATGACTCCATAGCAAGATTGCTTGCTAACCATATTTGAATTCAGTTTGCTGTGTGGTTGTTGGTCATTCTAGGTTTTGTAAATACGAATTTCAGATTTACAGATTAACATCAAGTCATTAGCAGTTGTCAGTATACATATTTCTGCCTCAATACACCTGAGAAATCTAAACTAATTCCTACATACCTTGTTTCCGTCTGGTTTTGTACCTGGTAAAGAGCTTGTGGTTTATCCGGGTCTAGTTACTTGATCAGTCCTAATATGATGCTTTAGTTTGTGCTTGTGCCCTTCATTTTTTTAAGGAACAGCCAGCACTCTTTAACCCTTGGTTCCATTAAGGTAAGTCCATGAGAGACAGACTTGTTTGGATCTTAGCTGAATATTAACAAAATATTACTGGAATTAAAACATAGCTATTTCCGTGTAGCATATCTTTCCACTGCTTTTGCTATTTGCATGCCATGAACAACTCTAGACACACTACAGCTTTGCTGTTACTGTTTTTTGTTTATATATTGTTTCCCTATCTCAGTAGAGCAGCTACAGCACGTTATGAATATACATTGAATGACTTATTCTGGAGATTGTGTCAGCTGCTTTATATTCAGGGAATAAAAAAACCTGAAATTCACTAGGTTCATTTATAATTTTCTTTCTTCCATCAGTTTTTGCTTTTCTTACTCATTACCTCAGGAACGTTTGCATAATGCCTTAATTTGCCAAGGTTGTTTTCTCTAGCCTGCATTTTCTGCCACTTCATCTGATGTAAAGAAATTTTCTTGGTATAAACTTGCACCCTCTGTTTTTATTCTTTATGCTGCTAATTCTTTACATATATGTGTGGGGGTTTTTTTGTTTTTTTTTTTTTTTTTTTTAGATTTTTAGTAAGGAATTCCTTGTTTGCTTTAAGGAAGAAATAGCTTCAAGGAACAATGTACCTGATTACTGATTATTCGTTCTTGTTTCAGATGAGTGTTTTGAATACAACTGTTCCGTTGCTTTCTAGTTAACAGGTCGAAAAGTTATCCAATTTAAGATGAAGACATTCTGAGCAGCAACAGTAAGGGTATGATTTAGAAGTGCAGGCCTTCAAAATGAAGAGTTACATGTCAGGAGTTAGACTGAACCAAAGAACTGTTTTGAACCTTAATTCTTTTTGAATCAACGCTGAAAAAGAAAAGTATGTTTCTGGCTATTGCTTCAGAGTAACAGTGGGGGGAAAAAGCCTAATCCAGAGAGACTATTGGAAGACTTTCCATTAAGTAAGATGGATAATGAATCCGGTACTAGGAGAAATAATCCTAAAATCATCAGAACAATTACATATGGAAAGGAGAAAAATAATTTGTTCATTAATGGTGAAATCATAAGAAATTCTACAAAGTTTGTAGAATTTTCACAAAAATCTACAATAATGTCAAGATAATTTAGAAACACAAATGTTTCTGAGAGTCCTTTTTTTAAATTTTGATTTTTTATTTATTTTGTCTATTTATTTGTATAAGTATCACACTAGTTTTATTAAATAGAGGGAAAAAAGTTCCCCTTTATGGACTCATGCAGCACGTCTTGTTTTGATAACATGTATTTCTTTCTACAGTAGCATTAATTTTCTCCTAATCCTTTCTTGTAGCGTTAGTGACTGTGTTACCTGCATTTCTTTTGTACATAGTTACATTCTTTTTGATGTTTGCTCTTTAGGTAATGATTCTGACGTTGACCTTGACAGGAAGGAAGATGAGCGAGAAAAAACTCCAAAGAGGCCCAGAGTTCAGAAAACAGAGAAAACTCCATCAACTAAGGAGACAGAACAGGTTTCAGGAGCTAAAAATCCTATTATAAGTGTGGTTTTGACAGCCCATGAAGCTATTCCAGGTAATCAGAATCACCGATTATATAATCAAATTTGGTTTTGTCCATGCTGATGCTGTATAAAATAGTCATTGGTCTAAGACTGAACTGCTTAGGATATTTATTATCTAAAAAATATTTAGTATTATTTGGTAATCTTGATACAGAATCTCTGCATCTGGCAGCTACATCATTTTAGAACTACCGTCACGTTTCTTCATAGGTATGACAAATGCTGGTCCTGGGTGTAGTTATCTGCATTAACATCAGTTACGTGTAGTCTGTGAATAGTTTTAAAGAAGAAACTGAGAAAATCAGTGACCAAAGAAAAGGAAAGTATTTTTCCCCTGGAATATCTTTATTTCAGCTCTTGATTTCTGTGTATGTTTATGATAGATGTAAATTTGATTATGAAAACACAAACAGCTTAGTGTATATATAACTTAATATTTATACATACGAATATTTTGACAGAAAATAGGTATATATATATTTGAAAATCAAGTAAAGTTCCTATATAATGATTAAAGGATTCTTCATCCATAAATTTTTATAGTGCCTTTTCATCGAAGGATTTTGGAATAATTTCAATTTATTTTAAAACTAGACTTGCATTTGCCTGTTTATATAAACCAGTCACTCACCTGACTGACAGAATCTCTTTTTATAGTTTTGTGCATTATTTTCAGCTTCGTAGCTTTATTGTTCTCCTTTTCATTATTGGTAACATTTCTGAATATTTGTTTTTGCTTATAGCTCTCAGAACAACTAGAATGTATATATTGTTGTGGGTTGGAAGCTAGCTGGATTTTCTGTGTTGTTCTTTAATATCTTTTGGTATTGAGATCTGTGATATGCTTGGACTTTGTTTGCTAGAACGCATTTCTAATTGCGATGGTAAAGGAAGCTGGATGAGCTCACCTACAAATATCCTGTGTGCTTAGAAGGGAAGTAAAAAAACACCTTCAAATTCATTGTTTGAGAAATATCACACAGGGTTTTGGACTTACACTGAGCTGTTAAAAATTTGGTCTTGCAATATTGTAAATATGGGGGAAGGTGTGAGAGGACCAGTGAGCACTGGAAGTGTGGAAACCTGGCTTCAGGGTGGTTTGAGGCCTGCGCTGCTTCGTTTCACTAACCGTAGGCGCCATGCTCTCGTGTGATGTAACCCTGGGCTCCTTCCTAGATGTTACTAAACACTCATTTTCCCGCTGTGTCTCCCATCTCTTTTGCCTGTTTCCCACTGCATGTAGCTTCTCCGCCATCCTGGTGCCCATTCCCCTCACTGCAAAACACAAGGCTCCCCTCATGTCCTCTACTCCTTTAGGCGAAGGGGAATATGCAATGGCTCGTTAAGGGGCTCATGTAGGTGTTTGTAAATGGGTTCATATAGGTGTTAGTTTATGGATTTATACATCCACCCTCCCTTCCTCAGGGCTTTTGGGAAGAGCTGTAATTGGGTATAAATCTCCTCTCTCCAGGTGCTAAATTTTATGAACCTTGTGAGAATTTTTGTTTTTGAGATCTTTAAATTTTTGGCAAGGACTAGAAGAATTTTCAAGAGGGAAAGGAAAGACATGGTAGACAGTGCAATCAAAGACCCGTTTTCTTAGGAAACTAGCCTAAAGAGGCGAATGAAATAATAGTAAATACAGATAGTGAAGAAAATGTAGTAAACGTGATGCGAGAGAGGAAATGAAAATCTAGGGGAGATTGGTGCCTTAATTATTACCTAGCAACATTTTTCTTTGGACAGCAAAAAGTTTGGGGTTTCTTTACACACATGCTTTTTGAGTGACTCAAAAATATTAAAACAACTTCAACTTTGGAGCTATTTGTGCATAGTACATGTTACTTTAATGAACCAAAGGGATTTATGATCAAATGTGAACCTGCAGCTATTTTTGAAGGTCCTCTCATTTATTTGGTTGAAAATTAGTAATCTTATTATATTCAAGTTCACAGCTAGAATATGTGTAATAAAAAAGTAATTATTGTTAAGACAGTTAGGAATTATCGTCCTACTTTTCAGAACTTGGAAATTCTAGAAGATATGATATGAGTGGTTAAGTCTTTGAAGATTCAAAAGAAAAATATTTCATTTAATACAATTATGTTTTAATTTATTTTTCATTGCTTTTCCTTCTATTTTTTTAATTCATTTCCATGATCTAACTATATTTTAATGTCACTAGCAATTCTTAGGTTCTTCCCCTTCCTCAGTAATACTTTAATATCTGGACTTCTTATAAAGATCTTTCATAGTCTTTTATTCCATTTTTCTGGAGATTTATTGTGTGCTGAAGAGGTGAGTTATTGCTATAGACTGCTGTTGAAGAATATGAATAGATAAAACATTTCTCCCTTCTTCCCTGCTTTCTGTGTGCTAGAGCATCTGTAAAGTTACGTTGAAAATAAAGTTTAAAAGTGCTTAAGCACTATCAAAACTTAATTATCTTTCTGCAAGCATTAGCATTGTGTAGCTACCTGTTATCTAGCTTTAAAGATGCCTAGAAAGACCCCATTTTGTGTCCAGTGCAGTAAAATCCTGTTGAAGATGTCATATAAGCATTCTGTCAATTAGAAAAATACAGAAGGCTTTAAGAATTAGTTGTATTTTATCCACAGTGTAGAGGAAATATTCAGACTGTGTCTCCCTTCTTAAATGAAAGATGCTTTTAGGAGTATTACATTAACAATTTGCTGTAATTTTGCTATACACTGTTTAGGTTTGGGACACTGCTTTACATCATGTGTTCAGTAGATGACTAAATCGATCTCTTCAAAATCCCTTTGAACAAACAGATTAGTTAGTTTTTAACTTCCCATGAAGGACAGTTGGACAACATTGATTTTTTTTTTTTTCCATGTTCCTTTTCTGTAACATTTACCTGGGAGGCATATGAAAGGTGATAGATTTACAGCTTTAGAAATTTGAAAGCTTGCATTAACCCACGGAGTAAATACAGTTTGAATAGAAATGGTAGATTTTTTGGGGGGGGCAGGTGTTGAAGTACCTCGACAGGCTAGAGAGGTGGGCCTGTGTGAACCTCATGAAGTTCAACAAGGCCAAGTGCAAGGTCCTGCACATGGGTCGGGGCAATCACAAACATGGATACAGGCTGGGCAATATGTAGATTAAGAGCAGCCCTGAGGAGAAGGACTTGGGGGTACTGGTGGATGAAAAGCTGGACATGAGCCGGCAATGTGCGCTTGCAGCCCAGAAGGCCAACTATATCCTGGGCCGCGTCAAAAAAAGCGTGGCCAGCAGGTCGAGGGAGGTGATTCTCCACCTCTACTCTGCTCTGGCGAGACCCCACCTGGAGTACTGCGTTCAGCACTGGGGTCCTCTCCACAGGCAAGACATGGACCTGTTGGAGCAGGTCCAGAGGAGGGCCACGAAGATGATCAGGGGCTGGAGCACCTTCCCTGTGAGGACAGGCTGAGAGAGTTGGCGTTGTTCAGCCTGGAGAAGAGAAGGCTCTGGGGAGACCTTATTGCAGCCTTCCAGTACCTGAAGGGGGCCTAGAGAAAAGATGGGAAGGGACTCTTTATCAGGGAGTGTATTGATAGGACAAGGGGTAACGGTTTTAAACTGAAAGTGGGTAGATTTAGATCAGATATTAGAAAGAAATTCTTCACTATGAGGGTGGTGAGGCACTGGAACAGGTTGCCCAGGGAAGTTGTGGGTGTTCCCTCCCTGGAAGTGTTCAAGGCCAGGTTGGATGGGGCTTTGAGCAACCTGGTCTAGGGGAAGGTGTCCCTGCCCATTGGGGGGGGTGGGTGGGTGGGTGATCTTTAAGGTCCCTTCCAACCCAAACCATTCAAGGATTCTGAGACCTCCCAAAGACCTTGAAGAGAGGGAGTGCTGTGTCCATGAACACATGCGCCTTGTATCAGATTAAACGGGGTACAGTTTTTTTGTAAGCATTGCAATTAAGAATGAGAATTAATAACTACAATTATGTGCCCATCTACAAATACTTTGTTGTGAATGGCAGATGCTTTTGTTCCTAGTCTATTTTTAAGAACCAGTGAGTAAACTCTGCCAAATATTCAATCTTCTGGTTTTTTATGTATTTTATTTCCCATGCTTAAATTCTGTAATCTTATCAAGGCTTCTAAAACCAATTTATTATTCATGCTCAATTAGTTTGATTCAGGAGACATTATACTTTGAACATTTAAATTGTTGTTTTATGTGACTCCTGTAATATTTTAAAGACTCAGCTTGTTACTAGGAGAGTTGTTTTAAGTTCCAGTAAAGATAGTCAATGGTAGAATTCTTTGGTTTTTTTGGTAAAGCTCAAGATATACAAAAATAACATAAAAGTATTTAAATTCTTGATGCTAATTATTTTTTGATATCTAAAGGAGTTGGATTTTTTTCTCCTACAGATTCTTAATACAACGCTGTGCAGGTTTTTCTCTCCCCAGTTTCCACTGAGGAACCACTTTCCGTACAAGACCAGCTGTGTTCTGCTGCTATACCCTGTGCTGTAATTTATGAACACTTGGTTCCTTCTCCCATCGAGATTTTGGGAAGCGGGGAAGAAGTGGAAGAATGTTGTTTTGCTTACTGTTTTGGGACTGACTTAGTTTTACTGATGACAGTCTGTTCTGTTAAACTGATAATAGTCTTTTCTGTTGAAGGTGACTTCTTTTTTTTGTAGCTCACGGAACGATGGTTGTGGGTTTATGACACATCTGAATGGATTTAATATCAGACTGTTGCCAAGGGAGCTTTCCTGCTTGTCTCTTATTTCCCAGTTCACCTCCCCTTTCTTGCACTGGCACTAATGCTTGTGCCAACCTGTGGCAAACTGATTCAAAAAACTGGCAAAATAAATACACATGCACATACTCATTTTCTCTGTCAGAGAAATTTTTTTCTACCTGTTTTGCTTACCAAACTGTCTCACATTGGGGCCGCACAGTTTTGGAAAGTGGGAAAGTGGAGACAAAATGAGTCTCTTAGGGGGAAGGAGGAGGATTGAGACTACCCCTTTTCAAAGTAGCTGAGTGGCTTAAGTCATTAAGCCCAGTACATGTAGACTGCTATCCCGTGGGCAGTACTGTCCTCCCACCCCACCCCCTGGCCACAAATTCCTGTCTTTTGGAGCATTGTACATGATTATGCAGTTGTGTGGTAAAACACACTAGACAAGTAATTCTATATTTGCAGAAGGAGACATGCAGTGTAAATTTTAGCCAGATCCATTCTCTGACCCTCTTCATCTTAATAAACTCCTATGCTGGCACTTTTAAGGCATCACGAACATGTAGTTGAGTGGAGGGCTAGAGAAAATAAGCTAACCTTATGTTGATGTAAATTAAATGTGCAATTAAGGAAGGTTAAGAAAGTTATCGCTTTCCCCTCTGAATGTGAGCAGGTATCTGTATTACCATGGGGTTACAGATTGGTTTAGCTCAGCCAGTCTAATGTCCAGCTTTGTTGAAAGGGGTAGTAATCTTCATCCCACCAAACACAGGTCTGTGATTCTGTTTCTTTGTCTGAGTTAAAATGTGCTTAACCTCATCGTGAGCTAACCTATAAAAATATTAAAAGGTTCTTCTGCTTTTTTTTAAGCTTTATTTTGGGGATGAGGGGTAGGTTTGCATGGGGAACATTGAGGATTATGGGTAGGGTTAGTTTCTGTTGGTGTCACTTTCAGAACTATTTTACCAGGGGTCATATGCACTTGGAGCACATTCCATAGGATATTGTAGAAACGGAAAAAATACATGCGTTCAAAAGGAGATTGTAAGAAAAAAATACTCACTGCATACCCTTAACAAATTATTTCCCCTATACAGACCAAAGTACCTACATTATGACGGTTTTTTTAAATGTAAAAAGAAAAAAAAAATCCATAGCTTAAGATTGATCTAGTTGGATCAGTTGTCTCTAAAGGCAGCTTGCAGCATCTCTATAGGAAGGAATAAGAAACTTATTATGTAAAGCCTCCCAGATTTTGACAGCCATCGAGCTGGTGGTTGCATCTGGATCATCGTATTTAATACATATCTATTAATTTGTCTAAATCCCTTCTTGAATACATTTATATTTTCAGTCTTTGTAACATCGCACAGTAATTGTTGCATAATTCAATTACACACAGGGAGAAAGTGTACATTCTTTTGTTTTGTTTTAAGCCTGCTAACTGCGTATTTCTTCAAACTTCTTTTTGTTCATGGTTTATGAGATAGAGCATAAGTATTCACTTTTTTCACAGTATTGCTAATTTTAGAAGTCTTTCTGATATTCCTCTTTCATTTATCTCTCTTCCAAGCTGAAGTTCTCTGAGATAGGTATCCCTTTTCCAAACAGAATACTTCTGATTTTGCCTTTGTTACTGTTTTCTAATTCTTCTATATCCTTCTTGTTGTCCATACTTGAAGTTGTAGGAGGTTCATGGAATTTAGTTGGATTTTAGTACGAATTTGGTTGATGATGTCTCCTGTTTTATTTCTGATCAATTCCTAATAATTCCTTTCATTGTGATTACCTTTTAGACTGTTGATAAGTATTGGAGAGTACTATAGTGAAGGGCAAGATTCTCTTCTAAGGGACAGACTGTAAGGGATTAGAGGCCATCACTGAGTTTGAGCCAGAGATAAGGCACGCCGGGTAATGCTTATCTGTAGAAGTTGCTGTCAGAATGTTGTGAGGAACTCAAATCTTATTAGTCTTAAAGCAGATTTACTTAGAACAGATGATATTGACTGAAAAGGGGAAAGCAAAAGGCATAAATAAAGTCTAGTAAACTAAAGTCCATTCTGCATTTGAAATAGAGATATAATAGTGCTGGAGGAAGGATTTTTTTTGAAATAAATGATCGGGACAGTTAACCTCTTTTTTCTTCCCCTGGTATTTGTATACTCTGACTTCTTGAAATGATCGTCCAGGGAAACAGTTAGGAAAATAGAATCACAGAATCGTATAGGTTGGAAAAGACCTTTAAGATCATCGAGTCCAACCGTAAACCTAACACTACCAAGTCCACCACTACACCATGTCCCTAAACACCTCATCCAAACATCTTTTAAATACTTCCAGGGATGGCGACTCAACCACTTCCCTGGGCAGCCTGTTCCAATGCCTGACAACCCTTTCAGTGAAGTAAAATTTCCTAATATCCAGTCTAAACCTCCCCTGGTGCAACTTGAGGCCATTTCCTCTTGTCCTATCCCTTGTTACCTGGGAGAAGAGACCGACCCCCACCTCTCTACAACCTCCTTTCAGGCAGTTGTAGAGAGCGATAAGGTCTCCCCTCAGCCTCCTTTTCTCCAGGCTAAACAACCCCAGTTCCCTCAGCCGCTCCTCAGAAGACTTGTGCTCTAGACCCTTCACCAGCTTCGTTGCCCTTCTCTGGACACGCTCCAGCACCTCAATGTCTCTCTTGTAGTGAGAGGCCCAAAACTGAACACAGTATTCGAGGTGCGGCCTCACCAGTGCCGAGTACAGGGGCACGATCACTTCCTTACTCCTGCTGGCCGCACTATTTTTGATACAAGCCAGGATGCCCTTGGCTTTCTTGGCCACCTGGGCACACTGCTGGCTCATATTCAGTCGTCTGTCAACCAACACGCCCAGGTCCTTTTCTGCCAGGCAGCTTTCCAGCCACTCTTCCCCAAGCCTGGAGCGTTGCATGGGGTTGCTGTGGCCCAAGTGCAGGACCTTGCACTTGGCCTTGTTGAACCCCATACAATTGGCCTCAGCCCATCGATCCAGCCTGTCCAGATCCCTCTGCAGAGCCTTCCTCCCCTCAAGCAGATCAACACTCCCGCATAACTTGGTGTTGTCTGCAAATTTACTGAGGGTGCACTCGATCCCTTCATCCAGATCATTGATAAAGATATTAAACAGAACTGGCCCCAACACAGAGCCCTGGGGAACACCACTTGTGACCGGGCACCAACTGGAGTAAACTCCATTCACCACCACTCTTTGGGCCCGGCCATCCAGCCAGTTCTTTACCCAGCGAAGAGTACACCTGTCCAAGCCATGAGCAGCCAGTTTCTTCAGGAGAATGCTGTGGGAAACCATGTCAAAGGCTTTACTGAAGTCTAGATAGACAACATCCACAGCCTTTCCCTCATCCACTAGGCGGGTCACCTTGTCGTAGAAGGAGATCAGATTGGTCAAGCAGGACCTACCTTTCATAAACCCATGCTGGCTGGGCTTGATCCCTTGGTTATTCTCTACATGCCATGTGATAGCACTCAGGATGATCTGCTCCATCAGCTTCCCCAGTACCGAGGTCAGGCTGACAGGCCTGTAGTTCTCTGGGTCCTCCTTCCGGCCCTTCTTGAAGATGGGTGTCACATTAGCTAATCTCCAGTCAGCAGGGACCTCCCCAGTTAGCCAGGACTGGTGGTAAATGATGGAAAGGGGCTTGGTGAGCACATCTGCCAGTTCCTTCAGTACTCTCGGGTGGATCTCATCAGGCCCCATAGACTTGTGAGTGTCTAAGTGTCTAAGATAAAACTTTTATCTTCCTTATTGGCATATGATATTTTTAATGGAAAACCAAACCTTGTATCTGTTTGCCTTGTTCTTACACTTTTCCCTAACCTGTGTCTGCTTTTAGAGACACGAATATTGAGGGCATTTTCTTGGGGTGTGGGACATGTGGCTTCACTACCTATTAGGTTGGGTAGAGCCTAGAAACCAAGTTTCTCACTTTCTAGGCATATGCGTTAGTCATTAGTTTATGATACAGCAGTGATTGCTGTGGCTACTGGTCCATTAGTAGCCAATACTTACACAGTATCCCAAGTGGATGGAGGCATCTAATGTTTCTTAATGCTTCTGTATCTTCTAAGGGTAGGAAGTTACTACCTAACATGAGGGGACGTGATTGCCCACTGTGAGCAAGTACTCTATCAGTATGTTCGAGGACTTGGATCTCCTTCTTCAGGTTTTTAGAGGTATTTGCCTCTCTGTTAACTGCATGGGGAATGTAGGCAGTACTGTTAAGATGACCTGGAGCATTCTGTCCACTCCAAGTATGCAAAACACTGGTGAGTTAGTATTATCTAGTCCACCTAATTTAGGTGATAAAAATTTTATACTGATAACACAAAAGTCTATTAAACAGTTCAACAGTCTTTTCAGGAAATGCTTAAACATCCTGAAAGGCAGAAGGGCACAGAGGAGGTTTAGTGCAGAGCATTTAATGAGGATCTTTGTCTCATATTCAGGAAATGAGAGGCCTGAAAGAGGTAGCCATGCATATAGAGCAGTTCAAGATCTGTTTTCTTTTAACTGAGTCATTCTAAGTATAGAAGAATTTGCTTCTATTTTAAAAATATTGAAGTATGGGAACACTGGTCTGGTGTCTAATGTCTGTTTTATCATCTTTATACTGAACCCACTGATGGGATCACATCTTCTCTACTGTAACGACAAACTCCTGTCTCACTGGGCTACTACAGTGAACTTGGGAGATGCAGTCCTCCTGGACAACCTGGCATTTGTGGGAGAGGGAGTTGCAGGAAGAATAGAAGTTATAATGTTCTAGTAAAATTTAGGTTGAAAACTTGGAAGATCAGTTCTGATCAGCTGGCAGAATCTTTAGTACAGAACTGAAAGCATTATTAAAAAACAGCAGTCAAAAAAAGCCTTTTTAGATCCAACCAGTTCAGTGAGCAACAGAGCTTCTATTACAGTCTGTTTATTTACAGAATTGGCTGATGTCCCATCTGATACAAAAACCTTCAATAGCCTTACATACTCCCAAATGGCCTCTTCTCAAAATATCTCAATTTCCTGCTTTAAATCACTCTGAAAGACCCACAAGATCTCCATCTTTCTCCCTTGTCTTGCGTACAGCACTGCTTTCCTCAACTTAATGTCCCTAAGTCTTTCACACGTTATTGGGTAACCCCCACTTATTCCTGATTTTTCCCATATACTCCACCTGCCTTTTTCCTGATGCTTTTGCTAGTCTGCAGGCCAAAAGTTTTTTTAGGGAAACTAGAATTGGTAATTTGCTAACCATCTAGTTTTTGTTGGACGGTGTACTCTCTGTGGTTTAGTTTTGTTGTTCTTGTTGTTTCAGAGACTTTATGTTAATACTGCGTATATTTTGTAAATAATATCTTCAGGAACTCTTTGAGTGGAACAAGTATTAATTTCATCCCTTTGTTAGAGGAATAGCTCATGCATTGTTCTTTGAACTTTCTTCTTTCTATTCAGGTGTTTCATTTTATATATATTTATATGTGAATAACAGTGAGAATCTGTTAAATATATGTTGAGTCTGTTGACTCTGTCTTTTGCTTTATAGGGCCTTTCTAGGCTTTCGTGTCTCAGATTTCTTTGATTCTTACAGTGAAGTCTTTCATCTGTCACAAAGGTGTATTGTACTTTTTTTCCCCTCTGCTTCTAATCAGGTGAAGTGAAATGAGATCAAATACTAATGTAATATCCAATAAAAAGAAAATAAATGGAAACTTACCAAATTTCAGTTTTACCTGAAGTTGTTAACTTCATTATTTAATTCAAAGATATTTTCATGTGCAACCTCTCTTGCTTCCTTGTCACCAGTATATGATAGAGCAATCTTTAATTACAGGTCCTGTAGTACTTTTTTCCTAGGACGGATGGGTGTTCATCTATTACTACGTATTCAATGTCATGTTTTCTTTTTGTTATTCAGTATATAGTCCCTCATTTACTATTCATTTTTCAGTATCAGACCAGAAAGCAAAATTTATTTTTTTCAAATATTTTTCTGTAGTACTTGTTAGTAGAATATAAAGATTTCACAAATATTTATGTAATTACAATATATATGTGAATAACTGCATAAATATACAAATATATATAATTCCAACCTTTGAAGTTAATAGCATTCCCACTGAACACGTGGGTGGATGAGTTACAGACAGATTAAGTTAAAAAAGAGGGGATCAATCAATAATGGGTGCTTGGTTTGATATACATGAGGGGTTTTTTGGTTGTTTTTTTTTTTTTTTTTCCCCAGTGTAAATTAATATTTATTTGGATTTTTGTTACCTTCAATGCTAACTGGGGGTGCCTGGCATTAAGTTTTTCCTACCACTGTTCAGAAAATAAAGAACACCCAGCTAAATAATCTCAACTCAATCACATCTCAAAATATGCTTATTTTTGCCTCCACTAACTGTAAAGCTCTGAGGGATAGAATCTGATCTTACTGTGTTTGGTAAAGCCCCTTTACTCCTGCTTCTAATGGAGATTCAGAAGTGCACATATTCTTTTATTCTGAGGGTATGGCAGCATGCCACAAAATATAAGCAATAAAAGATCTATTTAAGGAAAAGATGTGCAGACTTTTCAATACAGACTAAACAGTGTCTTTTCCCCAGCCTTATTTGCGGAACTGATTAAACAGCTTGGCTGAAGTTTTCTAAGGATGTAGTATGAGACAGAAACAGAAAAATTAAAATTTCATTTTGAAAAGTTAGAGTTTTTTAGAGGTGGAAGTATTTGGATATAGGATCTCATAATAGTAGGCATCAAGCACCTGGCATGTTATTTAAGCAGATCTGTGGTGTAAGTACTAATGTCTTCTGAAAGTGTATCCATCATCTTATGCACATGAATTTAACAACAGAAGCTAAAATAGTTGAACTAATGATTACAGAGTTTAATGTTTTGTTTACAATTGTGTATTATAGACAATGCACATTTTAATACGACATTTTTAATAAGCATTTTTTGTTCTTGCTTTTAGGAGCCACAAAAATTGTTCCTGTTGAGGCTGCTCCCCAAGAAAGCGAACCCACAACTCCAGAGGCAACAGTTCAAGACCCATCACAACGAAGAGGATATCAAGAATATGCTATTCGGCAAACCCCATATGAACAGGCAATGAAATCTAGCAGGTAATTTTCAACTACTTCTATTTATGTTCATACAAAATAAGACTGAAATGCTTCCCTATCCATTTTCATGAAACTGAAATATTTTCTGAGCCTTTTAAATAAAGGAACAGCTGAAAATAATCTGTGCATAAGTTGTAGAATTTAAAAAGCCTGTGGAGAATACCTTTTTAAAATAAATTAAAGTAAACATTTCTGTCTATTATGAATATCTAGGGAAATTTTGACATATTATGTCACTAAGTTTCAATACTGTAAATGTAACTGGTTTGGTTTCTTTTTAGGTTGGGTCCAACTCAGCTGAAGATTTTTACATGTGAATACTGTAACAAGGTGTTCAAATTTAAACACTCCCTCCAAGCACATTTGAGGATTCATACAAATGAAAAACCTTACAAGTGTTCATACTGCAGTTATGCCAGTGCAATCAAAGCCAACCTTAATGTTCACATGCGGAAACATACAGGGGAGAAATTTAGCTGCGATTATTGTACGTTCACTTGTCTCAGCAAAGGCCATCTCAAAGTCCATATTGAAAGAGTTCATAAGAAAATTAAGCAGCATTGTCGCTTCTGCAAAAAGAAATACTCAGATGTTAAAAATTTGATCAAGCACATCAAGGAAACACATGACCTTCAAGATAAAAAAGTGAAAGATGTCTTTGATGAGCTTCGCTTGATGACACGAGAGGGCAAAAGACAACTTCTTTATGACTGCCATATTTGTGAACGCAAATTCAAAAATGAACTCGATCGAGACCGTCACATGCTTGTTCATGGTGATGAAAGGCCCTTTGCTTGTGAGCTCTGTGGTCATGGAGCCACTAAATACCAAGCTCTTGAGCTTCACGTGCGAAAACACCCATTTGTTTATGTGTGTTCTGTGTGCCTGAAGAAGTTTGTCAGTTCTGTAAGACTCCGTGCTCACATCAAAGATGTGCATGCAGATTTGCATGAGACTTCTGTTTTTAACAGTTCTATCAATCAAAGTTTCTGCCTCCTTGAGCCAGGAGGTGATATCCAGCCAGAAGCCCTTGGTGAACAGCTAGCACAAAGTGCAGATGAATTCACTATCATGAACACTGATGCTATTAACACACCACAACCATCTGCTTGTAAAGGTGAATCAACACCTGCAGATGTAAACCATAATGGTCAACATAATGGTGACTTAAAAATTGATACAGTCCCTTTGTTAGAATTTGAAAATCCTCTGGTGGAGAATGTAACAGAGACGCTGTGTCAGACAACAGACATAGCAGTCCCAAATATTCAATCCTGTGTAGCATCAGATTGCTTTCTGCTGAAAAATGGTACTTCTGGTTCTGATGAGTTAAAAGTTTCTCCTGCAAATGAAGAGGAAGTTAATCACTGCAGTTCTGTAAATGAGCAGGGTGAAGAAATTCAGCTTTTGCTGTCTGAAGATAGAAGTTTAAATCCAAGTCAGAACAATGCAGTGACTGAGAACCTTTCAGTCTCTGAAGAGAGAAATCAGTCTGTTCATTCTAGTGAATCAGAAACAAGCGATCCACCAATTCAAAATTCAGCAGAAACGACAAACCCTTTGCCAGCACCAGAAGCTAATGCAGCCATCAGTCCCCAGGCAGCCTCTTCTAATGCAGTTACATCAGACAGTGGGAGCGGAGCTGTTGCCTTTATGCAGATCTTGGATAGCTTGCAGAAGAGACAAATGAATACAGAGTTGTGTGAGAGGATAAGGAAAGTTTATGGAGACTTGGAATGTGAATATTGTGGTAAGGAGTAGTAGAATGATGTTTTTTGTTGGGGATTTTTTTAATTTTATGTAGTGGGCCATCTTTTTCCTGCTCTACTAGTTTAGTTTTTGATATATTTGTGTATCTTTGTAGCAGTATTAATTTTGTAGTTCAGTATGGATTCTGGGGTCCAGTGAGATTTGCTTTGGGCTGTATAAATAGAGTGAAATGACTCAAATCTCCTCAAAAAAATCACTAGCGGAATATAGCATAGCAGTGCTTTGCTAGGCTCAAGTTTCTGTTGATAGGAAATTTTATAGAATTAGGTTATTTCTGTCCACATGCCTCTCCCCACCCTACAACTTTAACTGGGGCCAAACACAGCAGATTTAGGCATATGATCAGCATTAGTCAGTCCATGCTTTAATGCTTAAGCTTCATTATCAGCTTAATATAAAATTCAATGTCTTTTTCATATAGTGTGGAAGGATGTATGATAATATACATTCTGTACAATAGATACATGTACTGGCATTTTTGTGACATGTTTTGAACCAGTTTTTTGAGATGAAAATTTTCATTACATAGTATCAGATCAAGACTGTTCTGATTGTAATTGGTTTTTTGACTTTATGAAAGTGGGAAGAATACACTGCTCCCATTTATTCTAACTGAAAATTTTTTGTGTTTGCTTAGGTGGAAAGGAAACAGTTTAGGATTTATTTTGTAGCCTTCATTCTTGAGAAGGGAAAAGAGTCAAAGATTGGAAAAAAAAAAAAGTTTTTGAAACGCCATAACTTTGTATGTTAGATGAAATGCTATGCACTTTTTGGTGCCATTATGTCAGAAAAGCTTTTAGGAAGGAATAACACAAAAGGAAGTAAAAAGGATTTTGACATTCTCTTTTAGTGTACAGTTGCAAACAGATTTAAAAGACTTCCTCATTAGGAAAAAAATCCTTGATATATATTAAAGTTGCACTTGTTAGTCTGTTTCAGGACATATGACACAATCTTTTTAGACAAAAGTGGTTTTGTAAACATATTTTCAGTAGTGAAGGGTCTTTAGGACAAATTTTCCTTAAAGACAAAAGGGACAGGATTCAAACTGTGTTGCCCAAAAAGAAAACTGAGTACATGTTGGAATTTTCACTAACAATTGTTTAGAAATTACTTTCTTCATGTCTAATTTTATTTTCAGGCAAGTTGTTTTGGTACCAAGTGCATTATGACATGCATGTTCGTACGCACACTCGAGAACATTTATATTACTGCTCCCAGTGCAATTATTCTTCCATCACCAAAAACTGCCTTAAGCGTCACGTCATTCAGAAACACAGTAATATTTTGCTGAAGTGTCCCACAGAACATTGCGACTACTCTACTCCAGATAAATACAAGCTGCAGGCACATCTTAAAGTTCACACAGAGCTGGTAAGTAACAAGCAAAACAGTATGTTTGTCTAAATTCAGTGTCATCATCATAATGTTTGGAATTGTGTGGTAATATTTGAAGACATAGGTAAGAGTTCTTACCTGAGCGCCCTCGGCATACTTCTGTACAGGGAATACATGAGCCATAGCAACTAGATATTTGGTCCCTCTGATAGTAGTTTCCAGTAGAATATGTCTATATCCATTTTCTCCCTTTGGTTTTCCCAGTATTCTCAGATTCTTACGGTCTTGACAGAGTAAAATGGGGTCCGGTACTATTGTTACTTTACTTCATTCCTTGGAGCTGAATTCCTTTCCTTCATGAATACATAATTGTGGTAAAATGAAAATATGTTTCTCTCTTAATTACTATAGACGGAAGAAGTTTAAGTTGTTGAAAAGAATTAGTTTTTTTCGAAATAGCTCCAACTAGTTGCAGCCAATCTCTTTGAACTTCTATCATTTTCTGTTGTGGTTACAAAGATGAAGAGATCACTTTTTATCCAGTCTTTTATCCTATCTTATCCAGTAAGCCTTCCAGCTCTGAATTCCATTGTGTTAAAAACAGGTCTGGTCTACTTCTTCAACATGCCCTGTTACATGTTTTCTTTGAGACTATGCAAGGGGCTGCATGCCTGACTGGAAGCCCTCTCTGTGCAAGACACTGCTTTGTGATCTTGCCCTGATCCAACATTATCACATGAATAATCTTTTGAGGAAAAATGTTTTCTACATCAACCCTGCTTGCATTTGTTTCAAAAGTATGTTTTGAAAAATATATTACGGTATTCAGAATAAGAAATATTTTAAAACTAAGGAATGAGATTTTTTTCTTCGTTGTTGATTAAGATGCTTTTTTAAAAGTGAAATTATTTACATGCTTTTCTTGGAAGATTAAGAAAAAACAATTATTTTCTTTACATCAGTGTTGTCTTCTTTTCCTACCATGTGGCAGTATCCTTTCTGCTTGCAAGGTATAGTTGATCTGGGACAGTCCAAAGTTGTGTATACCCAAAGAGGTTATAACGTGCATACACTGACACAGTGTATGAACACAGGTAAGTTCCTTCCAGTTCCAAATTGACCTCTAGAAAAGGAAGTTTGGCAAGTGCCTGCTCTCCTGGAATAATGCATTTAGTCCACTTTTGACTGTAGTCTTTCCTGAAGGCCATCTGGGGTGCTTAGATGGAACATAGGACCTCATACGATATTCTATGAAGATACTGGTAGTGAATAAAGTACAATTTAGGATTTCATAAAATGTTTGACAAGCATGCTCTTTGTAATTAAACTTTTTTGACTGATAATGCCAGAAAATTGGCATGAACTACATCCTTGCAATTTGGATTTTTAATAATTTATGTAGTAAAATACTTCCAGAAGGTGATTTACCCTTCTCCTGAATTTATTTTTATTCTTATTCCAGCAGAGGAGAAAATACTAGTTGTTTAATTGCAACACTCTCTCTTCTATCCTTTAAGAAAAAGGAAATATTCACACAGATGGGCCTTTCTTTGTTCTTTACACAACATTATGGTTTTCACTGGCATTGTCTTGTAAATAAAACTTACGCACCTTAGATAGAATGCACGACATGACACATTCCTCCTAATCACATGAGAAAGATCACAACTCACTTAGTCCTGTGATAAATATTGTTGCTACACTTCTTTTACTAGTGAAATGTGATGCTTGAATTAAGGATTGATGTTAATTTTTCCCCAGATGTAGACAGATTTCTGCATAGCTACTTAAAAAAGCTGTTAACATACAGTGAGTGCCTGTTGGTTTCAGGTCGTCTTCTGCAGTCAGCAGGTGGGCTCTCGACCAATATTTCCAACAGCTGAAGTTACCTTAAAGGTGTTTGTAACAGAACAGAATACTTCACCTTCTACTCTTGTTAAGTCCTATTCTTTTGTAACTGCAGGACAGCTTTAAAAAACAAAACAAAACAGGTGACACAAAAGGGAATTTTTTTTCCTCCTTTTGTCCCTTGATTCTGTAGTATTATAGTACAGAATCTGAATTTGTTATGAAATGTGCAGAAAGCTCACATAGTAGACATTCTTTTAGGCTGCTTTTGAATTTTTTATGTTTATGATGTCCATCTGACAGCAAAAATCTGTGTAAATGGTATCTGAGACTACTTAAGAAAAAAGAGCCTAAAATTAGATATCTTATATCCTTACGTAAGTATCTGTTTTTCAAGTGTGATGAATGTCCGACAGTTCCCACCAGGAAGATCATTTTCATGATACTAAATAGAACCGAGAAGATGCATTTCATAATTAAAAACAGTGTGACAGTGAGATCTTTCAGAAGTATGCTTACTGATGCTTACTGTCAAATATATTTGAGTATTTAAATGGATTGAAAAATTCATGTATTAAAATTTACTCAGTAACTAAACTTGGCAGTTCTCATATTGGCCCTTGTGCCCACTGCTTGGTGTAGTTACTTAATGCATACCTCACTGAAAAGGGCCACTGATTCCAAAATATAGTGCTTTAACAAACTACACACAGTTAAATGTGGAAAGCTACTTTAATGTTAATTTTAGTTTGCAAAATCAATTCTTAATAAATATTAAAGCTTCACTGGAGATAGAAGATATCAAAATCTTAGTTCAGTTCCTTGTATGAATGCCTATCTTTCATTACCTTGTTGCTGGCTGCTTTTCAACTGGACCCCTGTCTTATTTAGTGAACAGGATTAATGATGGTAATTAAAAAGCAGCTTACTCTTCATCCCTGTCACTCAGT
Source organism: Ciconia boyciana (assembly GCF_034638445.1). Taxonomy (NCBI): domain Eukaryota; kingdom Metazoa; phylum Chordata; class Aves; order Ciconiiformes; family Ciconiidae; genus Ciconia; species Ciconia boyciana. The sequence continues at coordinate 8,210,831 of NC_132935.1, forward strand.
ATATAGCCACCCATTTTATTCTCTATGCACCATCCAAGTCTTGCACTGAATTTGGGATTGCTTATTCCCTGGGGGATGATGATGGGGACTGTGTATGTGCTGCCTGTTGCCTCAGTATTAGCTACACATCGTTGTTACAGGGAAGATTTTTACTTTTGAAGTCTGGGAATTGAGGCTTGGCTTGATTTAAAACCAAAATTTTCTGTTTATTCTCTGATTTTTCAGTACCCATCTTTTACCTCTAAGGCTTGCGTAGTGTTTTTTGACAATTCTTGGCATTTATGGAGCTCTTTAGAAGTTCAAACCATGACATGTGTGAATCACTTCAATGTCATAGTACCTAGGAGAGGGAAGGTCAGTTTATAATGACTTTAGAATAATTTACAGTTGTGAATGAGCTAGTGGTAACGTTAGGGACCAGTTGTGGAACTAAACAATGCTGATGTAGGTACCGGGGTTTGTTTACAACCTCCAGTGGGTTTTACAATACTCAGTATGCTGAGCAGATAAACATCGCGGAGAGGTTTGTATCTGAAGTTATTTTAAATCTATATATGTAATTGATACTGCAAGATAAGCACCTCTGTAAAACTGGAGTTCAGACCCAGAACCACCACTTGCTCTTGGGTGCCTACATCTGCTTTCACGTACATTTTGGGATGTAAATGATTCTTGTCTTTGGAAGGATGCTTAGAAAATTCATTATGCTGCTGACCTTTCGTGTAATAGCATAGTTAGAGCTTTTGGTAGGAAGTGAGATGCTTGAGCTCTGATTGTTTATTTCCCCTTCCTGAGGAGTGTTCATTTTCAGACCGTCACTGGTATGGCTGTGATACCTTTGCCTCTGGAGCAGTGCCACTATGTAGTCAAGAATGCAAGGTACAGGAAAGGGAAGGAATTAACCAAAATATGTATGATCTAATGATCGGGCACTCAGTTGGAAAATAGCTTTTGTTCTTGGTCCTTGCTTCCATAATGAATGTCAGCTAGCCATTCATTTTTACTAGTAGTTATTTCACAAAAAAATGCTTAAGCAGTACTGTATGCAGGTGCTTGTCATTTTGTGAGCTGCGATTTCTGCTGCTTGCCAGACTTCATAAAAGTCTGTCTAGCCATTTGCAAATTTTTGTGTAGCCTCCTTCACACGTGTGCATAGCTGCCTCCTGGGTACATCAGATCCTTTTAGCTAAGTTGCATTTTAATAGGACATCAGCTTAATTCAAGAATCTTGTGAATATTCTGATTTGAACATCATGACAACTGTGGTGAAGATTTCTGGACGTTTTCACTCATTGGAAGTGTAACTCAGGGGCCTAATTCTGTTCCCATAGGTGACACAAATTAAATTTCTGTTGATCTGAGTAGATGCAGGAGCAGGCTTTGGCTCTCTATTCCTTTACGAAATTATACAATCAAATGTTGTGTTGAGTTGTGGGAAGTTTTGCTGGAAATGGTCTCAGAGTACCACTATTTAGTAGAGCTTTTTTCTATTTCCTGCTCATAAAATCATGCCACTACTACTAAAAGGAGGGGAATGGATTGTTGATATCTAGAATGTATTTGTCTAATTTGGGCCTAAACACTTCTTAGTATGGCCGTGGTCTTAAATTTACACTGTTAATGAAATTGATAACAAAGCAGTCAGGAGTTCACACAGTCTTTTTTGAAATTAGTGGCAGATTGCTGTATAGAACATATAATAGATGATCATATGTATTCTATGTATGTTCATAAGAGAAGATATTTGTGTTATCAGAATGTCTTTACTGATGAGTGCAATAGAATAGCTGCTAATGTTCTGATGTTTTGCCATGTAGGTCCCATTTAGTACTATTTGATTCATTAAATAAACTTCATAGTGGTCTGCTGGTTTAAATGCTACATATACAGAGACTTTTCATTTTTCTTTCGTGACTGTATACTAGTACATCTACCCCTTGAATTATCTTGAAACACATGCCTTAAAGAAACAAAATTATCTTCAGAGCGCTATAAATTGGTAATGCAATATAACTGATGCTTTCTTAGCACAATTTTGATTTATTTATATAAAGAGAAAGGCATTGTGATTCCTATGTAAGTGGCCTTATTTATATAATGAAACATAGTATAAACAAGAAAATTCTGTGATAGTATTAGACTAATTTTTTCACTAGGTTTAAGAATATTTATGGAACCAATTCATTCCTGAGTTGTGGAATGTGAACAGTACTTTCAGTCAGAAAGCTAACTTTATTTTGGAATTATTTTAAGTTTCTTATATTTTCTCAAATTGACTAATAGGGGGATTAAGCAAATCTCAGGAAGTGTGGAAATGACTTTGAAATTCAAGTAGGTGATTGGATTATGCAGCTGGTCTCTAACAAAGGTAGATCCAGCTCTCTTGATACTTTGCTTCTGTTTGTGTCCTTCAAAAAAACCCCCTCAAAGTCATTTAAAAGGCAGGCAGTCCGATAAGGCATAGGATAAATAACTTTTATTCTTACCAGAGGAAAACTTGCATGCTGAGAATGTGATGAAGGTATTACTACAAGCTGAGCCTAAGTCCTTCAAAGTGCCTCTGTCATCACCTATGACAAGAGCACTATGAAGAGCTAGAGCTGTGGTGGGGGAGAGCTTCTCTGGGGCTCTGTGTTGTGACATGGGTGCTCTGAAATACTTCATTTGCCACAGAGGATTTCTTAAAGGCTGGTTTTGAGAGTGATCTACTGAGGGACTAGCACTGTCACAAGGTCTCAGGGCAGCAAGAGAAGTACACTTAAACATTCAAAACTAATAATGTAAGCTCCAAAAGTCTGTGGCACTGATCTGGACAAACAACAGTGAAAGGTTTGGCTTCAGCTGGATGCTTTCTGTGAGAGACTGGAGCTTGACAGATACACTTTGAAGGGACTTGGTGCTCAGAAGTGCAATCCGTTTGTTACACTATAAAAGATAGCCCTTTTGAAGATCATTTACTGCAGAACTTGGTACAGATAACTTTCTAACTGCTTGAAGAAAGCTGTTTGGATTATTTTGTTATTGAAAAATTTTGTTACCGTCATGATGTGGAAAGATGTGTTCTTGGTGCCCATACTTTCATGTTGCTTTATAGCTCTTGATGCATTTACTGATGATTTTGATTTTTTTCTCTCAGGCCTAGGCTTATAACCTTGCCTTCCTAAAGAGTATTAGCAAGAATATAAAGTTGTCACAATTATAGCTTTTTAATTAAAGTAGCGTGTGTGGAGTGGAGTGTTGGGTTTTGTTTTGGTTTTTTTTTGTTATTTAACTTTATGAAACAGCAGGGTGTATTTGTCTTAGTGTTCTGGGCACACTAAAAAATACTTAATACAATGAGTATTAAATACCAACAACACCCAACTGTACATTAAAAGTATACTATTTTTTTTTCTTCAGTTATTGTATATTTTAAAATCAGTTATATCGCAAGTTTGAGGAACAGACTGAGATCTGTCAAGAAATTTCAGCTGGCCCCTCAACAGCCCCTAAATGATACTGTACTTATGGTTTTCTTATATGTGCCAAATTATGACTGTGGTCATGCAACCCAGTCTTTGAAAAGGTGCAAACATTGCTATAGAGTTTTATTAGAATTAATCTGCCAATTTTCATTTGAGTAACGTGTTCAGGTAGAAGTCCGATATCATCAGTAGCAGGTTTCGGGATAATAGGTTGTATCATTTGAGAGACCCTAATTCTGCAAATTAACAGCTCTTTCTCAAAGATTTTGTTAGCATTGTAGGCTCCTTGAATCTCTTCTTCCAAAAATGAGCTAGTATTCTCTTCTCTTCCTTCTTCACTTGAGATTCTCAGGGCTCAAAACGGTAACTGCCCCAACTCCATCATAGCAAGATACTGTCCTTGCTCTACTCAGGGTGGTAATCCTTTAGAAGCTGCCATCCCCAGTCCCCCGTGTAGGTTTTGTCACAGGAGCAAATGACCTTCTAACAGCACAGGCAGAATTCTCCACATTAATGGCAATGAGAGCTTCATATCCCATATCCTACTGTCATGAAATTATTTATTGCTATTTCAGCACATGAGTTCTAGGGCTACTTCTGCTTTTAACTTGTAGGTACTTCAACATAGGGATTTCTTTCTCAGAGGTAAATGATACTGAATGCAAATACCTGCATCATATTCCAAAACCTGCTTGCCGTGAAAACCCATCAAATTTTGCTTTTAAGAGAGATGTCCATTTATAGATGTATGGCTGCGGCATATAGACACTAATAACCTCCTTGTACATTTTTCCTTGCTATTTAGAGATGCTGTTTGGTCTCGGGTCAGAAACTGGTAGAGTCCAGGACCCTTATTTTCCTGTTACCTCCAAATTTCTCTTTCATAACACAGAGGTCTGTCTCTTTTTGATACAGTAATCCTTCCATGCTCTTCAAGAAGTTTTCTGTCCTCCTGAAATAACTAGTGAAATATCTGTACTGTAGCTTCAGCTTGCCTTTTACAGTGATCTCTTGGTAGTTTGGTAGGTACACATCTGCCACCAGGTCATATGTTATCTGGTTATCTACCTAGTTGTCAGGACTAACTAGATTTCACTCCATCTGTTGTTTTGATAATCCATTCATACATTAATCTGGTCAGTGCAGAGGTGACTAGACGACCCACTCATTTGATTGAGCATCCAGTCTGTTGTGTCAGCAGGTGCTTCTGGAAAGAACAACCTCTTCAATTTACATAATAAGTGGCAAAGATTATTTTAAATTGTGTAATTTACCAATTAATGGAGAAAAGTCCTACATTTTTATGTGGACTTAGATGCGTTTGAGGAATGATTAAAATTACAATTGCACTAAAATTGCATATAGGAAGAAATTTCATCAAAACTCTCCAGTGCAGCTTGTTTGATGGTGTTAAATCTTTCGTAGCATCAGTGACACTGATAAAAGCCAGAGCAGTCTGTCAGTTTTTAAATCAAAATAGTAGAATAACACTTTATTGGTAATACATAAAATGCTGAATATTTATAAAGTAGTTAGAAATGTAGACACTGAATAAGTAATGGCATCTGTCATTGTTAACTCTTGTGCTCAGTTTCAGGCCATTAAGTAGTATTATAAATACATGTACTGCTGGATATCTTCAGAATAATGAGATCTGATCCTTAGGTTTCGGAAGGGTGGACTTGTGAAAAAACTGAAAAACCCCTGAATATTACTGCTTATATCAAATACGTTTTCTTCAGTTATGTGACTTGATCTTTCGACTCTTGATTCTCTAAAGAGTCAGTCAGAAGCTAATGCTTATCTTTATTGTGCATGTTCTCATGTGCTGTAACTTGGAGCCGTTCATTCATGAGGATTAATGATGTGCTTAGAATACTTCAATGTTTCTCCTTCACTTATTTCACTATAAATATCTTCATTTTTTCCTTAAAAACTGAACCTTCAATTATAACTTTGTTGAGAACTGTGTATTACTGAATAATGACTACAGTGATTACAACAGTGGACTGATAATGCAATCTCTTTCTTTCTTTCTTTCTCGCTTAAGGATAAAAAGAGTTATTCCTGTCCTGTGTGTGAGAAGTCATTTTCTGAAGATCGACTTATAAAATCTCACATCAAGACAAATCACCCTGGTAAGAAAAAATCAAGGAAGATTTCTCAGTCTATTGCAATAAATGGATAAAGGTTTAGAGTGAGCAGTGTAATGTGATTACATTCCAAAGAAAGAATCTATGTCTAATTTAAGTGGTTTAGCGTAAGAATTGTATTGGGTTTGCAGATGTTAGAATTTAGAGTGTAAAATGTTATTGTTGCAGCTTGTGTGTTGTGGCGTATATCAGGTAATTGTGCTAAGAAATCTGTCTTCACCTGGCAAAGAACTAATTTCCAGAAGAGGACCTAGGTGAATTCAAATTAAGCATTGGGAAGCTTGGAATTAGTCATATAGACATCCTGTAACAACCCATGAGACATAAAATTCCCATTGGCCATACATAAACTGACAGAAATGCCTTCATTGCACATTATTTTGTCTGTAGGTAACTGACGTGAATGCAGAGGTACCTGAGCTGACTCTACACGTGCTCAGTTAGTGTGTGGCTGGGCTTTACCTCCAGGGCCAACTGAAGTCTGCAGCAGGGCTCTTACTAGAACCAGTTGTGATGTAGTATGGCTAGTATTAAGCTGGAGCTGACAAGCCTGGCTGGATCCAAGCTAACCACTGCAGTCCATTCAAACTCTGTTTATACCTTGTATTCTAGTGTCCTGATTTATCAGTGCAAGCACAACATAAAATGAAAGCGGTAAGTCAATGTGCTGTGCCTGAGTAAACAATCCTTTCTCAAATCTTGGGAATTCAGTGCCAAAGTGCTCAAGTGACTGGTGCAGGGGCTGATTTAAATCTGACTGATGGGAACTCGGCAGAGCCGCATTGGCGTGTCCATACTTTCCTCCTCAGTATCTGTGTTATGTTGGTTAGAAAGGCCCACTGCTACTGTGGATGAAGGAGAGTTGCACTGGCCAGTGTACTTTAATTAACTCATCTACAGTGTTACTTATCACCTGACATAATTTGATATTAAGAAAGAAAATACCGGCCATGCTCAAACTGAGTTTGGGGAAGAAAAGATCCAATTAAAATGATGTCACTTTTCTTGTCTTTGTCAGAAATACAACATAATGGGTAAAGCAGTAGTTTCTTATCTTCCTACTGCCACTAGATAGTGCTAGACCCGTGTTTTAAACAATTTCCTTCACTTTAATTTCAGACTAACTCCCACTTTAGCTCTTCAGTTACCAAACCTCTTTATTTGCAGACCACTCTACAACAGTGTGGTTGGAGGGCTTGTCATACGTCAGGGGACATGTCTGATGCAGCAAAATGAGATGAGGAAAGCCTTCTGTGCTATACTGTAGTCAGGAGGTATGTCACCCAGTAAGCATAGAAATTGAATCTCAAGAGCTGTGCCTATAAAGCCTTTGTGCTGTCTCAGCCAGGGAGTATAGGAGGCCTCCCTAAATAATGTGATCTGTGAACTAGCAGTACGTTATATACGTGCCCTTACAGGTTGCCATTGGTCTGCACTGGTCCATTGACTGCTGAATTATTAGTGTTTGCTGTGTCTGGGGTCCAGAAATACCAGTTAACTCTGGAGCCCTGACGTGCTAAACTCATGCATTTAAATACTTTTAAACAATTCATTTGGTATCTGAATCCCTCTAAAAGTATAGTGTACATTTTTTGATCCAGGAAAGTGGGTTCTTTTAAATCTGGGTTATAATAGAGGTAAGGTTAAAAAAGAAAAGCTGCGCAGCCTATTATTTTGTGTCCTCATTTTTAATTCATATATCACAGGCAAATAGAACTTAGAAGCAAAATACCAGATTTATTAGATATATTTCCATGGTACTAAAGAAATACTACATCTAAGATATGCCTATGCAGTAGTTATGCAACAACACTGTTTTAATATATGGAGGAGAATTAATGCACGAATCTTTTTCCTATGCATGCTGTCCTTGTAATCAGGAGGAAATCCTTTATTCATACAACATACTTAATTACAAGCCAAATAAATGTGAGGGCTCTGATGGTGTAAGCTATCAAGTACTACAATGGAACGAGTGCAATTGTTTTTAAAAATCTAAATGGAAAAGAATAAAGATGAAAGGAAAAATGGATAGTGTTAAAAGGAATTGAATTTTAAAACGACATATCAAAAATTAATTTAAACTGATACCCTTTCATATTTATCATTAAAATGCTATTTCTGGAGCTGCCCTCCCCTTCCTTTCTTAACACCATTCAGCATGACGCCTCTCTTGTCTCTTCTATTTCATCAAGTAGAAAGTACGAAATAAAACAGTACTCCTTCCCCTTCTAGGTTTGCAGAGAATAGGAGTTGAATTCTGGTCCCATGAAGGCAGTGGGACAAAAATCTCTGTAGGCTTTGGTAGAGCAGTATTTCAAACCAAAGAGATGAGAGAGCTTGGCTTTATTGCCAAATGATTTGGGTACTCAGCAGTGAAAGAGGAGTCTTGGATTCTGGTCCCATCTCTCAGAATTATCTACCTTTTCATCCACTGTCTGATTTAATATGATACTTGTTAATAGCCCTGAGACATGAGAGGCATCAGCTTTCATAGATCTCTACTGAGCAGACAGACTAGCCTGCAGTCATGAATGAAGAATCTAAGCCATAGAAGGCAGATGAGAGTTCAGGCTTGTGTCTGTATTTTTGTTTTTTGGGTACTTTAGAATATATCTCTGCTCAGTTCATGGGCTTTTATATTTCGCTTTTGAGGTTGTTTTCCTTGTGCATATGACTTCAGACAGGACTTTTGATTCCACTCAGGCACCAATCATCAGGAGACTAGGTATGACAGTTCATATTTGGTAAAAATCTAAGTTTAGACTGTAACTTTGAAATTTTATAAGAATTTGGGCATAATAAGTCATCAACTTCATGTCTTAATGTTTGAATTGCATGAGTGCTGTACTCATTGAGTCGTGATATTTAGCATTTTATTCATCTGAAATGCGTTGAGTAATTGGATTTATTTTTTAAAAGCATTTGGCAATGTTTTCATTATGTGTATTTGGGACGTTTTAATTTAAACTTCATTATTTTGAGCTTTTTCACTGTGACAACCAAAACATTAGATGGTATGAAGGAAAAACGTAGAAAGTTAAGAGTGTTTAGCCTGAATAAGTGAAGGCTAGGAGAGGAATCTTAGTTGCTGTCTTCAGCTATCTAATAGGCGATTAAAAAGAAGACAGAGCCAGTGTCTTCCTGGAACTGTACAGTGAAGGGACATGATTTGAAGGAAGGAGATTCTGGTTAGAAATTAGGAAAATAATTTTGACTGTAAAGGTGTCCAAACACTGGAATGGGCCAAGAGAGTTTGTAGAATCTCCATCCTTTTGATATGTTCAGAACAGGACTGGATATGACCCTGAGCAACTTGATGTAACTTTGAAGTTGGAACTCCAAAGTTGGCCCTGCTTGGAGCAGGTGACCTTAGAGGTCCCTTCCAATCGCATTTATTCCGTGAATCTGTTTTTTCCTTTAAAGTTTCTGATTATCAGGCATTCTGATCATTATAGCTGTGGCTGAAGTGAATTGTCTTCAGGTCCTTGACATCTGGAAATCTGGGGTGAAATCTTGAATAAAGTCTTTTGAAAATATTGAAGAAAAAAGTGCCAAGTTAGCTTATTGGGAAAGTTCATAGTTGGAAAATGATTTCTAAGCCAGTGGCACACCCAAGGTTTTTTTTATATTTAATTTATTTTTTTTTTTAACCAGGCAGTGGAGACACTGAGTACACAGATCAGGAGAGAAAGGACAGAACATCCCAGAAGCCCTAAGGAAAAAAATGTCCTTATGTTCTTTGCTCAGGTCTTATCTGAGTGGCAGTAGGGGAAGTAGATCATTTAAAAAGTTGGAGTAAATCAGGATCTAGCTCTTCAATATTACTTTTAGAACAAATTCCCTCATGTCCTTCTGGTTTTTATTACTTTCACATTTTTCTCAGAGGTTTCAATGACTACTATTTCTGAGATTCTTGGCAGAAGAGTTCAGCTGAAGGGACTTATTGGAAAACGAGCTGTGAAATGTCCCTACTGTGATTTTTATTTTATGAAGAATGGATCAGACCTTCAACGTCATATTTGGGCTCATGAAGGTAAAACTCTGGTTTTAAGCTTTTGGACATATAATCAGTCTCATATTCCACACAAGCTTTGCTGACATAAAAAGGAATTAAAATTTATTGCTATATCTGAATCAAAAACTTTAAGCTACAGTAGAGGTTAAATAATCAGTTTAATAGATTCCAGATCACCTATGTAACTGCACACTCATAACATGAATAGACAGCTTAAATGTTTTATAAAATTAATAAGTTTCTGACTCAGTTTTTTCCAAAACTCATTCATAAACGTCTATAAAGTATTCTGTAATAAATGTGAGTAAGGAGTAAGGAGGAATTAAATACATGCTCAGTATCTTAAAACAAGTAATTTTCTGTATCTTCTCATGAATAACTGCTGTGCCTTTCACATTTGTCTAAAAATACTTGATCTGGAAATCTATTAATAAAACAATTGAAATCCAGTTGCTTTGACGTATACATATAAATTCTGTGTGTATTTTAATTAAATCATGCTGAGCATGGCAGCTAGCTGACATGGACATAAACAGCAATGAAAAACCCATAAAATAATGCTGATTGTATCTATGACGTTTTAGGGAAAAATTCCAGCAATATGGCAACACACAGGTTAAAAATCCCTTGAATTTAAAATCTCTGCCCAGTAAAATCTTGTGTCTATCCAGTCTGTCTATTTTTATAACAGGTGGAAGACCACTCGTATGCTCTTTAGTCAGTTAATAATCTATGGAACAGATTACCTATGGTGTTTGAGCATTATTTTGGATTCTTTAGCCATCCCTGTGCATAAAGGAGATAATGGGATTGGGTACTCTCAAACTGATATTTTGGTTCCAAAGTGTTTGTTCCCATGCAGATAGTTCAGACATTTATACTGGTACTGCATATTTGTTGGAATGCTTTAACTATGAGCTTACCTGCCTGCGTACTATAGTAGTGGTCCTCTCCAGTAGCCTCTACTCCATTAAGGAGTTTAGGTAATGCAAAATTGTAGGCTTAGAACAATTACGTGTGTATTCCATAGATACAGTTTGTTTATTCTGCCAGGAAAGCTTGGAACGCATCTCATCTAACTAGCAGGAGAAAGAGGTGAATAGAAATTTATTCCCAAATCAAAGTGTGCAATCGAGTCTGCTTAAAGTAGGCTATAATTCCTCATGCTTGTAAATCTAGTTTTAAGGTCATGCATATCAATCTAAAACTGCCAGAGCCTCATGAAACTGTTGAACTACTCTGCCCGTTCAGATTTATTCAACTTTTCTTTGAAGGATTTATTTTGTTCTTGGAGACCTTCCGCTAGATGACATACTGTATGTCTCTCTCTTACATGCTTTGGACTGTTTGAGAGAAGTGAAATTGTAAGTGCTTGCATCTTACTGAGGGGCAAAAAACCCCCAAAAAGTACTACTGCGTGAGCCATTAACAAATCTGATACTAATTAACAATAAAATACAGCTTTGCACATTTAACTTCTCCTTACATATTAAGTACCTAATGAACCAGTCCTCCTTAAAACAGGTTTCTTCATTCTTTATTGTATTAAATAGAGAATTATAGTTATTTGAAGACTTTTAGAGGGAGATTTGGTATGTACACCAGCTAGGCATCAACTTAGGCAAGTCTGGATTCTACTTTTAAATGAAGGATGGACACACCAAGACCAAAATATTAGTATTTGCTTGGTTAAACTCAGTACCTGGCCTGAGTACCTGGCCAGTACCTCAGTACCTGATCTGAAATTTCCTTCAAAAAAATTCCACCCTCTCATCAAAAGGTACAGCTTGTTTGTTTCATAGTATATATTTTTTTTTTATTTTTAGGTGTCAAACCCTTCAAGTGTTCTCTCTGTGAGTATGCCACTCGCAGCAAGAGTAACTTGAAAGCCCATATGAATCGTCACAGCACTGAGAAAACACACCTTTGTGATATGTGTGGGAAAAAGTTTAAATCAAAAGGCACTTTGAAGAGCCATAAACTCCTTCATACTGCTGATGGTAAGTGCATGTTTATTAAATACAAGTTTATTTTAGGGCAATAAATACTGGCTGTACTATAGGACCTTATTAACAAGCATTTTTCAATCTAACGCTAAGTGCTACTTAGAAATTTTGTTTAGTCCCAGGTGACACTGTTTGTGAAATAATTCAAAACTTTGCAAAATTAATTTCTGAGAAAGACAGACAGCTGTTTCTTTCTGAAATTTTGTGTTGGCTTTATATCCCTTTATATTCTTACAGAGAATTGTTCATCTCAATAGAAATTTGGAAAAAAAAATAGTTCCATGGTTGTGTCTTACTACTTTCTTCTGTGAAAATACTGTTAGGAGTTCCTGAATTCAATAGCCCAATAGATGCAAGGCTTCTGCAGCTCTGTGTCCCCAGGTCTAGTCAGCCAGTGGCAAGCATGAACATGTATTCTCTATAGGCACGCATGCAGCACATGCATTTGCTCTGTAATTTTAACGTCTGTGATGATAACAGAAAAAAGTGAGATGCAAATCCAGAAAAATATCACCTTTTCTATCAAAATTTGGGACGCAACAATACTTTATTCCTCTGGGGTTATCAAATTGAAGTAAATGATTTAGCAGGATAAGTCATACAGACCTTCATTATGACTTAGTAGCTTGATCTTTGTTACTCATGCAACGTTGTGAAACCTCATTCCACTCTTTATTGACCATTTCATTTAAATTCTTTTTAAAAAAAATTTGCATATTCATTAGCATTTTACTTTCACAGTGCACAATGCTTTGTTACATCTTTAGAATATATGTGAAGTTTTTGTGTCAGAGATATTTATTTATTTTTATGTGTGCTTATATCTGTACATATAAGTGAAAGAGATGATCCCTTTTACTATATGATCCCTTTATCTATATGATAGATACTATAGGAAGCGTATAGTTACTGGAGTATTACCAAAGTTACTGGAGTATTACCATGAGTTAGTAAATCATTCATTATTCAAAAAGTACTTTCTGATATTTTGAAATACCTTGGTCAATAACAAGCAGGTCTTGCACATACATCTAAACGTCATATGCAAGAATCCAGATTTACTTATCAAATACAATCCTCAACTGATTCCTGGCTGGGAGAAAGATGCAGGTTGTGTTTGAATTAAAAGGAAATCTGGAGCACGATCAGACTATAAAGAAAAAAAAGGTCTCTTTCTATGATGCTGTAAAAAAATACCCTGCATGGGATTTCATTTCAAAATCTTTCTGTTTTGTTTTCACCATCTGGCATGTCCAAATAGTGAAATTCAGCAGTGAAAGTTGAATTTGCTTTTACCTGTGAGTTAGTTCTATTTCTTGAACAAATCTATATGTGTGTAAGTAATTATTGTAATTCAGCTGAGGCTGCTTTGAAATTTGGCACTGTTAAGAATAGCACTGTTAAGAGGCAATGTTATTACCAGGAGCCTTTTTTATCTGGCTTCAGACTGTCATCTTCTGCAATAACTGAGGTGACTGCATGTTCCTTTTTGATGCACCTCCCTTTTTGACTGATACAAATAAATCCAAGACTTATGCTCTTTTGTTTTGCTTTTTACACTTCCAAAAGTGTTCCAGGAAATTCCCTGTACCTTTGGAAAATTGATTTTGCCATTGGCTCCAGTGGAAACAGAATCTCACTGTCTGTGGAGTCTTAAGTAATTTTCCTCACTAAGTCCACCCCAATAAACCTTCATGCATTTCAAACACTTGTGAAAAATAAGATAACATTGTCACCAGGAATGTAGTGTATGATTTGTCAAGGGACTTTCAGCCTCTTGAATGCTGATAGTTTCTCTTTGCCCAGTGTCCCTTTCTATAGTGACAGTACTTCAAAAGTTCTTACTAGCGCACATCTAGTGTTCTTCAGTTATTTCACAAATAAATGAATTTGAAAGATGTTTTGCTGTTTATGAGTCTTGTCTTCCTGACTTATGAATCCAGACAATTTTTATTCAAATATCAGCCCTGCAAGGTCAATTTAACCAGTGAAATATAAAGTAGTTTTCTGTCTGCTTTATTCTTCTCTAGAAGACAGACTTCTCAAGAGTGGCATGACAGAAAACAATTCCGTAGTCCAGGCTTATTACTGTTTGTGATTAGAAATAAACCAGAAAACCTGGTTTTCGTTATTTTAATTAGATCTCAGAAATTGTCTTAAGGTTTTTCTTAGCTGTGTTTTATGGAAACTTTCACACTCAGTATAAAATGCTTGTAACTTTTTTGAGCGAGATCCAGAATCTAAAGAAACCTGATCTCTTTAGGATAATACAAAATATTCTGTATTGTACTTCTCCATCCTTGCTTTTGGTTCTTTTGCTTTTGGAGTCGTTTTTAGCACATACTTATTCCACGTCAGTCAAATACAGTTTGCCAGCCATGGGCATTTAATACAGGAATGAATCCTTTCTCTATTTAATACACCTTGTAATTTGGCTGGAGGTAGCAGGGCTGATAGAATCTTAAAGACAAAATATGGAGAAAGGGAGTATGAAACCCAGAGAATAAAAGGAAGGAAATTGTGTTATTTTAAATCATGAGGAGGAAAAAAAGATTTGGGAGAGAGAATGCTTTGAAGAGAAAGTAAGAGAAACCTACAGAATGGTATTATGTTTGGGAGTTTCACTCTTTGCAAAGCCACAAACAGCAACAGATGTTTCTTGAAAAAGTCAGAGAGAATTCATTCCTGTTAGAGAATCCTAAAAATATATCATGACAAAATCTGACCATCTTGCCTTAAGAAGGACTCAGACTAATGATTTCAGGGCCAAAAGCAGACTCTCATGATCACGAAGTCTGATCTCTTGCAGCGTACAGGCCATAACTTAATCTTATAATTTTGCATCACATTTCTGCTGGATTGTAGTATATATTTTTGGGAAGGGCTAAGCAGACTTGATTTAAAGATGTCATATGACAGGGCATCCATCTGATTTCTAAGCAAATTGTCATAGTCATTAATCATGCCTTCTGTTAAAAATACTGACTTCATTTTAGACTGAATGTTCTGAGCATCAGCTTTCATTAGTTGAAATTCCAGTTCTTGTTCTTCAATGTTATTGTTGCTATTTCGGCTTGGAGGGTTAATACCTTCAGTATTGATGCCTGACTAGAAAGCTCCCAGGCACGTAAAGAAATTTGAAGTATAATGTCTTGTCTGTGGAACTTAAAGTAACACCTTTCTTTGGATGATACTTCTGATCTGAAGTTTGTTTTTTTTTTTTTTCCGCAAAGCAATATATATAAATTGCATTGACTCTATTTAATTGCATTATGTTGTGTAGAAGACCGGCTTACAATGCAGATTTTCAGTCTGCCAAGCACTCAAGAGATAGAGACTGTCTCAAATCTTTCAATGACTTTTTAGGTTGGTATCTGAAGGAGCAATGTTTATGCAAATAGGCACCCATTGTCTTTACCCCACTTCTGGTCCACTCTATGATTTTTTGAAACAATTAATGCAGAAGAGTAGAAGTTCAACAGTTACTTTAACTCTATACATTCTGAGAAAATGTGTACCCAATTAAAATAAAGAAATATGAATCAGCACTCTCCAAGAACAGGTCACAGAACCTACCCATTATACCTAGTGTTTGGTAGCCACCAGCATGTAAGTCACCGCATAAAAAGTGTGAACTAGTCCCAGTATGTACTTTCTGTTGCCTTGTGTGACTGTATGTGAGACTTAGGGTTACTGCAGAGATTTAGATGAGAAAGGACAAAATGTCACGATGATCAAGGCAGGCAGGCATCATTCAATGTGGTGTTGATGGAGCAACTTGTGCCCATTGTTTTAAAATTGCATAAGCAGAAGTGAAAGGTTAAACACAAAACCTCCGTATTATTTGCTATTCTAATCTTATTTTTTGTCTATAGCATATTTTATTTCTCCCTGTATCCAGAGTTAAGCCAGTGTAGAAAACACATAACCAAATCTTGTGGTAAAAATAATAGATCATCTCATACCCTACCAGAAATACATCAAGAAAACTTACAGTGGAAAAAACAAGAAAATTTAAATGTATTTGAATCATAACAATTCAGTGCTTGGGACAGAAGTAGGTAAAAACATGTGAACACGACCAAACGTGTGTTTTAAGGATTTCCAAATCTGCTTTACAAATAGCAAAATAACTGCCTGCAGTTGTAGATAATTGATTTCCTTCTTCCATTTAGGCTGCACTGTAACAATTCTTTTTCTTCTTTCACCAGTGACTATCCCAGGAGTATCTAGACTATTTAATGCTTATAGTTTAAAGATAACACTCGAGCCTTTTTTCTTCCTTACTCTGCTCTTAGCTCTATTTAACCAAAATTTTGCAGAGCGAGTGCCAGACTTCTAGTATTGTTCGTTGTTCATTCTTAGCATTTTGGAAATTATCTTTATGAGGAAATATAAACAATAGTTTTCTGAACTTAAACAGAAAAAAGTTATTCCATTTTCTATTCCCATTTCAGGAAAGCAGTTTAAATGTACAGTGTGTGACTATACAGCTGCCCAAAAACCACAGCTCCTACGTCATATGGAACAACATGTCTCTTTCAAGGTAAGAAAACATATAAATTGGGCTTATTGGTAAGTCATTTAGAAATACATGGAACTTCAGACAACAGTTTTAAAATTGGCACATTTTCCTGTTTGGTGACAATTATGGCATCTTAACATTTTAATATTTTGGGACTTTTGACTTTATAGTCAGACTTTTGAGATAGGGTTATTTTGTTCATGGACAATTTTATAATTACTGTCTTTACTTGCCAAAAATATATGTATGTTGCAATATAAAACAGACATTATTGGGTTTTTTGACTGTCAGTCCTTGAGAAAACTAATCTAATATGTACCTTAAAATGTCCTAGGGAAGTAGGAAAGTGAATCCCATACATCACTGCTCATTGCCCACCTTAATTTTCTCTGAAAGTTTGCCAGTATAATGTACTATAGATGAGTTCATATACTTGAAGAAAATTGAAGAGGATTAATTTTAAAACACCACATTTATCTGAAACATGTCTTGGAAAGAGTTTTGAAGGTTATTAATGTTTCTATGAAGTGTTTAGATTAGAGATATGGTTTATTTTAATAAATTGTAGTATGGTTTTATTCCTAAATTTCACATTGGTTCTCAGCATGATAAGTATTGATGTAATGAATTGTGAAACGTTATATTCAGGAAATAGAAATTATACTAGTTTCTTTTCCAGAAAAATCCAGTATTTTGTATGTATGAAAATGTTCATTTTAATGTAACACTTTATCTTGGCAATAAGCATATTTCTCATTGAAAACATCATCCTATTTTCATATGCAACATCTTTCATTATCTAACAAATCATTTTGTTTCTACAAAGAGTACACTTCAGCCATTCTTCATAAGTACCAATGCTACGTACCTCCATAAAGCAGAAAGGAAGACAGTCTTTTGATTCATGGTTTAAGTTTTGGAAGACAAGACATATAAGAAAAGAAAGCAAGTCATCTAAAGGGATGATACCTTTTGAACAAATAATTTTTCTTTCTTAAGTAGGTAGTTTTGCTGTGGACTTATCTTTTTAAAAGGATTTTTTTCTAAATGAAAATACATAATTTTCTTTTTTTAATGGCTAATGGGATGAATGTACTCATAATGCAGTTCTTGAAATATAGCTGGTTCTGACCTCGGGATCAGCTTTAGAACTGTTGGCTCAGCACCTCTTTTCAGTCCTCTGTCAGCATGCATGTAAGTGTGGCTATTCAATGCATTATCAGGAGAACTGCAAACACTGAAATAGGTCAATCAGGAGTATTTGTCAAAAGTAGTTCAAAAACTGTCTGTTAGTAATGAGTTGCCTTCTTCTGGGACAGTTGTTTGCATGCATATCAAACTCAGAGGAATGTCAGTAGTTGTGCAGCCTAATGATAATTTAATCCATCATATTTCCAAGCTCCGTGAATTTGCAGTCCCGCTATCCGATAGCAGATAACGTGGGACATGCAAGTATGTAGAGAGTGGTACAAAACCACAGCAGCTGTCTGGATTATTTTATTGAAAAAAAGATAGTTTCAGCAATAGAAAAGGAGAGTACCCCTCTCTGAAAACTGGAATAGCTGAATGTTACAGTACCCTCTGAATTGTAAGGTTAAGGGAATTTGAACACCACTTTTCTTCCTTATTTTCACTGTTTGGAGCCTGAAGGAAGATCACGAGCAACAAGGTTAGGCGAGTGTACTGTTCAGTGGACCCTGACTGCAGACATTTCCCTGCTTTAAATTCAGCTTCTTAATAAACATTTCTGTACCAACCATTTTCTGCTGACTAGCTTTAGGTGGGCCTGGTTGCTGTGCATAAAACATTTTGCATCCCATTCTGGGGTACTTGACTTTTCCCCAAGGACTTTGGTCAGTGTCTGCATTCTTCTCCAGGACCCTAATGGTGCTGTCAAGCTTCCCATACTGTGACATATCTCAGTTAGAAGGTTATTCTCAAAGGCTGACTTCAGGCACAAACGCTTGTTTTCCTAAACTTTTTCTTTAGAAATGTCTCTCCCTGTCAGTTGAAGGGAGACGTATGTTCTTAAAAATTAAATAATTTAGTTCCCAAAACTTAGCTCACCAAATGGTCAGATGAATGCAAGTGCCAGTGAAAGGGAAGCAGTTGGGAGCATGTTGGAGAGAGAAGGAAAGGAAAGGGAAGAGATCAACCCTGTCAGGTACGGTTATCTGTTAAATTAGGTTGGCTGTACAGTCATATTGTACCTTCAGTTATTTTAGCTCTCTTACTCCCCCTTTTCAGACCAAAGCTTACGGCAGCTGAGTCATTTCCTTGTAGTAGAAAGTCTCCACGTGGTCAGACCTGTGATCATCAATTATGAAAACACAGAGTTTACTGAATTACGAAAAGTAGGTAATAATCTTATAATGTTGAGAATACTTGGTGTCTTGCACATAATAAAAAGTACCAAATTTTAGGTAACGTTTAGTTACAACTTCCATTTATATTGAATTTTGGAAGGTCTCCTTGGAAGATGCCTAAACCAGAAATGAACATGGTTTCTCGGGATCAAAACATTGCACCTTAGACCTGTATCCTGAAGAGATCAGGAAATATGTTCTAACATTCTCCTTTTTGGTCCTAGCCTTTCCGTTGTGCACATTGCCACTATTCCTGCAACATATCTGGTTCCCTGAAGAGGCATTACAACAGAAAGCATCCTAATGAAGAGTATGTAAATGTAGGTTCTGGGGAACCTGCAGCAGAAGCCCTTATCCAACAAGGTACATCTCCACCATATAAGACTTGTTATTTTTTTTGCTGAAGCAAACTTGGTGTAAGGGTAAACTTTTGTGCGATATGTGTTCCTCACTTTACTGGGTGTTATGTGATAAATCATTACTACTTTTTAGTAATTCTGAAATGACCACCTTTTATCCTTCATTCAGTGTCCTTTGTTATTGGTTTCTAAAGGTGGATGAAGCAAAGTTTTGATTTACCTTGCCTGCTATTCATTGTTGCATACATTTATCATTTTCACTTGTTTGTCTCCTTTTCTAAGTACAGTGTCGTTATGTGTTGAAATGAATGATAAATATCTATCGTTCTACTAATAAATTTATATGACAATTTTGCAAGGTTGAACTAAAGGTAAGGCTGAAAAAACGTAAGGAGAAGAGTAAATGGCAGCAAACTATTCCCCCACTAGAAAAATGGGGGAAAAAAGACAGTAAACAGGTAAACAGGGTAAAACAGGTTACAAACTGTTATGCTCAGAATCTTGTTTATGGGCAAAGGAAGCACATCTTGCCTATGTAAGTAAAGCCAAGAATTTATTGTTAGTATAATGGAAGTCTTAACAGTCTAGTTCAAGAATCACCATTAGTCTAGATCTAATTATTATTTTAAAAAAATAATAAATTGTAGTTAGAGTACTTATATACAGAAGAAGTCTCAATAGTATTATTATTACAATTAAAATTGTAACACACACACTTCTTAGTTTCTACTCCTTTTCTTGGTGTTATGGTCACCCTTCCACTGTTTCTCTGAGTCCTAAGATGGGTGGTTTCCCTCTGGTGTTGGCTTTGGGATGGGGGTTTCAGTAAGTTGTCAGCATCTGGAGTTCTTTGCTGGGAGGAGTATGATGTTCATCTTGATGTCCAAAGAGCAAGAAAGCTGGTGAAGGGTCTGGAGCACAAGTCTTCTGAGGAGCGGCTGAGGGAACTGGGGTTGTTTAGCCTGGAGAAAAGGAGGCTGAGGGGAGACCTTATCGCTCTCTACAACTACCTGAAAGGAGGTCGTAACGAGGTGGGTGTTGGTCTGTTCTCCCAAGTAGCAAGTGGTAGGACAAGAGGAAATGGCCTCAGGTTGCGCCAGAGGAAGTTTAGACTGGATTTTAGGAAAAACGTCTTCACCAAAAGGGTTGTCAAGCATTGGAACAGGCTGCCCAGGGAAGTGGTTGAGTCACCATCGCTGGAGGTATTTAAAAGACATGTAGATGTGGTGCTTAGGGACTTGGTTTAGTGGTGGACTTGGCAGTGCTAGGTTTACGGTTGGATTTGATAATATGAAGGGTCTTTTCCAACCTAAATGATTCTATGATTCTATGATCTTCCTCTCCCCTTCCAGTTGGGGCCATTGTTACATGTTTGCTTACGCACATTTACGCTTTTCTTTTTCCTTGGTCTGTAGCTGCAGGTTAAATCCAAATTTACTGTTTATAGTGCTCTTCATGTATGTTAAATACTATTTTTGTTGTCCCTAAAACCAGTTTTATCCAGCTCCGGATTTGTGTATTTTTAACTGACCATTTCTGAGTTGTTTATAGCTGTGGGTTCTTCACTGCCAAGCTTGTGCCCCACTTCTTATCACTCCATGCCTGCCCTCTGTGCTGCACCCTGGGTCTCTGCTTCTCAAGGCTGTCGTACCAGGCCTGCATTTCTCTACACCATATTTCTGTGTTGGAGTCCTAAATATCTCATTCTGCCTAGAACAACTGCTTGTTACTGCTGTCTCTGTAAAACTTACAGTTGTACCACACAAAGATAAAGACAAATAAAACTAATTAGATATAGACACCTGGCCAATTAGAGAAATTGCTGTGACAGATAAACTCAGTAAAGGCAACAAGGATTTTGGGGAGGATCGAAACTTCAAGATTAAGGATAAGAGCTAATGGAATGCCAGGGGGAAGAGAAAATCAGATTGTAGTAGTTTTTACCACATTTATATAGTAGCATAAAAAGTTATATGCCTGGCTGTTGTTTCTGTTTATAAATTTAATCCCAGCTGAAGCCCTATATCCTTCTGAAAAGATGGTCAATGCCACTAGTTTCTCTATTTCTCCTTGATACAGGTATCACAAATTGTAACTCATTCCTTGCAGTGTCTGGGTGGTAGCAAAGGAGACGTGTACAGGTTGTCTGACTCCTGTAAGAAGTTTTGCCATTGCATGCTGGGCAGGTGAACCAAAGCAAACAATTGACTACACAGTCAGATACCTTTTTGGGTGTAAATCTCCTTCAGTTCTAGTGCCTGGTGTGGGGGGAAGTGGGGAAGAAGAAGAGAAGGCCAAATTAAATATTAAATTGTGTTGAAAATATTTTAATGCTTGGTAGAGTTGAGTTTCTTACTTTTGTTTCTGATAATTTTAGAAAGTGTTTTCCCTGTTTTTTTAATAGAAACTACCAGCCTTTTTATAATATCTCTTGGGATCTTCAAAATTTCTGTTTTTGTTGAAGAATAGAGAACAAAATAATGCTGTTGTATTAGATAATGAATTAAATATAATTCGTTTAAGATGACATTATTTCTAAATAGTATTTCCAAATTATTCATCTAACGCAGAACATTTATCTGTTGAAGGCACTAATCCATGTTAATACTGAAATCATGACACACAGAAAGGCACTCAAATTCTGAGACTCTTCGTTTAAACTTGTACTATAATGGAGCAATGTATAACTACATTAAGGAGTTTGAGCCTGTGTTATTTTTATATGACATTTCTTTGTTTCCTTTTTGTCAAAAAACCAAATAATTTAAAAAGTAGATCTTTGTCTATAAATTTCAGGGCAGGAATGTATAGTAGAATTTTATGACTATTTTCACAGACAGTGATTGTTGTCAGGGAACTTGCAGTTGTTTTAAAGAGGTAATATTCATTTGGTCAGTACTCAAAGCCTCTATTCTTCAGTCATGCTGGTGAAGGAAGAAATGCGCTATGGGGAGCTTCGTTTAACTTTCCAAATAACTGAGCACTGCGGGGACTTATTTGTACACAGCCACTCTTAAGAATAGGTACCTGAGATTGAATTCTGTTAATATGATTAAGGATCATATTTATAATGTTTTGAACAATTAAAATTAATCGCATGCTAGTTAGGTTTTCCTTCCCCTTTGGGAGCCAGATAAATGCACTTCTGAAAATAATTGTTTTACCCTGAAACAAAAAACCTGTGAAGTTGTTGAGAATGCAGGAGTAGTCTTACAATGAAGGCATTAGAGTGAGATGAGAGAGAACAGCCTTTAATTTTTTCTGTGGTGGACATGCTTTGTCCACCACATTGGAGGACTGGACAATGATTAATGGGATGAAATGTAACAAGTCCAAATGCTGGACTCTGCACCTAGGATGGAGTACCGCGGGGCACAAGTATAGATTGGGAGAGGAGTGGCTGAGAGCAGCCCTGCAGAAAGGGATCTGGGGGTGCTGGTCGGCAGCAGGCTCAACAGGAGCCAGCAGTGTGCCCTGGTAGCCAAGAGGGCAAATCGCATCCCAGGGTGTCTCAAACACAGCATAACCCGCCAGTCAAAAGAGGGGATTATCCTGTGTATTCAGCGTTGGTGTGGCCTCACCTTGAGCACTATGTGCAGCTCTGGGCCCCACAATTTAAGAAGGATGTGAAGGTCCTTGAATGCGTCCAGAGGAGGGCAACAAAGCTGGTGACAGGGCTGGAAGGAATGTCCTGTGAGGAGCGGCTAAGGACTTTGGGCTTGTCTAGTTTGGAGAAAAGGAGGCTGAGGGGCGACCTCATTGCTCTCTACAGCTTCCTGAGGAGGGGAAGTGGAGAGGGAGGTGCTGAGCTCTTCTTCTTGGTATCCAGTGATAGGATGTGTGGGAATGGTTCAAAGCTGTGTCAGGGGAGGTTCAGACTGGACATTAGGAAGCATTTCTTTACTGAGAGGGTGGTCAAACACTGGAACAGGTTTCCTAAGGAGGTTGTCGATGCCCCAAGCCTGTCAGTGTTTAAGAGGCATTTGGACAGTGCCCTTAATAACATGCTTTAACTTTTGGCCAGCCCTGAAGTGGTTAAGCAGTTGCACTAGATGATCGTTGTAGGTCCCTTCCAACTGAAATAGTCTCTTCTGTTCTTTCCATCTCTGACTTTGCATCCTTGTTCCTCTTCCCTTCCTTACACAGCATTTATATTTCCTGTGCTACCACTAGTGCTGTGCCTGCTTTCCATGCATTCACCTGCTGTGTGGATTTTTAGAGCAGTGAAGAGCCTTCAAATCCATGTAGTAGCTTTTAAGTCAGTGCCTCTTACCAGGACTCTGCCATGAAGAAAGCCACGTTAATAGGCCATGTTTGTTGATCTACTTGAGGGTAGGAAGGCTCTACAGAGGGACCTGAACAGACTGGATCGATGGGCCGAGGTCAATTGTATGGGGTTCAACAAGGCCAAGTGCAAGGTCCTGCACTTGGGCCACAGCAACCCCATGCAACGCTCCAGGCTTGGGGAAGAGTGGCTGGAAAGCTGCCAGGCAGAAAAGGACCTGGGGGTGTTGGTTGACAGACAACTGAATATGAGCCAGCAGTGTGCCCAGGTGGCCAAGAAAGACAAGGGCATCCTGGCTTGTATCAAAAATAGTGTGGCCAGCAGGAGTAGGGAAGTGATCGTCCCCCTGTACTCGGCACTGGTGAGGCCGCACCTCGAATACTGTGTTCAGTTTTGGGCCCCTCACTACAAGAGAGACATTGAGGTGCTGGAGCGTGTCCAGAGAAGGGCAACGAAGCTGGTGAAG
Organism: Ciconia boyciana; assembly: GCF_034638445.1. Taxonomy (NCBI): domain Eukaryota; kingdom Metazoa; phylum Chordata; class Aves; order Ciconiiformes; family Ciconiidae; genus Ciconia; species Ciconia boyciana. Next base: position 8,234,473 of record NC_132935.1, read on the forward strand.
GGTCTAGAGCAGAAGTCTGATGAGGAGCGTCTGAGGGAACTGGGGTTGTTTAGCCTGGAGAAAAGGAGGCTGAGGGGAGACCTTATCACTCTCTACAGCTACCTGAAAGGAGGTTGTAGAGAGGTGGGGGTCAGTCTCTTCTCCCAGGTAACAAGTGATAGGACAAGAGGAAATGGCCTCAAGTTGCACCAGGGGAGGTTTAGAGTGGATATTAGGAAATTTTACTTCACTGAAAGGGTTATCAAGCATTGGAACAGGCTGCCCAGGGAAGTGGTTGAGTCGCCATCCCTGGAAGTATTTAAAAGATGTTTGGATGAGGTGTTTAGGGACATGGTATAGTGGTGGTCTTGGTAGTGTTAGGTTTACGGTTGGACTCGATGATCTTAAAGGTCTTTTCCAACCTATACAATTCTGTGATTCTGTGATTCCGTAATAGGTGTACTTTTCCCACATGGAACCTCCTTTGCCTGCTTCATTTCCTGCTCTATGATGCATCATATGGATCTTACATGTGGGCTCAAAATAAAAACAGGTGACCTGCAGATTTCTTATCATACTGTAGAAATGTCAGTTTTTCTCAATGTTTTGGTATCTCACTGGGGAAAAAAAAAATGTTCCTTGTAGGAGACTTGAGTTAATTAGGATTTGCATTTGGAGTTGATAAACTTGAGTCCTATTGAAGTTAATAAAAATTTTCCTGATTTTGGAATCAGAAGATCTTCTGTATCTGGGTCACACAGCACAACCAAATCATTGTGGACATATTATGCAGTATGACAAGGTATGTGTTTCTGACCTGCTTGGGCCAGCAGTTGCAACTTGCTGCCTGACTAGCCTCTATCAAGTTTCAATTTACCATATTCATAGATCTGAAAAGCAATTTTGGAAAATTATTCATGTATTCATATAAGGGAAGAAGACCCTTCAGACCTGATATTAAACAAGTCCTTTGAAATTAAAGGACTATAGACGAAAAGGAAAAGGCAGGAGAACTAGCAAGTGAAAGGGTTTGGAAGAAAAGTGAGAAGGGAAACTAACAAAGATTAATGTCTAATAAAAGCTGTCTATATCTATTTGTATTGTATTCTGCTTGTTCTAAGTTACTCACTGAGCCCAGAGTGAATTGCCTCATACTTGCTTATCTTTTCTTCTCTACTCTCAACTGGGTTTTGACTGCATTGCAGACATTGCAAATAATCTTAATTGGTAATATTTATATGAATGTAGACTGCTGGACTCTACTCAAGATTCCTAGAATGAGTTTATAAATAAATGAGTGATTCATAGAATAGAAGAGGGAACATGCTCATTTGAGCAACTGCATTGCCAGGGATAGACAGCAGTTTTTCATTTCTGGGCTTATATTAGAAATGAGGATCAGCCAGGATCAGGGAAATGCTTGGGGTTTTGGGGTTTTTTATTTGTTTGTTTAAATAGAAGTCTGTGTTCTGACAGGTATTTTAGAGTAATAAAGGAATTTGGTATTTTAGAGTAATAAAGGAAAATAAATACTATAAGAATTTGATGTATTCTGCATAGGGGACAAGAGTATTATATATGCATTACCCATTAGTTTTTTTGTGAGACCCTGCCTACTTGCTCATTTGATAGCTTCCTTTTTTAGTTTTATTTGCTTTGTGCTGGGCAATTCACATAAAATTTTTCCCAAAATTGTTTCTTTTCTCTTCACTGATATTCCCTGCCGTCCATTGTTTTGTTTATGTATTTCTGCGCTCTCTGGGAGATGGATTTTCTGTTTGTGTTTGTGTAGCAACTTGTGCAGTACATACATGATGATCCAATTGTGGCCTCTATGTTCTATTACACCGCTATCATCACATGTTTTATTTTAACATAAAATAATAGTTGTCTTATGGAGATTTTACGACGATAAATAAATTGTTTGGAGAGCACATGTCAATGCCATGATGGAAAAAAGTTGTAGAGCTGTATAATATATGTGTGCATTATTTTGTTGCAAACATCAGTTTTGGTATTTAAAGTAGATAAGGTGTGTAATTCGTTGACTTTCTCTAATGTTACCCATTACTTTAAAGAATCATCTAGAAATTAATTTTCCTGAGCTTTCATATTAAGTCACTGACATGGAGTTGTATATTACCAGTTTAATTCTATGCTTCCATTATTTTTTCTTTAATTAAAGTCATAGTGACAAAAGTTACATCTTTAATTTATCTGGTGTATTGTTATAATAGATTCAATATCAAAGGAATGCGGAAAAGTGTCCTCTCTTTCACGACAGCAGTTGTTTCCTAATACTACAGATTGGTGTGAAATGAATATTTAATGTCATTTTCTGTATATCATTTATCATTATCATTTCTGATAATATCTTTGTCCTAATCTGAATGAAGGTATTTTGCTTTTGTGAACTGTTGAGTGCTAAGCCCCTTGATAGGGAAACTATTTCTGTTTTGTATAGACATGGAGTATTGAGCATCTGCTACAATGGTGAAGACTTAAAATACATTGAGAGCAAAAAGGGAAATTTTAGAGGGATAATAAGTGTCAGTGAAAGACTCTAGCAACTGAGTGTAGTTATATTTTGTTTTATCAAAATAAAAATTTTATTTCTGTTCATGTGGTAGAATACCATATGGTAGGTTTCCATTACTGTAAAACTGAGTGCTTTTTCTAATCACCTGATTCATAAAAGACTATGTGCAATGAGAACTTGGCTTATAACCATCTTATGAGAGTATATTTGAAGCATTTGAACATGATGGGTAAGAGTCATCATTTGCCATGATAATGTGGAGACAGCCATCTGGTGGCTTAGTTCCTAAAGTGGCATAACGCCCTTCCCTAGCCATTAGATTTGTTAGAGTGAGTTCTGGTCACCTAATGCAACAATTTATCACATGCAGATTATTTCTGTTCTGCTTTAGTCAATAGGGGGGGGGAAAAGAGAGATACTTATTTGCATAATTACAAGCAACTGAGATCTGACATTTGACCAAATGACTTTCATAAGAAAAAGAAGTAAAAGCTGTTTAATCTAGTGTAGAAAATTGGACACTTATGATTTCGTCATGCTTAGTTTTTTTACCTGTAATGCTGCATACTCAGGCAGTAAGCATTGTGGTAAATTCATGCTATGCATCATTTTGAAGATAGTCAGAAAACTTAGGTTTACATTTTTGTATGTTAACAGAAACAGTGGAAACTCTCAAAAGCAAAGATAGTTGGGTGAAGATCACATTACATTGTTAACTCTTCCTGGTTTGCTTTGATAATGTGCCAAAAAACTTAATAATGTTTGTTTGAAACTTGAGAAAACTAGAACGGCTGTCTTAGAGAAGATAATTTTTAAAAAAATTATTAAAGTATGCCACTACTGTGTATGCTAAATATTAAGACCTCAGTGTTGTTTATAAGCACTTTAAAAAAATTCCAGCACTTACTGAAAGAGTACAGTGCACTATGGTTTTGCATTGTGTCCTGAAGGCTAGCACGCCAGGGCTTTGCAAGACAACAGGGACCCGGTATTTAAAGCTGAAGCTTGTCAGAGACCCATCTTGTAGATTTTTGGACTCTATGTACAATTTACATTTGAAGCCGCAATGATATGTAATGGAGTAGGCATTAAAACTAGTTTCTAAGGAACTCTATTATTTGAAGTACAAGAGTAATTACAGGGCAAAAACATTAGTTCAGAATTATTTAAAACATGTGCTAGGCTTTGTTTTTGGTGGGCCTAAAGCAGAACATAAGTCATAGACACCCTCAGACTTGAAAAAAATTTCACTTGGAAACTATGACTAGTCTTCCTTGGTGCTGCTAAACTTGAATTTCAACCAGAATCATGACTGTGGGAATGATTCTGCACAGGCTGAAGCATCCCCTACATTTGCAGTATTTGTTGTGGCCAGGGGAGAAAATGGGATGAGGTTGGTCAAACTTAGTATGTTGTCATTCTTTGAAAAAACTTTCCCCTCTTTAATGTGCATGCCACTTCTAGAATGACTTTTGTTAGCAAAGCAAGCACAAGTTCTCACCCAGCAGATAAGTTATTATTTACTTTGCAATTTATGTTCTCTCTGTTACAGTTTGGCTATCTCCCTTAACATTTAGCTTCTCAGAGATGAAACCAATACTTCTTACATGGACCTAATTGCAGAAATGATGCTGTATCTGAGACTAATGCAAATAGTCATCTGTTCCTGCTCTTTCTTTCTAATTGGTCTGTGGTAGGAGTTCCCCAGGGAGAGAGGTGTAGAGGGGCGGAAAGATGGGAACAGCATTCCTGCAACTTCACATCCACCGAAGGGGGGCATGCAGACGGGGAAGCAGGATGGCTATACCTTCCCAGATATATGAGTTGTTCCAGACTCCTTCCATTACCATTATCCAAAATTGCCCTCTAAGCATTGTGAGAGTTCAACTACTTTTTTTTTTTTCCCCTTTTTTTCATGTTGGATACGTGGCTAAAGGAATCCCTTTTAAATTACAGTTATGTGGCTTGATTGAGGTGGGGTCAAATTAAATGGGTCCTTACTGCCTTGAAAAAGAATTGATATGAAAATAACTCAAGGATTTATTTGTGTTTCCTTATAGGTGGCATTAAGTGTCCTGTTTGCAGCTTTGTGTATGGTACAAAATGGGAGTTCAACAGACATCTTAAAAACAAGCATGGAATGAAGCTAGTGGAACATGATGGGGAGACCAAGTGGGAGGTAAAGCAAAGTTGCCATGGCTTTGGCCCTAAGATTTTAAAAAAATCTAGGGAGAAAAGTAAGGATAAGAATAAGAAGTATTCAAAAATGTGTTCTTGACTTTATGTAATATCAGGAGGTCGTGTGATCTAATCTCCATTTTGAGTGCGTACCTTGCTATGACTGTTAAGCTTGACTGCTTTAATATCTGGTAGGATTAACAACATTGTAAGTGCTTATTTCTGTGTTTTAGGGCTCTAGTCCTCTATTTGCAGCAGAAAGGGTGAAAGTTTTAGCAAAAAAAGTGAAACTGAAAAATTTACTGCATTTTGTTACATGTTAAGTATTCACTGGTGTTAACTGCAAGATGCGCAAGGCTGCAAGCTTGTATTGATTTAATAAAGGAAGCTTATATCTTGGTCCAGAAAAGGTTAGAATCTAGAAAACTAAATTTGTAAATTGATCAGCTAAAAAAAAAGGTACAGAGTAAGTCTTCTGTCATTTGTTCTGTGTTTCCAGCTTCAGTCCAAAGTGTATGGGAAATCACAGTATCACTAAGATCAGACCTTAAAAATTTTTAAGTTAGACCTGAGAAGCTGGGTTCGAAAAAACCAAACCAACAACCTGAATTTTCTCGGTTTGGGGTGGGGTAGGGCAGCTACCTTGAGAGGGCTTACCCTTTCAAGCTTTCGTCTGCTGTCATATGTGTAGCTATTTGTTTTAAAATCAAAACTGTTACTCTTACAGAGCAGAGCTGACTGTAGATGTAGAAGCTATGGGAAAACCACAGAACTATCTAGACACTTCTATTCAAAAAAATTACAGTTGGCAAGCTGAGTCTTTTCCACTGCCTGAGTAGGCTATTGTTGCTGTCCAATGAGAGGAAAAGCCAGAAGTTAACTGCAGTTGGCTGACCTCCACAGTTTAAGACCTGTTCTGCTAAATTTCAGGCAGTCTAGCCCCCCCTTATAAATCTAATGCCTGATTTGGAAGAGCCGTCCTGCAGTTCTTGTTTAACAGTATTTGAGTATCCACGGATAGAATGTTAAGTCCTTGAAAAATATCGGAGTAGGTTCTGTATGGACAGTTATTCAAAGAAGGCAGGGCAAGCATTTTTAAATGTAGTCCTTCAAAGTCTTGTATCCACATGCATTTCATAAACGATTCTCTGTACACTCTCGCAGTAGATGCCCAAACCTGAAAAAAATAAGACGACATCCAGGATGCGAGCATGTCTCTGTTGCTGAAATGGCTATAAGTTTCAGTCTATAAAGTCCCATCTATAAAGTCCCATACTATAAAGTCCCATCAGAGCAGGAATACATATTGACAGCTTGTCTTGAGAAAAACATAGTTATGGAAAGGATAATTTTTCTAAAACAAAATGCCTTTTTCAAACTTCAGAGGCATTTTACCAGGTGTGCAGGGACATGCATTATAAACTAATTTTGTCCAAAAAGTCTTTACTAGACCCTGATGCAATAGCAGTCTGTTGTTATAAAATAACTACAACAAAAATGAAGTCAAGATAATTTAGCATGCTTGAAACAACTTTTGAAGTAGAATCTAGAAGAAAACTATGGGGTGATATCCCGACTCCCATGTAATATTCTTCTTGAATTCTGTTTCACCTGGTATTTCTGTAACTCTTGTTACAATATTTGTTGTCCAAAACTCATTCCTTTAAATTCAGAACTTTCATTGTTCTCTAAATTGCTAAAATGAGAGTGAGATTATTCATGTCTTGGCTGGGTTTTCTTTTCAAGTTAACTGCTGAGGTTTCTGAAGAAGCATCCACTCAGTATGTCCATATCACAGAGGCTGGAGAAGATGTTCAAGGCACTCAAGCTGCAGTAGCTGCATTACAGAACCTTAGATATACTCCTGAGAATGGTAAGTTACCTTTTTTAGATTGGAACACAAAATATATCTTTTTTCGTAAATATCTAATTCTTTTGAGTATACTGGGCAATATATGATCTCCTGTGAAACTATTAAAAATTATTAAATTTGTCATCCAGAACTTACTTCTGGGGGTTATATATTTCTTTGAGGATAAATAATGAGAAATCACCATTCTTTATGAATTTCTATATCCTTAAGTCATTAATACTTATCACACTCTGTTTTCCACTTTATTACTAGGAGTGTGGAATTTCCTGCCTGTATTATTAAATATATTGTGAAATCAGCTATCCTGGCAGAGTAGATGGTGTGTATCTAATGGCAATTCTCTAGCTATTATTTTTCTCCCTGCTTAAGTCAGCCAGACTGCAGAAGTGACACGGTGGAATAGCTCATTTACCATGTTCCCAAGACAGTACTAACAAACTTAATTCTGATGGTACACAAAACTAAGTAAGCTATTCTGTATGAGATTGAGGACGAACAAGAGTGCGATTAGATAATGATTGCTAAGTGGGAAATAACGAAAACTGGAAGAAAAGAAAAAATGTCCAGGTTTCTGAGAGTGTTAAAACATCAGAGACTAGAGTAGGTGTTCATGCGTTTTGTTTTTATATATATAAATAAATGCATTGGTTATCAGAAGATAGCATTTTACAATTGTTTACCATTGTGGTCTTTATAGTTCATAATACAGATACATTTCAAAAACTCCCTCTTTTAATGGAATTTCCAAGCATGTGGCAATTAAATTACATTACTGACAATTTCTGCATATTATTTTATTTTAATGACTGGGAATTCTGAATGAGTAAAAACCTCCTGAGAACTTTTCTTAAGCTTTTATATATTTAAATTAAAATAAACATGATCATGGGATATGCTGTACATAACAGTTTTGATTTTAAGCATGAGACTGTAGTTTTCAGAGTAGAATGGTTTGCTTTTTAGTGCATCCAACTACAGATGCTCTTCTAGCATATTCCCTCTAGGTATGAAAAACAGTAGTATCTTGTCTAAAGGCAGTTATATAGAAAAAAAATTAAAGCAAGCAAACATTTTTCAGTACTCAGATAAACTTGTTTCTTACGTAGATAACGAAATATAACTACTTTCTGTTTGAAGTGAAATTATCTGACCTAGATCCCCATCACAGTATCAGCCTCAATTTGAAAGGGTTTGGGGTTAAGAGATGAGCTTTATTCTATTTACTGTCTCTTTCCTAGTTTCTGCAGTGATTACAGGAAATATAAGGCAGCTTTAACATGACCCTGACAGTTTCTTTCTTTTTCTGATATACCTGTTATTGGATATGTGGGAATGGTGAGCCACAGAAGGGGAATTCATATTCCACATTTTCAAGCATCCAAATCTTTCCTTTTCACACTTTGGGAGAAGTGAGAGTACAACTATGTATGGGGTTTTTCTTGTAAAGTTGCCTTTCCTTTGGCAGGGCTACACACATCAAGAGGATTTGAAAAAAAAAAAGGGGGGGGGCAAACATGTTCTGATCCCATGCTTATAAAATCATAAGCATGAGCTCTCTCAAGCAATTAACTTTTCCCTTGAGCATGTTAGTGATAACAGTACTTCTTTTAGGTTGAGGCGTATTGCAGATGGCCAGACAGATGGTAAACACAGGTTTGTAATATACCAAATAGCTGCTGTGGTTATAGGTATAGAGTTCAGGTTCTGTTTAAGCTGAATGTCTGGCAAATACACATTTGGATTTGTGAAGTCTTGCAGCTTCCTAATTTACAGTTACTGCTGTGAGTCGTACTTATTGTTTGTTTATTCAGTGTATTCTTTTAGATCTCTTTCAAATAGGCATAAAAATGATCAGTGTGGCTTCACTTGCTGATTCATGCATTCCTCGGGCAAATTTGTTTTGTGAATACTTTCCTGCCATAGATCTATTATTAAAGTGTCATGTTATTGAGCTATTTGAAATTTATAAACAGCGCTGTGAGTCAGGATTAAGGCAGGAGGGGAAAGAGTGCCTGTAGCACTTAGATTCACATACCCTTAGAGCTGTTTCACTGTAATGATCTTATGGTTACTGTCTTTCTGATAAGGTGAAAGACTTGATCCAACAGCTGTAAACATCCTGCAGCAAATCATTGAGTTGGGTTCGGAAACCCATGATGCCACTGCAGTTGCTTCTGTAGTTACCATGGCACCTGGCACGGTGACAGTGGTAAAGCAGGTAAGAGCTCTTTTCTTCTCTAAACCAGCTATATTTAATTTTCATATATTTATTGTGAAATTAGTATTATTTTGCAAGGGCTAAATTTTGGATGACTGTGCAAGACACGTATAGAATTTTTCCTAAACTAATTTGTTACTACATGTGTGTGTGTGTGTGTTTATATACCCACACACATATGTGTTTATACATACATATTCATATATGTTTATACATATAAAAATGAATACATTTTTGCATGTATATAAAATGTGAGTGAACAAATACACATATATATGTACGTGTGTGTGTGAAAATACTGGGTTTTTTTTCTAGCAGGTGTGTTCAGGCTTTTTAAAATAACATACCTGCATTGTGCATGGGCACTTAGTTCCATTGTCAGCTAAAAGAATCAGGAGGTCCTTGGCACAGCATTCATCCAGATACAGAAGAGCATGAAAGGGTGTTGCTTGTGCAGAAGTGTGTGTGCTCTGCAACCGTAGTGCTGTAGGACCATACCCAAAGATGAACCATTGTCGTTAGTCATTGCAGTGCTGTCCTGTGGCTGAAGTTTGACAGACTTGTGGGGTCCTAAAGTCATGTACCCTGGGGATGAATGAGACTTCTCCTCAGTCTGAGTTCACACTGCCTTTCTAATGAGGGTTGCAACACAAGTGATCTGCAAGCGTGTAACAGCTCCGAGAAGAAAATTGCAGGTGCTCCTTACAGCAGTTGCTTATGTGAGAAAAAAGTTAGTGTAGCCTCCCACATTTGGGATAAATAAAGAAAAATTCAATTGAGTTGTAGTTGGTTGAAAAGATCTGTAGTTAATTTTGTTGTTACCAGGGAAATTGCACAAGACCAGAACATAAATATTAAAAAAAATGTGTATAAGATCGATTGTTAATTTCAGATGTCGTGGTTTAACCCCAGCTGGCAACTAAGCACCGTATAGCCGCTCGGTCACTCTCTGCTGGTGGGATGGGGGAGAGAATCAGAAGAGTAAAAGTGAGAAAACTCATGGTTGAGATAAAGACAGCTTAGTAGGGAAAGCAAAAGCCGCGCATGCAAGCAAAGCAAAACAAGGAATTCATTCACTACTTCCCATGGGCAGGCAGGTGTTCAGCCACCTCCAGGAAAGCAGGGCTCCATCACGCGTAATGGTTACTTGGGAAGACAAACGCCATCACTCCGAACGTCCCCCCTTCCTTCTTCCCCCAGTTTTATATACTGAGCATGACGTCATGTGGTATGGAACATCCCTTTGGCCAGCTGGGGTCAGCTGTCCCGGCTGTGTCCCCTCCAACTTCTTGTGCACTTGGCAGAGCATGGGAAGCTGAAAAGTCCTTGATTTAGTATAAGCACTACTTAGCAACAGCTAAAACATCTTTGTATTAGCAACACTGTTTTCAGCACAAATCCAAAACCTAGCCCCATATTAGCTACTATAAAGAAAATTAACCCTATCCCAGCCAAAACCAGCACATCAGGCTTTTGCACGAATTCTCTTTCCAGAAAAATGGTGGATTCAACTGATAATTAAGTGACATAATTTGTGGTAGGCAATATAATTCCTCTTAAAATGAGACAAACCTTACAAGAAACTGGTAGAAGCAAATTTAATGTATGTATATTTTTCTTGAAGTTTGGTATTGCCCAGTTTTTGCTAAAAATATTTGCAATATACACTATTACTAAAGCACTTCAGAGATTAAGAATGGTAAGATATACAAAATCAGTAAGTAAAAGGAAATAATTTTCAATTTGAGGTGTCTATTGAGTATAAACATCAAGACTTTTGCTCACTATTTCTTCCTCACAGGTGCCTGCTGACTTAGTTGCTGACATTTTATGTTTCTCCTCACAGTGTTCTCCAAGCTCCACTTGTTCTTCCTGTCTCATCATACCTCCCTGCTTATCCCTTTTCTCATTCTGTTCATTGATTCACTGGGGTCTCTGCATTCAATGTGGTTGATAGGTGAGGGAAGGACAGTACATGAGAAGTCTTAAATTCCTGAAGACTTTAAGTAACTCCTTTTATTTAAAGGAACTGAAACTCTGATTATTCTGAGTGCTAGGCCTAACTTTTGAGTTCAGTATTTTTTGGTAGCGCTGTGAATGTTGAATTCATGAGAGCTCCATAGAAGTGGGAAGTCTGTAGTCTGTGAAGGCGCTATTTGGATAATTCCTAAACTTGCTGCCCAAATGTCAGGAGGACAAGGCAGAATTTCAAGACAAAGCATTTTGAGATGTTCCTTTGCAGTACTTAACAGGTATTTTGATTAGAAACCACATAAGAGTTTTTTGGGTTTTTTGAAGAATAACAGATCCAGATTTGGAAACTAATTTCAGTCATTAAAGAGAAGAGACATTTTAGTCCTATTATGTGCAAGTTTCAAACAACTTTAAAGTCACTGCCAACATGCACGCCATGCTATACGTATGACCTATTTAAGGGTTGAATGCAGTATTAGCCATTGGTATTTGTCTGTTCTGTCTGTCAATATTATTGAAACCTGTTCTTCCCTTAAAAATGCATCTTTTGAGGCCCTTCTACTAAAAGTGTAGGAGAAAGCGACTGTTGAAGCAGCAGCTGCCAAGGAGAAACTACGTTTTGATATTTGAATGTTATACTTAAAAAATACATAATTAAAAAAAATCAGTGATTCTTCCTCCTCCAAGTATTAAATCTGATCAATGTCTGATTCATCTTAAAACGTATCGTCTTCCTTGTTAGACCGTCTGAATTTGCTGATAGCTTTTTGTAAGTAAATGTTTATATTCCATATTCATTTTCTCCCTCACTTTAATCCATATTTCTAGCCTTTTGAGTTTACAAGCTGCTAAGTATTGATCACTTCGTTTTCCCTTGCCTTGTATACATCAATGACTCTCACTGGTCTGATGTCAAACTGTTACAAGCTCCACTCCTATATGAAATCAAATATTGAATTCTCAGAGCACAGAATCTCTTTGCTGCTTTTCTTTTTTGTTTTCTCCTCCCCTGCCCCCCGCCTTAGAGTCTTGTTAATATAAAACATCTTTTTTCCCTTAACTTGAAGTTGCACAGAAGCAAAATCAGTGAAGAATTTAAGTACAACTCAAGCTGAGTGATCTTGTGCTAGCTCTGTTTATGCTGGATTTTACTAATGCCTTACTTTGTTGCTCAAAGCACCGTTCCTCTATCAACGTGTTTCTTGTGTGTACTGGAATACCTGCTGGAATACCTGCTTGTTCCTTTCTCTGGTAGCCTCAGTGACTTTCCACTTTGTGTGTGCAGAAGTGTGCAGATCTTTGATTTCCCAGGGGAGGATCAGGTGGCACTATGCCTGCTGACAGCTGGCTGACTGCTTAGTTACCTTTAGTGGGCTTTATGGAAGTAGAGCAAGGACCAAGGGAGGTCTGTACATGATGATGATTTTAATTTTAAATTTTAAATTATCTTTTAATTTTTTCTCTTTTTAATTTTTTCTCCTTTCATTTTTCTCTTTTAATTTTTTCTCTTTTAATTTTCTATATAAATCAGTGTTTTATGAAAGTCTGTTTGATCTGTTCTACAGCTTTAGTTAGTTTCCAATTCTTGTCTTCCCACCAGAAGATTGCTTCAGAATTAAAGCCACGCCCATTTTCAATTTGAGGGAAAGAAGTCTTTAAATGTTAATAACGTGACTGTAATCCTCTCCTATTCAGAACTGTCAGCTTTTCTTTTTTCTTCAATACTGAGTTGCTTTCTGTGGGATATCACTCATTCGTACCTACGACTTTGTCAGGTTTTAATTATGCTGAGTTCCTAATTGTTAACCTTGAAGTGATCTTAAGACATGTTCATATTTCACTTTCCTATTGGAAAATTTATTCCACACTTTATTCTGTGACCTTCAGCTTCTCTTGTGGATTGTGAGACAAAAAATTCATTCAGGGTGTCAGCAATATATCAGCATCATCTGTCACTGAATTTCCACTCTTGTTCTTTAATGGCCTCACCGAGTCCTTGCTTAGCAGCTTGGTTCCATTTTTTTCCTTAACAACATTTATTGTGGTTGTTCTGATTTCTGTGCTGTTATGTTGGTTTTTTTCTTTTTCTCTAAGGACATACATTATCCAGTTTTTTCTTCAGTTCTTACCTTCATATCTCATTTTTAGCTAGCCCTTGCAAGTTGTCTTCATATTTCTGTATTTGCACCAAGAAATTTCTTCTAAATCCTCAATTATTAGAACGTTTTAAAAGTATTTTTTGCTGTAAATGTTACACTGTATTGTTTCTATCTTTGCCTTCCATTTTCTTCCTGGAACTTTTCTCCCACAGCTGTCTTCTTCCTTACTTTTCACCCATAAGGTGCCGTTTACACTTGATCCTTAAAATAAGGTGTGAATCCAGATGTATCTATCAGTAATGCTGCCATCTTCATGCTTTAGCATTTCCCCTAACCTGTGTGCTCAGATACCTTCGGTGTGCAGTACTTGTAGTGTTTCAGGTTAATGCAAGACTTTTGCCTGCAGAAACAAACTCTGTCTTTATCCTTAACTCCTTTCAGCATATTGCAAGATGTCCAGTGTATTAGCTAGATCTGACTGGTATTTTTAAAATTGTTTTCTGCTAAGTCACAAGACAGAAAGGATAGCATGTTTGAGGTGTTCTTCTATTAAATTATTGTTCTGGGTTGCATGTAGTCTTATTGCAAGTATCGTAAATCATGAGTACACATTATAATGGAGGTGAAATCAAGATTAGATTGTCTGTTCAAAGCCCCCAGCTCCTGAATTGGGTGTTGAGAAGAAAAAAAAATTAGTTCTGACTTTGGAAACTTTATATTTTTTGTTCATAGGAATGATTTTATAAAAGAAAACACTTTGACAAAATAACAATAACCAGTGCCAGCCTGAATTGGGATTCAGGTTATGATTTTAAACCCAAAAATGCAAAGTTAGCCCTATTTAGCTTGGATTATGATTGGAAAATAGGAATCATTGTTGGCTCTGTTAGCGTCATGTGTACGAGGCCTTTCAAAGGTGGTGTCTAGAGCCCGAGATGACTGTAGCTCATTCTTGCCTGGGAGTCAGTATACTAACCTGTTATCAAAGTTAAACTTTTTCTGGTGTCTAATTTGGGAGAAATCTTGTTGCGTGACAGCTATGAAAACATACAGCTGCTAAGGAACATAATACACACCAAATGCCTGAGAGAAAAAGTTAATAATGGTGAAATTTTACCAGTATGATCTGAGATTGGCAAAAATCCACCCTGAAGCTTTGTTCACAGCATACAGGAGAAGTGTATCCTTGTCAATTTGAGTTCTTTTCAGTTACTGGTGTTCCAGTCTGGATCTCCTTCTGACAGAGCTAATGAAGGTATTTCTTTATGGCATGATATTGGAGTTGTTCTGCACGGCTTAAAGACCAAAAAAAGTAGCAAGGTGGGGAAAAGGAGAGAACAAAGAGTGCTAAGTTTGAAGAATATCTAGGAAAGAGGCTAATAAATGCTTATAAAAGGCAGGAAATACTGTTCATAGTGGATGGTAAACACAGACAAGAAATTGGGGAGAAAGCAGTTTTGTGGGAAAGAGCACATAGCAAGGTGGAAGGACTGGAAATGTAAAACAAGTCACTTTACTTTCTGCGCGTTTGACTTTCTGTGTCCTATTACAGATATACTTTTGCCCCCGTGCCTTAGGGCAGAGATTGATTCCTTTGGTTTTTTGCTTATTTTGCTAGCAGAGGCTGTTCAGTCCATTATTTATATAGGTGGACTATTTTCCTAGCTCACGTGCTGAATATAAAGGCAGGATTGGAGGATGAGCAGTCATGCCAGTATCACAGCCGCCCTTAATTTACAGTGTCTGCAGGTCTGTGTTCAAAGACTTGTTTTTCACACAATATATCTGTATGTAGACTAGAACACAGAGAGAGAGAGAGAGAGTTTAACTAAAAACTACCTTGATGTATAGTTATTTCAGTTAGCATGTACATCAAATAAGTATATTAATTGATCCTGAATAAGAAGTTTGTTCCAAATTAAACATTTGTTTGATTTAAATACTGAGTTTCTTGTGAAGAAACATTTCCATCAGAAATGAGCACTCCTGTTATCTTAGTTTTTGCAGAGGGGACTCCTTCAGTATGTAGTGGCTGTAAATTATTGTCCAATGAGACAAGACTCAAAGTACATTTTCTTGGTTTCACAATACGAACATCCTTGAAAGCTTATTTCCTGAATCCCTCACTGCATTGACCAGAACATAAGAAGAGTTGCCCCTTCTTGGTCTGTGTCCATCAACTCTAGTTTTTGTTATAGTTGTTACTCCTCCATTTCCAGTGCTTGTTAGCAGGAATGTGTAATGGTAGCAAGATACTTTCTGTTTTAATTAATTTATTTTTCATAAATGCAGTGTATTACTTGTACCAAATCTCTTTGAAGCAAAAGATAGAAACTATGTACGGTTCTTTGTCCAAATTTGAATTTTTCTTTTTGCCTCAAATTACTGAACTAGAGCAGTAGATTTCTGGATTGCTAGTCTCAACCAAAGTTCTAAATCAGTATACTATAGTAACCAGTTAAATTTGGTTGCATGTTACCTGATTTTCGGATCTTTTTAATTTAGATACTGATAGACAAATGTGCTGCTAATTTGCCATGTTTAGGCCTGTAATATGTTTTGTGCGTCATACTGGACCAGAGATTATTGTCCTGATGTGAGAAACTCATCAGCAGATGATTGCGTAAAGCTTTAAATCTTTTCCTCAATTTTATTTTTCCTGTCTGAACAAGCCACTGAGATCCCTCTTCATTCAGAGCAAATCCTGACTGCCTCATATACAGAGAACTGCTAAAGAGCAGAGCAGTAGTCTTTGTTCTAACAAAACAAAACCAACACCCCAAAAAAACAACTAACCTATGCCCATGGTCTTGTTCAATATGTCAACACCCTGTTCTTTTCCTTAATTTCTGATTCTTCTGAACATTATATCTGGGTGAGCACTGCAAACAGACATTTTCATGCACCTTACTTATAACAAATCCAGAGCTTCACATGCTAAGTAATACACAGACATTTGGCTTGCATTATCTTTGTTTGCAAAATTACATAGCCACTCTAGACAATCTTCTCCTGTCCCAAGTAAAGATTGCATCTATCCTCTAAAGTTTTCCTGTTGCTCTAGAGCCATCACTTCAAGCTCACTCTGAAGATGGCTAAGAAAACTGTATTAATCACTAATCATTATTATTAATCACTAAGATGATTATATCAGTCTTTCTGCACAACTATTCATCAGTAGTCTGCTTTCTTTTTCAACCCTATGGGATGTAAGTCTTTCCTGTTATTCAAGCCAGAAAGCTGATGTCCTCTTCAGGTAGGATTCTTGGGCCTTGCATGCAGGTGATGAGCTAAACGGTGCTGTCTTATTCTGCATGACAGCTTTCATATGGTCTCTTATTTCAACCACTTGGCTAAAATGGTTGTCCAAGCCGTCATTATTTTATGCTACAGTTAACTCTGATAGTCTTTTTTCTGACATTCACAGATTAAGTTTTGCCGCTTTTGTATTCTTTCAGAAAAATTCAAAGATTACTTTTCTCTGCCTCTCTTGACATCACCCTCTCTTATTCTGTTCACTTGATGTTCCTTTTTTGCCACATCAAACAAAACCTTGTTTTCATTTCCAAGGCTTTTTACTCCTTTCCGACTCCGTGTCCCATTTCTCATTAGCTGTAAAGATTTTGACTCCTACCTTTGCTCAGTCCATGAAGATTTAATTGCTCATTACTTTTTTCAAACAAGTTTCTTAATGCCTTCTTCCATATTGTACTTAGTTATGTGGATGTTTAATGAAGAACAATTTGTACCTCATTGCCTTCTCTCAATTACTCTTCAAAAATATGATGACAGTAATCTGTGGTTAAGCTATTGGTATATTGATACTAATGCCTGTCACACAAAACTACCACTCTCGCTTGTGTTGTGCTCCCCCACCTCCCTTCTTCTGGGTCTGCTTACTGTCTCTTGTTTTATATTGAAATTATAAGGCCTTTGGGGCATGAAGTACTTTTTGCATGTAGCATACCAGGTCCTGGTCCAAAGCACTACACTAATATTAACAATAAAGAGCAGTAATTGGCTGCTAAATTCTTTCTCTTTTTCTCCCATTCAGAAATAAGAGACAGAACTGATGGTCTTACTACCTCTGTAGATTGGAGTGTAGG
Organism: Ciconia boyciana; assembly: GCF_034638445.1. Lineage (NCBI taxonomy): Eukaryota > Metazoa > Chordata > Aves > Ciconiiformes > Ciconiidae > Ciconia > Ciconia boyciana. The sequence goes on from NC_132935.1 coordinate 8,251,439, forward strand.
GTTAACTCTATTCCTGAAAAGCATAGTAACCTGTTTTCAACCTAGACTTCTACATAATTTGCTCTGAAGAGTAAGTATATCAACTGTTTTAGTAACTAAGCAGATCTTTATCAAGCTTAAGAAAACACTGGATTTCCATGCATTTCACCCTTTATTTTAGTTCCTTTCATCCTTTTATTCTGTGATCTCTTCAGGCTCCAGTAAAATCCTGCCATGGTAACAGTCACTGTCTTCAAAGTGACAGCGGGTAGCAGTGCACACCAAAGATTACACATCAGCTTTAAGCTGATCACAGGACAGAATTTTATAGTGTAACACATCTTCAAAAATAAATATCTAATAATATTAGCATGGCTGTCATGTCAAAGGCTATTGCACGTTGTACTTCAGCAACACACCTTATATTTCAGTCTGGCTCTGATTTGTAGCTACGTGATGCTGGGTGCTGGTGTTCATCTAGAAAATTTGCCAATACATGGGGTTATATATAGGTTGATTGTCAAGTTTGTGGTTGCTTTAGGACATAGAGCAATTTGGTGCTTAATGTGACAGTACCATCAAAGGAAGGTTTCAACTGGGGCAGGTGGCCCTGTTTTCTCAGCCTCTATGCAGTTCTTGTCATCTGTGTAATATATAGATAAAATCTCATGTCAAGATTACTGTCCTGTTAGAGCTCTTGAAATGATGGCAGTGTTGCAGTACTTCCTCAGAAGGAAATCTGGTGATACAGCGTTTTGCCAGATGAGTGAAGTTGCCAGTCGTGGTCTCTCTGTGAGGATATATTCAACCAGACAATTGCTAAAACATGACCAGAATGAAGATTTGTTTGCCACCTTGCACTTTTTATTTTATGCAAAGCAAGTCTTTCATATTAAAATCTCTTATTATTCTGAAACTATTGTGCGCCAGATTGTTTTGTAGCTCATTATAGAGGTTCATATGATCAAATTACGGTGTTTTCTGTGTGTGTCTTTGTGTTTTTCACACAATATATCTATATGTAAACTAGAACTGAGGGGGGGAGAGAGAGAGTTCAAATTATTCAAATGGCACTGAACAAAATGGTAGAGACAGTCCTGTAGGCACCAATGTAAGCTGGCACATCACATATCCAGGTGCTCTCTGTGATCTAGAATGCTTATATTAATCTTTCCTTTTAATCCTTTCTGTAGATATTTTGTATATTTTCTTACTGTGGTGCCTTATGATATAAATGGGAGCATCTGTAACCTAGTGTAAGGTTTTGAAATCCTACAAGATCTCTGTGATTAACTTTTCTTCTTCATGGTAAACTGACGGGCAGCATTCAATCTGAAATCAAGGGAGAGATTCTGTAGAGGATTTTGGGTCAAGCCCAGCAAGACTGTTTTAAACACTATGGACCTGCAACTCCTGCTGACTTCAAAGAAAATTGAAGATATTCATTATTTCTCAGGGTGAGCTCTAGAATAAGAAAGCGGCTTTCACATCTTACTACAAATATTTTCTTTTACTCCTTTTCAGGGAAGGGAAGAACTATATTTTCCTTAATGGCTTGAATTAATTTCTCTCAAATTAAGAAAGACTTGCTTGTTTTGAGAGGAAGAGATTCCTCTAAGACATACCCATTTTTAATGTCACTTACATGTATTTGGATGGTCCTCGGATATTTAAATTAAGAACATTTATAATTTAGAAATGTCGAGCTTCTTGTGAAGACGTGGGGGTGAAAGTCCCATTGGCTTTTGTGAGAGACACGTTTAGCTAGTAACGAATATTTATGCAGGTACTGAATTGATTTAATATGCCAGCTGTGTGTGGCTTCAGCTTCTTGCTGTCATTCTTTAGCGAAGGATAAGCAGCCAGATGCTTTTCAGCTGGCTCTCAAACAGAAAAGAGGTCTTGGATGCTACTCTTCAAAAGATTTCAGATGCCAATAAAAAGAATTGAGTGTAGTGACTTTATTCATTCTGATGGCAGCTGTCCCACTGTTTCATCAATTTGAGGGATGTAAATTAACGTTTTGAGATTATTCCCCATGGAACAATCTAATAGGAACCAAGCAGAAGCATGTAAACATTGAACTGATTTGAAATGTAAATATCCAAAATAATGTGTTGATTTGTCAAACTAAAAGGATTACAGATAACTGTCCAAAAATGATACTGGAAGCTAGAAACACCAGAAATAAGGGCATTAGTCTTCTTTACCCTGCATGACAAGGGTAATAAAACCACATCGATAAAGTCAGGTAGGGAGGTTAAATTAACTTTGTTTATTGGCCATTTTCATTTCAACAGCATATAAAACTAAGTATTAGATTGCTTCTATTCAGTTGAACGAGATTCTGGTTTCATTTCATTTTCGTGTCAACTGTGCTTAATTTATTTTCCTTTCTTCGTTATTTATGTACACCCACAAAACTATATTTAAAATTATTTATGGGTTTTGATTTAGAGTGACTAAAGTGAGACGGTACGAGATCCTTCTCAGACTGTGTTGTGCATTCTTGCAGCTCTTAGCAAATGCAGTGTAATTTTTCTGGCCTGAGGCATGCTGTCAGATGATTATGTATAGTGCACTAACACAGGAAAAGTTAGTGTATATTACATAATTAAAGGGCTAAATTTTAGACACCCCATTTGTGTATTTGTTTGAGGATCTGTAGCATCAAGGGCTGTAATTGTGAGCTGATTCATAACAAGCTGTGAGATTTTAATTACCTAACATTTTTACTGCAGCTTCCTATCTAAATTCGCTAGTGATTAGACTTTTGTCTGCCTATTATGATCTTCATTAGTAGATCTTGTGTATGTCCTTTCCTCTCATACAGTAGCTGACACTGGAGCAGGTAGCCTCAGGAAAGAGGACAGGACAGTTATGAAGACGGAGTCCTGTGGATGAATTCACAAGATTCCTATTGCTTTCAGTAGGACTTAGGGTTTCTTTAATAATTTAAAAAAAAAAAAAAAAAAAAAGGGGGTGCGTGGGAACAAGAGAAGAAAGTTAACAGTGCTATGTTTCTTTTCATGATTTAGCCCCTTGGTTTTCTAAGAGAGCCTCAGGCTTCCATGAGTAAAAGGTACTTTGGTGATACCCATATTTTGTGACAACATAAATTAGTTTTTCTGAAAGTGGTTGCAAATTTTATTGTGTTAAGACAAGCATCCAGCGTCACCCACTTCTGTAGGATGTTGAGCTTGACCGTCAGCAGGAACTGTTTAAAGTAACTTTCAATTAAAATATTCAGATATGCTTGGTAAAAGAAGCAGAACATGGAAAGGACTTCAGCCCATTCCTGTAATTTTATCCCTATAATCTGAATCCTGTGCAACAAAGCCAGTGTCAGAATCAGTAGGTACGATTGTGCTCCTGCATTAAGGTCAGTGACAATGGCAAGATTCTCTTTACATGTTAAATCTTTCACCGGATAAAATCCACATATATTTCATCAGTATATTACAGGCATACTGACTCTGGGACCTCTGAATAATTTAACACCTGAACATACTTGTTATTGTTCAAGAAAAAGCTTTGTATAACCTGATGAATTGAGTGAAAGTTCAAAGTGATATGAAGTCCTAAGGGGTTTGTGCATCTCTGAAATCTTCTTCTTCTGACAGGTATTTTAAACAGGGAATAAAAAAGTTAAATGAAAAGTCAGCATACAACAAAGGGAATGGTTGCTTAGGGAAAAAAAATGAAATTAGAAAAGAGCATCAGGAAAGCAAACATATAGAACTACTTTTTCTCCTTGCTGGTCTCTAAGGAGTCAAACACATGCTTGGAAGCTTTGCTGTAGTTCGTCCCTTCTGTTCCCGCTCCCCTCTTAAGCAACAATACTGATGTTAATTATATTTTCTTGAGCTTGATTGTTCTAATACTATTGTTTCCAAAACAATGTATAAATGAGAATTGGAGAAGAACTTTTGAATCGGCTTCTAATTAAAAAAAAAATAGCCCCTTTCTAATTTACATAATTTACAGAATCACAGAATCGTATAGGTTGGAAAAGACCTTTAAGATCATCGAATCCAGCCGTAAACCTAACACTACCAAGACCACCACTACACCATGTCCCTAAGCACCTCATCCAAATGTCTTTTAAATACTTCCAGGGGTGGCGACTCAACCACTTCCCTGGGCAGCCTGTTCCAATGCTTGACAACCCTTTCAGTGAAGTAAAATTTCCTAATATCCAGTCTAAACCTGCCCTGGCACAACTTGAGGCCATTTCCTCTCATCCTATCCCTTGTTACCTGGGAGAAGAGACCGACCCCCACCTCTCTACAACCTCCTTTCAGGTAGTTGTAGAGAGCGATAAGGTCTCCCCTCAGCCTCCTTTTCTCCGGGCTAAACAACCCCAGTTCCCTCAGCCACACCTCAGAAGACTTCTGCTCTAGACCCTTCACCAGCTTCGTTGCCCTTCTCTGGACACGCTCCAGCACCTCAATGTCTCTCTTGTAGTGAGGGGCCCAAAACTGAACACAGTGTTCGAGGTGCGGCCTCACCAGTGCCGAGTACAGGGGCACGATCACTTCCCTAGTCCTGCTGGCCACACTATTTCTGATACAAGCCAGGATGCCCTTGGCTTTCTTGGCCACCTGGGCACACTGCTGGCTCCTATTCAGGCGGCTGTCAACCAACACCCCCAGGTCCTTTTCTGCCTGGCAGCTTTCCAGCCACTCTTCCCCAAGCCTGTAGCATTGCATGGGGTTGCTGTGGCCCAAGTGCAGGACCTTGCACTTGGCCTTGTTGAACCTCATACAATTGGCCCCAGCCCATCGATCCAGCCCGTCCAGGTCCCTCTGTAGAGCCTTCCTCCCCTCAAGCAGATCAACACTCCCGCATAACTTGGTGTTGTCTGCAAACTTACTGAGGGTGCACTCGATCCCTTCATCCAGATCATTGATAAAGATATTAAACAGGACTGGCCACAACACAGAGCCCTGGGGAACACCACTTGTGACTGGCTGCCAACTGGAGTAAACTCCATTCACCACCACTCTTTGGGCCCGGCCATCCAGCCAGTTCTTTACCCAGCGAAGAGTACACCTGTCCAAGCCATGAGCAGCCAGTTTCTCCAGGAGAATGCTGTGGGAAACCGTGTCAAAGGCTTTACTGAAGTCTAGGTAGACAACATCCACAGCCTTTCCCTCATCCAGTAGGCAGGTCACCTTGTCATAGAAGGAGATCAGGTTGGTCAAGCAGGACCTGCCTTTCCTGAACCCATGCTGGCTGGGCTTGATCCCTTGGTTATCGTCTACATGCCGTGTGATGGCACTCAGGATGATCTGCTGCATCAGCTTCCCCAGTACCGAGGTCAGGCTGACAGGCTTGTAGTTCCCCGGGTCCTCCTTCCGGCCCTTCTTGTAGATGGGCGTCACATTTGCTAATCTTCCACACATTGTGGAATCTACCATGTTTGACCTATTCGTTTCAAAATCACTTACGAGTTCAGTGCTGCCAACAGCACACCATATACTGCTCTGAGATACAAGGGTACAGTCAGATCCAATAAATTGATATCTATCAATCCTTTGTTCTCTTCTTATTACACTTCGTATGGTTATTGGAAATACCATGGACTTTTGCTTTCCATCATGAGATGCAAGTGAGCCAGCAATTCTGTCTTCTTTCCCTGTTGTTTGTGTAAGTGGATGATTTATAGATGCACTTGATGATATGAAAAAAGTATTTGTTGGAGAGAATGTGACCTCCTACAAATTCAATCAGCTACTTTTTTACAGTGAGAAATAAACATGATTTCTCTCTGGAAGCTTCCTTCATAAAACATTTGCTAAGCCTAAATGAAAGAGAAATAGGCCTTAACCAAAACAACCCATTTTCTGAAAAGAGAAGGAAGAGAGGATTTGATTAACTGCATGTTGCAGTTGCTGGTGGGTTGGCATTTATGATCCAGCAAATAAAACAGCTCTCTTCAATGAACACAGGGAGTGGTATTGTACTGAAAACATCTAACATATCTTTGCATATAAAAAAATTTGCTATTCCATTCTCTCCTCAAAAGTACATTATTTTATCACTAACACTTGAGAGAATGCATTTCCTCCACATGACTTACAGTTTTCTGATGTGTTGTTACTGGCCTGGAATACTATGCATAGGAATTTTGTATGGATCTGGTAAAGAATTAAGATTTGTTCTTGAATTCTAGTAAGTACTGTATTTTAATAATTCACAGAGAGCTGTTTGAACTCTTTGAAATTCGATACCAAATTGTGTTGGCTTTTTTCTTTTTGACAAGAAGCAAAATGTTCAGTAAAAATTCTGTTATCTTCAATTGTCACTATCCTTTCAATAATGTAAAAATTGCTGCCTCAAAAACAGTAGGTCTTAGGGATCTATTTCAGTAATGTGTACATTTCACAGTTTTCTAATTAAAGTCCATTAAGGTTTACAATGAAATTTTTACTTCTATGAACAATCATTTGGCTAGGAAAAAAAAAGAAAGAAAAAGAAAGAAACAGGTACAGTAGATGTTTTTTCATGTGGTTTTTGGTGGATTCTCATCTCAGTGCTACTAGGGGAATTGTTTGACTTCAGATTTATTCAAATAAGAGCAGTTTTGAATGAATGACTGCTGAGAGATTAAAGCTGTCCCCAAAGACCTATGTTCCTGGAACGTTGCAGCTCTCTGTGCATATGACTGAGATGCTGTGTTACTGCTTTCAGTATTCTCTCTAGCTATACACTTATTAATCAAAAGTGCTCACTACAAATTTTTGTGTAAAACTGACATTTTCTTTCAAAACTATCTGATTTCTAATTTCTGTGATGGATTTCCATTAATCATCACAATACCAGGTACTTATTGGAAAGGTGAAATTTCTGTAACCTCTTCAATTTCTCCTTAGGTAAAAGAAGAGGAGCAATCAGCCAATCACACTTTGATGATTCAAGAGACACTGCAGCAGGCTTCAGTGGAGCTGTCTGAACAGCATCACCTGGTAGTCTCATCAGATGAAGTGGAGGGCATTGAGACAGTGACTGTCTATACGCAGGGTGGAGAGGCTTCAGAATTCATAGTTTATGTTCAGGAAGCTATGCAGCCTGTAGAAGAACAAACTGTGGAACAATCGGTGCAGGAGCTCTAGAGAACAGTGTTCAAAGGAGATGGCTACTTAATTTGCCAAAGCCAAAAGTTTGGGGTTTTTTTCCTAGCCAAAAGCAAGCAAGCTGACAAATTTTCAGTTAATTTGTGAAGTGAGACCTTGTTACTAGATAGTGATCTGACTGGTTAGATTGTATCAGTAACTTAGATATATTACATACAAAACCTCCTCAGACTTTTTTTTTTTCCTAAAAAATGTTCATATTTTGCGGAAAAAGTATTCTTCCCTTTCTTAGAAGATCTCTCACTTGATTCCTGTAAATCCCCACAAATATTGTCTGTTCAAAACCGTGTTATCCCATGATAATAAAACATCTATAAAAGTAGCTAGAATGTCTAGAAAAGTCCATACATCCCATTTTATACATACTTAATATGTGCTCAACTTGACTGGAAGCAGAGTTGTTTTTTCTTTAAATTAGAAGGGCTTCTTATTTCTGAGTACATGCTTAGAATGTGTTTGCTTAGAGTTGTGGATCTAACCCAAACTAAGGCTCAAGACTTCAATTAGAAACATACCATGATGGACTGTAGTTTGTACTTGTGAGATGATCCTTTGAGTTTGGGAGGTATTTAAAGCCATATATGATAATTCTGGGTACCAGTAGGATGACTGTTATTTAGATAATTGAATAATGATAACTCTTTCCATGCCACTGGATAAATACCTGTCCAGTACCATATGATGAAACCAAATCTGTCAAATCAATGAAGTATTCTTTTGTTTTTAAGAAAAAAAATATATTCAGATGATTTGTAAATGCTATAAAAGATGTATGTTCATATGTTTTAAACAGACATGCTTGTAAATATGATTGTGTGAAAGAACTTGTACAAAAAACTCAAGTAAATATTGAAAAGATTCTAGATATTCTTAATTATGCATGTATATAGTTCCAGATTTTTCTTCATGAATCTTGAATTGTTTCTGATTTAATATTTTTAAATTTGAGCTATAAAAGTTATTAATTAATAAGAAAATTGTCATGTTTTCTGCTGATGCTCTAATTTCTTAAGTGTTGGCTTCCCTTTCACAGCTAAGTAAAAAATGCTATTTTGCATTGACTCTGACAAATTATTCCTCCAGTGAGTAGTCTCTAATCAAGAAAGTAGCATAATGAAGTCTAAGCGGACCTTTCTATGTGATTGAACTTATTTATGGGCATTCTGGGTAGAAAAGTGGAAAAAAGCTTTTGACTAAGTTGATGTAATGAGGTGGTTGTCTGCCCCTTCTAAGTCTGCTGGGTTCTATTAATGCTATACAAAATCAGAGTTGCAAAAATTTAGTGGTAGCGTCTCCCTTAACTGTGGTGATAGGGAATTTAAATTTCTTAATGGAAAAGAACTGAAAATTGTTTGACTTTGGTGGTAGCTATGTTTCCTCTGGTTTAATCTTGAAAGTGCACAAGAAGCCCCAGGGATGTTACATTTGCAGGATGGAGACCTTTTTGCCATTTGGTGTAACTGGGTGAAGCTGGTCACAAATGTCAGTGTTGATTTCTTCTATGTTCAGTAAACTTGACTAGAATGAGCCACGAAGTGTTTAATAACATTTGCAACATGATAGAAACTGATGCACCAAATGTATCACCTTGATTAATCTGCATAAGAAACTTTTTTTTTTTTTAATTAGTTGTTAAAATTTGGTGTTGATTTGCAAGAATAATGCTTTCTATTATCTAAAAGAGAAGAAACCAGTCTGAAAAAGTTTTCTTAGAATTTATTGAAATATTCATGGCCCACGTGCTGTTAAAACCACATTTGGAAGAGCATCGTGATCATATGTGGTAACAGCTATGTTCTTAACATAAAACCTTTCTGAATCAGTTCAACAATGTATTATTATCTGACTGTGGGGGGAAAACGGAAAAGTATTTTGCTATGCATCACTCAAGAATTCTTAAGTAAATTATTTCCAGATAGACTCAGTACTTATGTCTATGAGAGGTGTGTCTGTATTTAGAGGAAGGGTTTTGGTTTTGTTTTTGTGTTTATTTTAATTACAGTATATCATGGACATGCATCCCTACTGTAATTTAAGGCTTGATTTATAGTTGACGAGTTATATCACATTTTCCTACACTAAAGCATAAACATTTTTGTGAAATTTCTGTATCCTTTTTTTTTAATTTAAAAAAATACTTTTCAATTCAGGTCTTTTCTTAAGTTCCAGGTTTTTTTCCCAACTCTGCTTGGAAATGCAATGGTTGGAAACAGACGAGGTGTAAGTCAGGAAGGACTTTCTGCTGTGTTGAGTACTGCACATTGATTTCTTGCCTCCATAATTAATACATTTTCTTCTTTCTAGAATATGCAACATCTGTAATGCTATGAGGAGAGAAGTACTTTCTCATTAATGTAAGCCATTGTACTTTACAAAGTGAATGTCCAAAAACTTGGATTTTTTCAGAAGCGTAAAGAAAACAAAGAGAGCTTTGTTTATACCAGGCATTTGTTTTGAGAGGCCATGGCTGTTCCAGTTGTCTTTCGTCTGGATTTGGAATGGCCAAAAAGGTAAGAATTAAATCTTTTGCTTGGCAAGGTCTGCTTCTGTTACCACCTAAACAGCACAGGTTGTTTTTAGTGTAGATTCAGCTCCTTTATCCAATTAATCTTTTCTGAGAGTTAAGTGACCTTTTCAGTTCAGGGGAGACAAGCAGTTATAGTTTTCAGTTAGTCAAGTAGCTCCTGTTTCTGAAGATTATACATTCTTCCCACAGACTAGTAATTTTCATTAGCATTTACTACACTATGTGATCTTCTGTTTTTTCCTCTTTCTTTGACATCTGAGTAGTATCTTGGCTTTAGGCTAACACTTGGCAAATATTACTCTAAAAGCTTATGCATACATAAATCGAGTAACTGATGGGCTAACTGATCTGCACAGCTAAGAACACATCAAATGTTTCTGGGAATGTGTTGAGCACAGAGGAGAGAGAGGTCTTGGAATCGTGCAAAGGTTTAAAATGGAAAATGGAAGCTGCAAATAATTTTAGTGGCAGCAGAGTCTTATTTAATGGAAGGTAAGATTATGATGCTTGAAGCTGACTTCTTTGAAAGGTCTTATCAAAATTAACTAGGAACACTAGTTCTGGAAGGACCTCATGTAACAGAATGGCATAAGCATCTGTACACAAAGCAGAAAATTTGGACCTCACAGATCAAAAGGCACAGGAGAGGGTATGGGAAATGGAGGATCCAAAATTTTTTACATCCCTAATGTATTATATCCACAGAGTGTAATTCCTCTTTCCTGAGTAGAGAAGAAGATGGGATCTGCCTTTCTTTCTGATGTGGTTTGGTTTCTGTGGGTGGTTGTGGTTCCTCTCAGTCCCAGCACCATTTCTTGATACTAGTGATTTTAACCAGCTGTTGTAGCATCCTGACTTATATGAAGCTGCACTAATAAAGGCTTTGTACTGGATCTGTATCACTTATCTGCAAAATCCATGGGGTGAAAAGAGAAAGGAACTGAACACTTCTACTTTTCTGTCTTACCTCAAATTTTGGGTTGTATGAAATCACAGCTAGAGAGAAGAGTACTACAGAGATGATAGTTAGACCGATTGTTCCTACTATAAGAAGGAATTACACTCCTTGAGTATATATACTTGAAATGAATGCTTTTAATGGCACGTTTTCAAACAAGATTACAGAAGTGACATTGCTGCAAGTCTGAGATTTAAAAAAAAAACTTTTAATAAATTTCTTCTGAAGTTCTGAGTCCACACAGCATCCTAGCACTGCCATTTATAATATGGCACTTAATACATTCGGTCTTAATAAAGGAAAAGAAAAATGCTTTCACGTTCCAATAAATTTGCTCACAACATGGACATGTGCTTTACAAACTTAAAAAAAACTAAAACAAAACACATATCCTGCCCCCCCGCATCTCAAGAATGGGCAAGTACTGTTAGCACAGCAGAGAAAGGAAGAAAGTAGCAGAAATAATATTGCAAGATATTCAGATGATCAAATAAATGTTTTAAGATCCAAGTGGGCAGAGAGTTTGGCATGTGAGGGAACCTTTTGGAGCTGTGTTCAACTGCAGGATCAGGACTTGATTTTTGCCTTGAACTCTTCATGCCTTGGAGGAGGCTTATCATTAGCCGTTCCAGATTGTTAAAGCTTCAGTAAAGTCAGTGGACATGGGAAAATTCACCCAGTGAGGAAGTTTTAAGTACCTGGCCCTTCTGAACATCAAACTCTTGGGATAAAAGCATACTGAATATTCGAGACTGATCACTTTGGGAGAACTTTTTTCCAAAGTTCCACCCGATCTTTTATAGAGGTGGGAGAATTATCAACCAGTCTTATGCCTTAAAAGACTGCAAGCCTGTCTTGTCTTGCTTAAATGTGGAGTTGTATTTCTGTAAGAACAGTGAGGTTCACCTGAGGACTGTGCAACTAGTATTGAATTGAAAAGAATATTGATTTTTAGTTTTTAATTATTCTGATCTGAAAATAATGACTGTTATCAGAGTGCACATAGCAGAGCTGAGTGAAACAGATGGTGTACACAAAATCATAGTATATGGATTGTTACAGTTTGTTTTGTGGTTTGTGGGGGTTTTTTGTTGTTGTTTTTTTTTTTACACCAGATTACAATTTCTGCTTTTTGTAGGTATGTTTGAGCTGTATCTGAAAGTTTAAACAGGGAAAGACATGAGCTCATTTGCAGGCTGTATCATTAGCAACAATGTGGTTTCTTTAGGTAATGCTAGTAATACAGTCTTTGTTCGTAACATGATGAACAGCAGATGTTCTTTTCCCTTTTGTAATATGATGACAGGTTACCGAGTTATACTGCACATGGCTTGACAGCTTTTCAATTTGCATTTCCAGCTTTCTCATCATTAGCGGACATCATTTCCATCAATAGCAGCACTACTCCATTTGTCTTCTTTTCTTCCTTGAAATGAGGACAACTTCTCATCTTGGAAGACTTTCATGTTCACTCAGTCAGAGAGATGTATTTTGGCACATCCTGAGAGTATCAAACTTGTTATAATGTCTTAAATATGTAGTATCATGTTCACCTCTGCTATAATTCCACAAGGTACAGGTAATTGGTTAGGTGATCTTTCATGTGTTCCTGTTCTCAACGTGCCTGAATTGGGCTTTAAGTGATTAAAAGCAGTGCCACACATTTCAAAGGACAGTGCAAATTATAGATCCCTTGTTACATGTTCCTAACAAAAAAAATCTGTTCAAGTCTGTTGTGTTCCCCTCTGTCAATCTTTGAGATGGTTGAGGCAGAGAAAGGAAGCCATCATGTGTTTCTTGGTAAATATTAATGGATAAAAATACTCTGCTTATACGTAAACATAATTCCTTTCGGTCCTGTACAAAGCAGATTATAGTGCAAACTCACCATCCAAGAATGACTTTTTCTTTCTCAGAATGAGTTGCCAATGACCAACCTGATGGCCTTTTCTCAGATTAACCAGCAAAATGTTTTAGAGTACAGAACATGTTGATGCTTATGGGAATGACTTGCCCCATTGATAAAAAGCCATCAGTTATGACAGATATTTGTCAAAGGGTAAAGACTCAGCCCTCAATTGTAGCAGAGCTACAACATAGCTCAACAAAGTTCAACATAAGGTGCTAGAAAGAGATTACTGCAGCTGCAGCAGCATCTGTTTGGCAAGTGACTCCAGCTAGGCAGTGTATTCCTGATCTGATAGCACTATGTGCAGGAGGGGACTTCAACTGAAGAGTTAAAGAGTTGCTTGCTTGTTTTAGTGCAGCTGCCTATTTTCCTCTTTCTGCTCTCTAAATTAAGTTTAAGGTGCCTATAAATCTTAACAAATTAATTTGTAAGCCCTTTGAATTAAGGAAAGGGATAGCAATAGTTGTCCTAGTTTAAAAAAAAATAAAATTATCTTAGATGCACACATTACTCCCACACTCCCAACTCCTCTCCCCCCGAGGGGCGGTGGAGGTGGGGATGGGGGTTGCAGTCGGTCCATCACAGCCCCTCTCGGCCGCTCCTCCCTCCTCACCCGTCTCCTGCTCCAGCGCGGGCCCTGCCCCAGGCTGCAGTCCTTCAGGGACAACCTGCTCCTGCCTGGGCTCTCCACAGGCCATAGTTTCTTCAGGGGAAGGCTACACTTAGTAGAGCTTGATGTAATTGGATTGGCTTTTTTTAAAAAAAAAAAAAAAACTCAGTAGGGTTTTTTCTGCTGAGTTCAGCTGGTTCCGTATCAGCCTACAACTCCTCAGAAACCAAGACAGGAAGAAGTTGGAGCTAAGGATTACTGAAAATGTTCTTTGTCCTTTCCCCTCTCTCTCTTGAATTGGGTTTACATAAGTTGACCAGGTGATTGATGCCAAGTGCCCATGTGTACAGTGATAACAATATTTAAGGATTTAACCAGAGGAGAACAGGGAGGGCTTAGTGTGACAGAAAAGCATGAAATGATGGGATGTCATTGAGCAAAAGAAATATTAGGCCAAATAACAGTATTAACATACTGTTGGGGAGAACTATTAGCTTGAAAGACAGTACCTGAAATAGTAGAAGCTCCTCTTCTTGAGTTGCTCTGTTATTGCACTGAGTAAAATACAGCCAGACATTAGGACAGAGCCTGGTGGGAAGAACAGGGCAGCTGATCTCAAAGGATTCTCTTACACCTCAGATTTCTGGGCATTTAATAACAACAAAGGAGAACAAACTGACGTAAGACCTGTTTTATATTCAGAGGCACACCTAACAAGGATGCTTGTCAGAGCTTACTGTGAAGGAATTGATGGGATGGGCATTGATGGTTTGTTAAACAAGAGCAAAATTGTCGCTTATATTTTCTTATGTCACTTATTCTTCGTGAAAAGTCCAGTACAAGACTTGAAGTGAATAGTGGTTGCCAGTAAAATACAAAAACAGAAAATAAATGTGTCCGACAGTGCTATAAATGATCTTTTTATTCTCTATAAAAATATTTTTTTGTAGTCTTGTTTGCTAAAAGTGGATGAAGAAGGAAATTACAGTCAATACATTGCACAGAGCTCTGCCTGATTTTTTTAAATGCTATACATTTCTCTGGAAAGCTGGAAATAACTTTATCAGCCTAGGTAAATTAAAAGGGATCAAAAGGTCTTCAGTGTTTTGGAATGAAATCAAACAATTAGTAGGAATTTATAGAGTAAGCTTTGTTATGTTTTTTTCTTTAGTTCAAGGAATGTTATCTTCTGGAAAGTACGGGATCATTTTTGTGTCATTCACCCATATAAAATACACTGTAAGTGTATTTTACAGGAACACGTAAGATATATGAAAATGAGACTACAGGATCTACCTCATTTGTAGTATTCTTTATGGTCTAGCAATGAAATAAAGGACAAAATATCACCGTGGATTACAGAGCTAGTCAATGTTCTTACAATTTGTTTTGGAAATGGTTCGCCTTTTTTATTAGCCTTGATAGCATTTATTTCGCTACTACCATTAGGAGTGAAAATACTTTCTGGGAACTGAAAGCTGAATGGGCTTGGAGTATGAAAAATAGAGTACAGACTTTTTTGGTGCTAGGTAGCTTGTTTAAATCCGTATTCAAATGGTCGTAATCAAGTATTTCCTTCATCTAATGGTGACTGAATGAGTTAAGGAGCTCAAATCCAATATATGATAGAAAAGGTCCAAGTCAAAAAATCTCCATGTAATTGGGAATGAAGTAGCGTGTCAGCTTTTTCTGAAACAACAAAACTTCAAGCAGCTATGTGGAGACCGAATTTAGGTCATCCTCAGAGTAGTTGAAAAATACATTGATAGATCAGTGAAAAAGTTTCTGTAGCTGTGGTGATACAAGTTCTGTGACATGCCTTTTCTTCTCTGAAAAGATGATTTACAATTTTGGTGATGACAAGTGTCGGATAGTTGGCTTTTTAGATTATTCTGTCTGAAAGCTAACATCCAGTACAGAGATATTTTGTGTTAGAACCATCCAGTCCAAGCTGCCAGAATTGGAATTAAAAAAAAAAAAAAGATTTAAAGTTAACATTTTGCTGATGAGGGCACTCCTCACATGTGGGACTGGAGTCAGTGGGAAGTGAATAATCCTAGGGCAACTGTAAGAACTTCAGACTAGAAAAAGAATGGAAGACAAATTAATAAACTTTTTTTTGTGATCATGTTACCAGTTTTCATCATGTAACAAGCTCAGGACTTGTAATACACACCCAAATTTCACAAAAAAAATAATTGCTGATTTCACATTGTGGCTTGTGTTGTCTCATAACAGCAAGTACCTGTTCATGGCTCAACAGCAACAGGGTACATAAGTGATGCTCAGGAATACCAGTGTATTATAATTCTCTAATTGATTTTACAAAGCCTGGATGATTTATCCCCTGTCTTTAACTCTGGAATTGTTTTGTGCATCCCTCTTACCCCTTGATCAAAGGTCAATCGGCTTACCCAGCAGAAACAGCCATCCTTCACTTGCCACAAAGTTAGCCTAGACAGCAACACTCTATTTACAAAGTTTGGTTTTAGTTATTCAGGTTGCATTTTAAATCTTTAAACAATGAATTGCATGTGAAGCCTTGTCTGTTTAGAGTGCAGTCCCACTAGTGTGGAGATGCTTTCCATTTCTGTTTGGCTGATTCTGGTACCTTGGGTGTTGACATGAACTCCTGGGCACTGCCACGGTGCAAGTACTTCTTACTACAAATCGTAGTACTTGCAAGTTCTTCTGGCATAACTGTGCTGTTTTGTGAGGTCAGAAAACTGCTGGGGGACAGCAACACTTGAAACTACCAAAATTATTTACTGAAGTGCTAGACAGATGTCCACTTTTGAACCCAGAGGTGTTCACTAAAGACTGTGGTCTTCAGGTGCTGTTCTCTTCCATTTGCTAGAGGTTACTCAATAACTTTCACAGCAGAAAAGGTCATGTAGGAGCTCTCTAATCTACTCCAAGGAAACTGAAGCATTAACTTAATCCCATACACTTCCCTTGAAGCATATTAGAGAATTTCACCTGAGCCCTCTGCTCACAGAGCTATTGGGCAACCTCAAGGAGGCGGCTGATCCTGAGCATTTGGGGACTTCACTGTTATCAGCCAGTGTGGTTAGCTGTGGAAAAGGGTGCAACGGTGACCGGATAAAACTCCTTACACTGGTATAGCTAAGGCTGGGAATATCATAATAACATGTTTCAGTTTTGTATTACTTGAATGTGTTTCTTGTTTAGAATAAATTCTTTTCCAATTTGCCTGAATAGAATATTTTTTTTCCTGGCAAAATGTCTTTGCTAACATTATAGCATCTGCATTAGAAATGTGACCCACTATAATTCTCTCTCTCTCTCTTAAGGTGTGATTTAAAAAAAACCCAAAAACAACCCAAAAACATGGACAAAGCTGTAGATGGTGCACACTTTAGCCAGTGTCAGTACTTTTAATTTTCCTGGGTCAGAATGGAAAAAAAAAAAAACCAACCAAAACCAACTAGCTAATAGAAAATTGAAATTTTTATGTACTTTAGCAGAAAATAAATAACAGAGGGTCTGTCACAGTGACTGTGTTATACTTTTTAGTGATTAGTCTAATACTATTCTTATTTTACTTTTCCTGAAGCTGCACTGGAACTTCCAGCTTTCCATGCGATGCATTTAACTACAGTGCCTCTTCAGAGCCTTCTCTGAGTGAGGAGAACAAGGGGAAGCAGGCAATGCTATTAGACTTTTGTGTAAAGATGCAAGACGTTGCTTTTGACTAAACCAAACATTTATTTAGGGAGGGTGAAATCTCCCCTGGGTGGGAGGAGAGTGAAATCTATTCCTCATATTCTATACTAAGCAAGATGTACTATGTGCAAAGTTTACTAGCTTTGTTGTTTGGTTTGGGGGTTTTTTTGTTACCCATCACCTTAAAAACTGTTACAGCAGGAAGCAAAGTCCAACACAAGATCTGGCAAGAATTGATAAAATGGAAATATATTACTATGCCTTATATTCTGGAGTTAATATAGGCATATTTATTTTGCCATTAGTTTGTACTAGAGCAGAATTTAGTCACCGGTGATCTTCAGGTAGGTGCTGTAAAATTACACCAAAAATCCTTGCCCCAAACATCTTACTCTTTAAGGAGACAGGATTGATATGAGTTCTTAAAATACAGATTTTCCATATCTGTAAATGGAGAACTGGAGCAGGGGGTAGCTGTAAATCTGTGGCAGAGCCAAGAGAAGCCAGGTATGCTGCTGTTGTCTTTCCTCTTGAGATACAAAACATAAGGAAGTTGCAGAAAAGTCTACAGGCAGGTGGAGGGAAGCATATGTGGAACCTCTCCTGGAAGAAAGCTTTTCTCACAGCTGAAAGTGGTCTGAACTGACTCCTCTTTACTGCCTCGTACAGTGCAGTGTCTTTATGCAGTGCAGCATGGAGACAGTGCCATACGTAGTTGTATGGGTCTGTAGCTCTGTGAACAAGTGAGAGCCTCGAACTTCTTGAATTCTGGTAACTGATATTTCCATGGCAGGGTGAGTGGAAGCACAAAGGACAGATACTGGCTGAACGATGGCAGCATGCTTTCAGTTGAGTTGTTATGCTGTTTTTCAAACAGTTACATTTTTGGGAAGTATTCTCAGCATGGGAATCTTGGTGGGACTAACTTTCAACATATGTAGATGCATAAAATGAGTGTATTTTGTCAAATAGCTACTGTCTAGCCTCTAGTGGTAGATGCTAGTAGGTACCAAGGTAGGAGTGTAACACCAAGGCTGTGTAAACACAGCTTGCAAAATCGCATGTAAGGGATATTCTTGAAAAGCCCAAATTTGTAGTGTTGTGAGAGAGAAGTATGTCTGTCTTGATTTAACAATGTTAATGTGTTTAGCAGCAAAATTCTCTATTTATACTATTCTGTAGGTAAGCCACCAGGACTTGTTTCCCTCTGCTCACCCCTCGTGTCAATGAAAGTGTGTTGTCTTAAGCTACAAACTTTGTTTTTTACTTTCTTCTCTCTTTTCACTGCCTAGTTCACTAGCTGTTAGCATCTGTACTTTATGCTTAAGTTGTTTCACAAAGACTTCAGGGCACTGAGTGCTGTGAGGCATCAATAAGGTTTCCACACTAGATGCCCTACATCACAGCTCAGTGTAAAGCCAGATTGTCATTTAATTGCATATTTCCCCATTGAGCCAAGATCCATCTGAATTGGACATTCATGCTTATTCCCTTGTGCTATATATTCAGAAGAATATGCCTTGCCACTTTTGCTCTGCTTTCAGATCTCTTGATGCTCTTTTGTTATGCTGAATGCTTAGCTTTGTCCATTTTTCAACCTTTGTTCAAGGCAGTTTGCTTTATCCATGTACTCAGAAATTTAAAAGGATTCTGTGCATTAAAGGATTTTTACTTGTTCTGAGATGATAGATCCTGCTTATAAAACAGAAGGCACTAAGAGTTGGATACTGTGTGATTTACTGCGAACCCAAACCATTTCACTGAGGCTGACACCACAAGGGTATATGAAATTGTGTTTAAATCACCCTCCCAGTGATTTAGAAGGACTAGTTAAATACCTGATTTAGAAACTAATAATTGAGCCTATATGAGCTGGCAATTATGCATGCAAGTAATTGCATGTGTTAGGAGCATGTATCATGAAAATGGGAACCGATGGGATTATACCACTTCTCAGGAGGTTTTAGAGACTGAGTGGAACAGCTAGTGTGGTTAAAAACAAAATTAGCTGTGCGTATGTAGAGATTATAAAGCATCAGCACACAAACAACAGAACTAATTCTCCAGTGCCAATGAGCTTGGGAGCTCATCACCACTAAGTGAGCATCCAGCTGCACGGTGGGTTGAGGTGGGAGCTGGGTAGTAATTGCTGCGCTCCTGACACGCAGGTGGCTGGGCGACTCTTGCAGTATCTGGAATACGAGATGAAGCTGCTGTAAAAACGGATGCAGAAGAGTTGCTGAGGACTTGCTGAAGAGCTGCACCGCTGGTTTCTCAGCATCCAAAGGTCAAGTCTTATTTGCATAAACCAGAGCATTGCAATAGCTCTCCACGCAGGTAACGGCCCGCAAAGATCCCAGCATGCTGCGGTGTGTTTTGAGCCAAGTGCTCTTGTGATGATATTTGTTTTCGTAGTGGTGTAGGCAGGGGGTGAGCTTCTAAGAAGTCAGTCTGGTGGAAGAGAGAGTTTAAAACTTTCACCAGTAACATGTACATGATTAGTTGTGCATTTCTGCTAGGATAATAAGGCATTTCTCCCTAGATGTAGCTCTCTTACATTGTTACACAGAACTTGTGAAGCTCTCTATAATAAGGTTGTCTGCTGACTGCAAATAGTGTCACAATCCTTCTGAGTTATTCTTGCCATCCTTCTTTGTCATTTGTAAGATAAAAATAGCAGAGGTTAAAGCAGTATCATTCTTTAGTTAGTGACACGTAGCTACAACTTAAATAAGGATGCAATTCCTTTTTTGATTGAAAATGAATTTTTTGGTAATCTTAAAAAAGGAAATTCACAGGATGATGATCTGGAAGATTGCACAGAGCTAGATCAGGTCCAGGTCTGGTCATCAGAGGTGAGTAGTACTTTGCATGCCCTCAGAAGTGTTTGAATATCACAGTTTTTGAAAATCAAGCAGTATGTGACACAACTTGGGTTTCCAGTCTTAGTTTCTCCTTTCTTAACACGGGTATCAAGAGTACTTGCCTACATCATGACTGGTATAACAGTATGCTTATTAAGTTTGCATAACAGAAAACTGACAGACAACAGAAGGATTTTGGAAACTGGGATCAACACTGAAAAAGTCATGGATACTTTGGAGACATGTCTGGCCTTGTTTCCTAAAAGGACCTTGGACCTTGGTTGTAGGTAGCTTGTCTCCAGTGCTGCCTCTGCCCGTCTCCTGGATGGACCTGAGACCTACACTGAAGCTTTGTCTGCAGTCGTGCCTTCTGCCCAGTCTCCTGCTGCTCCTCACTGCATTCCCTAGGTGAACCCTGGACCTGGTTCATCACCTTGCCTTTTCTGGGACTGCTGATGGACCCTGTTCCAACCACCCGATTCTGCCCATGCAGTTTTAGGTCTGATTGACAGACTGAATAAAGCCGTTGGACCCTAGTGTGTGATGGCCTTGTGGTATGGCCCTACTGCAATATGAATATTTGGGAATAATTAGCTTGACCATGTAAGCATGTCTAATGCTCTCTGTGGCCTTTACGTAGCTGCAAAGCACAAATACAAGCCAAAGCAAGTACATCTATCCCAACTTCATTATGTATATTTGTAAGGAATTTGAACATTGTTTTCCTGAACACTTTTTAAATTTGTAGTGTAAAACTAGAACTTCAGTTCTAAATCCCAAATTAAGTTGTTTGGCATTAAAAAGAAGCCTGGAAAATTAATTCATCTGTACATTAAGAACTTTGAGCATTGGAAGACATCTTCCACACTATCTATCTATGCTAAGGCCTGAGATGTCGCTGAAGTTTTGAAAGGAAAATGTTGCCTTCACGCAAAGTAAACTACTCTATTTAATTTTTTTTCTAATCTGCATATTAATTACTGTCACACAGCTGATTCAGTGGGCTGCAGCTAGATTCATCCCATTTAAATCGGTTCCGTCCTTTGCAAGCTTGCAGAAGTAATTATTCTGCATTTCCATCTAACACTATGTAATAGAAACTTCAATCTGTTCAGCTCTTGCTCCAGACCCTTGGTGACCTTTCTGCTCATATACCAGCAACACTGACTGCAATTAATTTCTTCTCTCATTGGGAACCTTCTTATATTGATCTACTCTTCATAAAAGATGGTAAACTCTTACCTGCTGGATTACCCTTTGAATAACATCTCTCTCTCATTTTTACTTTTATCAGCCGCAATGTTTGGGTCATGCATTTCATGGCATGGCTTTCTTGTTCAGCATGTAGACCATATTGCCATTAATTTCTGGGAGCATTCCCTTGCTTTGGCCAGCACAGCACTCTCTGGGAGTATGGCAGCTTCTCTGCATCTGCTCCGTGTGTTACATTTCTGCCTTGGCAACGATGCATTCTGTGCCGCTTAATTTGTCCTTTGGCTGAATTCATCTGCTTTATCAGCTTGATTTAATTGACCATCTAGTGAACCTGAGGTACGAGTCATTTCATCTGACTGGGGGACAGCGTATTACGGTGGGTAGAGCCGCTTTGTGGTGGTGATGCAGCAAATGTATTAATGTGGCAGAGATCTCTCTTAAAAGGCTTGAATTCCGTTCTACTTTAGGATTATATAGTCCACAGAAAATGGCAGTAAATCACTTCCTCATGGATTTGGGTTTCAGATTCTCCCATTTATTTCTTACCTCTGTTGTAAAATTCATTTCCAATTCAGAGCTCATTGAGCCTGAGCCTTTCTTCTGTGACCATCATTAACACAACGATGGTAATCACTCTTTCAAGAGTGTTGCTATTATCTTGCTTGGTTTTCAGAAGTGTTAAGAGAAAACAGCAAAGACATCACTTGATGTCAAACATATATATATATATTTGCATGACATTCAGAGGAACTGAACGACTTGCAGAGCTGTGACAGTTTCTAGCAAGTGGCCCAGAGTAACTGAAGTTATCATTAAAAACAGTCTCGTAGCCTTTCTTCTGGGTACAGAAGGTGACAGTTTATTGCAGTTATTCTACATAGCTAAATAAGATGTAGAAAATACGCAGCTCTATAATACAGGGCAATTTCATGACTTTTCAGCCTCCACAGGTGATTCAGAGATTAGTCCACCTACAATTTTTCTTACATTACTTAGTATGTTATTTTTATGTGTAAGTTTAATCCTTTTATAGAATCCTGCTTCTTTGTTAATCTTTCCAGGACAGATAATTACAACGGTTTGAACTGAGGTGGAATCTCAACCATGTTGAGACCAGTGGGGATCCAATGGTAATGCAGAAAGGTGAGCAAGATGGAGTTTATTGCAAGTGTTATATTTAGATATGTGCATGTTATTAAATAACAGATACCATTTTATTACACATAATGAAATTACAGAGCAACGATAATCATTTACTTACCGTTATTAAATATTTCTGTAGCTGTAGCAATTGAAACCTCAGTTGGGGTCCTTCACAGTAGGTGCTTCTTATGCACGTGAGAAATTACAGTCCCTGTCCAACCAGTCTGCAAGTTGAATTCTGAGGTACTGGCATTGTCCAGTAAACGATCTTATCTGTCACGTATTCTGCCTAAACTGATCAAACTGTTACTGCACTGCAAATAAAGGACCTAGTGTCTTGGCAACTTGGGAATGATGTAGAGATGATGATCCTCAGCTGCCCACCCTTTCACACTCTCCCCATGGTTTTTGCCATGTGAAGCAGCTGCTGAACTTCTCCTGGTTTGCATTCTGATAATACAAGGTAATCTCAGACCATATTACCCATTGTGCGTCGGGTTCAGTATTTGCTTCAAGGAGCAGCTGAGCTGTTCGTACAGCAAGAGAGGGAACCTTCAATGGAGGGCAGTGTCAGCAGCTGCTGCAGCCATCTAGGCACACTGGCTCTGTTCACTGGTCAGAGCCCTACAGGTATGAAAATGAAAATTTGGCCCCAAATGGTCGAGGAAATTGCAGGAGGAAAGGAAATTTTGATCTCCCAACGCAGTCACTGTTGGATTAGTTTGTCCCTCGCTGAGATCAAGAAGAGTTGTTGATGATTTCAGAGGCAAAACTCAGTGCACTTTCCCACCATGGGACTGGAAAACATAGCAGTCTAGATGAATATGGAAAAATGTAACATAAAATCAAATTCTCAAACACTCAAGCAATAGGTTTCATTCTGTATAAAGGAGAAACCCATCTGGCAGCTGCTGATGATTCAAAATGTCAGAGATTACATGTTAATTGACTCTCTAGCTCGGAGTTGCTTATTACCTTTCAGTAAAGTCTGCGCGCAAGACGAATTGAGCTTTGAGAAATGCGTGGAACAGCCGTGAAAGTACTCTAATGGGGAAAAAACATCATGTGCAAAGGACATCAAAAGTCTGCCCCTGTTTGCTGTTCTACCTCATTCTTTCTCCCTTTCTACTTTCTAATAGTTCCAGCCCCGCTGTGCAGCTTTTTAATTAACATCTCTTATTTTATAAAAATGGTGGGGGCAATGCTGCCCCAACCTCCTGTCACTGGGTGTATAGATTTGAAAAAATGGTTTCTAGTCACAAACATGAGATGGAGAAGTAACAAAGGAATGGAAAAAAAAAACCCTGCTTTCTAAACCACCACGTCTCTCTGAGTCTGATCCAAAACCCAGTGAAAGAAAGGAGATCCTTTTTCCATCGGCTTCAGTGGGCTTTGGAGAGAGTGCTCTGTTCGAACGAGAGCCAGCTGTTCTCCTTTAGTGATTGTAATTGGTAACAGCGCTGCTGTAGCTAAGGATAAAGGAAGCAGCTTTCAATGTCTCCATGGGAAAAAGAATGCCCTTGTAACATCTTGTCCCCTGTGTTTATAGTAGCAACATGTAGTGAACATTTGCCGAGGGTATGATAGTTGAATGCTGGATATGCCCCATTAAGGCACTGCAGCCTGCTCCGAGGGCGTGGTGGATTCAATAGACTGGTATTGGCATCTCTAGTGATGATGACTTAATCCTTGTTTTGCACTTGCCTGCATCCATTTATCTGGGAAGATCAAAGTGCTGGAAATTAGGAAACTCATTAAGGCTTCCAGCCCCTTTCTGGAATCAGCATCCTGAACAGGTGCTTAGATACTCTGTAATGGATATTGCACGTTAAGTGAATAGAGCAATTTTGTCTGAATGCATCAAGCATGTGCCCCCCTGTTGCAGGGAGGGAGGGGGGCTGCAAGTTGCTGTCAGAGTCAGAGGGAGCCCCAGAACACTTTGCACTGCCTGTTGAAAACAAACCCACCGCTTCCAAGCATCTGAGAAAGGAAGCAGGATTGTTTTCTTTACGAGCCTCTGCAAAGCAGTTTGTGATGCTTCGGCATGTAAGGAAGGTACGCGGCATGCCCTGCGTGCGCTATCCTGCAAAGGTTTTGGGAAGCCTCCAGCAGTGCTGGGGGTTACACTGTGCCCTGCCAGCTCAGGCCCCAAAGCTCCTTAGCACCCATGGGAAACATGTAGTTCTTTCCATCTGAGGTCTTTTATTATCTGTCCCAAAATCTGGCATTGTCTCCTATCACTTTTGCTAAAAAAGAGAGCCTTTTTTTTCCTCCGTCAACCCTCTGGAGACACCATTATCATATAAGCTTTAGCTGGGTGCTGATGCCAAAGCAGCATTTAAAGTCTGTGCTTTTTGAAGCGTGGTCAATCCAAATACGAAACCGGAGGAAAAGCAACCAGCAGAAGCAGACCTGCACATCGCCAGGCATCATTAACATACAGCTTCTTCTTTTGGGGACAAGAGTGCAGAGCACACGTTGAAAAGTGGCAGATTTCTGTTATCGGAGGGTGAAGGCAATGACAGGGCATGCCAGCATTTGTCACAACTGTGTCAAGGATTGAATGACAAAGGAAGGACAGCAATGTGTCTCTCCCGGCAGATAGTCAAAGATAGCAGCCTGGAGTCAGAGCCACCGTTGTCACTCAGCCATTGTGAAATGCGACAAAGAAACAGAGGCTGCCCTGCCGTTTAGAAGCAGCATGAATTTTTAATGGAGCACTTGTAAAAGTAAGTGACAAAAAAAAAAAAAAAGAAAAATAAAAAATTCAGCATACTATGCTGCAAATACAATGATAACAATTCCCTCCCCTCTTTTTAATCAGAAGATGGAGCATTCTGGGTTGGTTGCTTCTATTTCCATTTAATGAGCGAGTGGGGTTGGAGTGACACTGCCTGGGTTCTGAACAGATTCTGCACTGTTTTTCCCCAGTAAATGTTTTGGATTTCTTTCTCCCTTTACAAAACCCTCTATATAAAACTCTGAAAGCAAACGGTAAAGTTTCTCTCCCCCCCAGCCCCTTCCAATCTGTAAGTTCTCTTTTTTTTTTTTTTTTCCTGAAAAGTTTGCCACCTTATGCAAACTGGCAAGATCGGGTCTGCTCTGTTGTTAAATTTTAAGTGGAATACCAATTTTTGTCTTCACAAAGTATAGGAGATTGTGGGGTTAAAGTCATGAATTGGATTTTAAAGTTTAATCGCTGCTGGTCTGTTGTCCACAGAAATTTCTCTTTGAGTGCTCAAACTGAAAGGCAGCTGTGTAGGCAGGCAGTACTGAGACAAACTTGAGATGACTGGCATTAGTGTTTTTAAGGCAATCAGGGATTTATAACCTATTACTTTGTACCAGTGCTCTTCTAAATCCTGGCTGCAGGATTTCTTTGAATTAGTGATGTGCTTGTGCTAGCATTTAATTTTTTCTCAAGTGCTCTTAGGTCCCTTCTTTCTATTTCGCCCTCACAAAGACACACAACTTGGGTCTGACAGCCTGAAAACATTCTTGATGGGCTAAAATTAGCCCCTTTTTTCACCTTCTTTGTGTCTGAGGTGCACTTGTAATGCTGGAGATGATTTGTAACCGCGCTGCCAGCGAAGCACGGGGAAATGGAAGTTCTGAGTCATCATTTCCATAAATGCAGTTTGTAGGACACTGTGGGGACCCTTCTGGGGTGTGAACAGTTTTGTGCTCTGCTGGGTCGAGGGAAGTGCTCTGGGTGTCTGTATTCCAGTTCATGCTGGTTTTCTGTCAAGCATTTGTTTGTTCCTGGCTGTCTCTAATCCTCAGTTTATAAAATAACTCGCATATTCCATCTCCTCATAACTACTGCGCTGTACAGCTGCAGAAAGGCAGCTGAGCCCATCCGCAGTGTAACAAAATGTGAGAAAACAGAAAAGGGCATCGGCAGCACTATCGGATATCGTAGTGAATCCCTGGACGCGATGTTTTGTTATTAAGTTCATACTCAGTAGTCATTCTGAGGAGTTGTTTTACTGGGCTCTGAATACTTTCCCTTAGGAGCAGCAAGGATGAACTTCACACCGGTTTAAGGAAAGGCTGTGATAAATCTGAGTGAGGTTAAATGTGATATAAATATCTGCGTTAACAAAAAAGCAGCTGGCAGCGGCTGTATCTCACAGGGTGAGATGATGGGAGTGAGATACACGTGGTCTAGCGGCAGCGTGGGCTCTCTGTGCAGGAGGAGATGATGCCCTCCAGCCCTCCCACCTCTGGTCCCCAGGACTAGAAGTCGAGGAGGAGCAGTCCCTTGGGCATGGGGCACTGCCCGGGCTGTTTTATGGACAGATGAACAGAGGATTTGTGTTTATGGCGTTGTCTGGCACCTTCCAACAGCATTATGTACAAACACATTTTAAAAGGAAAAATAAAATCCTCACCTTCCCCAAGAAGTTAATAGAAATACGTCTTCTGCTACTGCGATGCTGCCTATAACGTAAGTAGAGCTTCACGTTCCTCCAGAAGCTCTTTCATAGCCATTTAAACAGACATTACAAACTATTCTTGGTAGTAGATAATAAACCTTTCTTTGCATGATTGTGACTGAGAAACAAGCAGAAATGAACATACACAACGGCCAACTATGGAAAAAGACGGACACTTTTACATTTTTTCAGTTTAGTTTCATTGCACTACATTTTCAGATACTTTTTGTTTTTTTCAAATAATTTTAATATTAAATGAGTCCTCCTCAGTCTGGAGAAGGCAGCCGGAAATATCATCCTTCTTTTCTCAGTCCTGCCCTGTGCCAGTGTAGTCCTGGGTCGTGACAGTAAGGATCGTGGATCTGTCCCGTTTAAGACTGGAAAAGCAGAAATCTCAGCCCACCCATTTCCTGGGGCCTCAGTAACTGCCCTGCTCTGCACAGGCTGAGCAGTTGCATTTTCTGATTGTACGGGGTGCTTTATGCATGAAATAAATGTGAGAAACGGAAAGCGATTTTCCTTTCAAAACGTTGGCACTATTACATCCAGCTGAGACGCGGCTGCACAGGAACGCATGAAAATGAAAACTTACTTAGGAAGAAGGGAGTTAAACTAAATATGCAGGCTTATTCCAACGGCACAGCACGGCTTTGGAAACACAGGTAGTTTTCCAAATGCTGCCTCACCCACCTCCGCTCACCAGCCCACACAGGACATCAGTGTGACTAGAGAGAGATCATCTTCTCCACAGCTAAATTTAATGAGAGGGCTTTGTAACGGTGTAATAAGTAAAAGTCATTCTCTGTGGGGAAGATGAAGAAGTGATTAATTTACCTTGTTTTATAGAGGTGTCTTCCAATAATGATTTCCTTACAACTTACCCTGTTGGGAAGATACTGTGCACAGGGGAGTCTTGAATCTCTTTACCTCTGCCATCAATAATACATAAAAAAGGAAAGGGGGGGAGGGGAACCTATAATAACAAATCTTTTATTCGCAACAGTTTTCATGTGCAGCTTGCAAAGCGGTGTCCCTATAATACGACAGCATGCTTCATCAGTTTGATGTGGTATATTGGTAGCAGGACAGAAACAGGCCAGCCTTGGGACTGGACAGGCTGTCATCTGTTCTTGGGGTGGGCAATGGTCACCCACTTGCACTTAAATCAGAAAATTTAAATTAGATTTTTACACAAAGCAGTTAAAAACTTTACATTACTGAATTACTTAGCTCCTGGCTTTGAGTGCTGTAGATTGGAAAGCTCACCTGTATTACATCCCCAACTCCTTAGCCTTGTCATTCAGCATATAATAAATACATACATGTATGAACGCTGTGAGTTGTTGTTTCTTTCCCTCCCCCAAAGCACTTAGTCCTTGCATGACAAATGTAGAAGAAAAATCAAATGTTATCATTCCTGCCTGAGACAGCATCATTGAGATTCACAGCAATGAAAAGAACTTTGTTTTCTATTACCTAGTCATGGCTGCTGCTATTTCAAATGAACCAGAAATACTTTTGAGTCTCATCCTTCTAAGTTATCACACTTTGCCCTGCTAGGCTGAATGTAGCAAAAACTCTGTTTGTCAAGAGACTGGAGAAACTTTGACATGAAGCTTTTAAAGAGAATGCTTAAGGAGACGTTCATCACGAGCACACGCACCAGAGGCACCCGGGGCTGTCTCCTCCTTCTGGCTTTATCCGTAAGGTGATTTATCTGCGGTTTCTGAACAGGTTTCCAGTCTTCCTTTCATGAAGTGACTGGGATATTCAAGCTTCTCATTTTACGCCCGAGTGAAGACTAGTAGTTTTAGTAGGGGGAATGCTTGGCACGTTCTGAAAAACAGCATATCCCAGCTGTTTGAATTGGACACTAGATTAGGCTCTTGCAATAACCTGCTATTTTGGAAAAAAAGTGCATTCTTAATACATATAAATAGGTGAATATCACTTTCTGGGTGCTGCCAAGTATCTCTTCTGTATGGAATCATATAACATCTCAGTCTTACAAAAGTTATTTTTCTTGAATCCAAGTTACTTTCTCATAACTTAAGGAAATGTTTTTATCAGGTCAAATTTTCCACTCGGACTTCACTGAAGTTCTGCCTGTTTTTGCTAGCAGTGTATTTGACCTCTTGCCCTTCATTTAAAGAAGATATTTTGCTTACGGAGACATTTATCTAACAGGGACCTGTAAGGGAAGAAAAAATTTGGTTTACAGATGACTTGATTCCCTCAAGGTATGTGAATCAATCACGTAAATTGCAGTGCATCCTGCACTTCAGCTTCAATCAATAGGGGATTAAAACTCTAGTTTCAGTGTGGGGAAAGTAAATGTCCGTACTGATGCTGTTAATAACACCTGGGATTACTAAAAGTGTACCGATGCTTTAAAAATCTCACTTTTTAGCGCTTATGTGTCTTGTTTGGTATTTCCACTGTTCCTCTCTGCTGGGAGGGTGAGAACAGAGGAGGAACTTTGACTTATCCTAACTCGCTGCCAGGCATTGCTAAAAAGGTTTATTTCCTGCAGCTCGGTACCCTGTGTGTTGTGTCTGGCTTTGCCTGGCTGCAGCAGAATATTAACATGAAATGAACTCATGAGCAAAATTAAGAAGGACCTAGTTTAACACATGTTTTTAGAGGGCCTCTGCTCTGCTATGCCGGTCCTTGCTCTACCGCGCTCTTCCTACGTTGCCTTGAGCAAATCACTTAGATAAAAACCACCCATGGTTGCGTGGCTGTAGGATCCCTAATTTGAAAGCAGGTATTTCCATAGAGCGATTTGGGATGTGTCTGTACCACTGGATTGGCATACCTCTCCTTTGACTCCAGGTTTCTGGTCTATCCCCAGTCTCACTAACTGCCTACGAGTTTTTTCCCCATCTGCAGTCATTAATCTCTTTTAGAATAGTTTGTTTGAGATCCGTTAATATCTGTATGGTGGTGGGGCAGGGATCGCTCTGGTGCCTCCACAAAATACTGTCTCTGGGAGCAGGCTCCCTCTTGGGGGGGTGAAGCAATGTTCTGGTAGAAGATGAGGGGTGCTTTTGACACTGACTGGGAGCAGCCTGGAGGCAAACAAAGGAAATGCAAGTGCTTGATGCAGTGTCGCATGTCATGCTTGTTGTTCTGCTGTGTGGTCAGAGCATTTGCTCCTCTTGCAGAGATGATACCTATGTTGTATCATCTCTGTTGAGATGAGTCAACGTTATATGTTGACTACCTTTTCCATAGCATGTCCAGAGTCTGGGAGACCTCCATTCAGTTCCTTCCCCAGGATGAGAGGACTCAAACTTGCATCCCCATCACCTGGATGTGGCATTTTCTGTAAAAGTCACTTGGTTCACAACTAAAACCACTGAACCACATGGGAGAGCTAACACCAAGAGGCCTCGCTTTGTGGAGTGGGCAGATTACTGGATCCTGGTGCCTGCTACAGAGACCTTTTCAGTGTCTGATACCAGACAGGATACTTCAGCCCATTTCACAGGCACCCCTTGACAGCACTTAATGGTCTGTCTGACCTCTTACAACCTTTTGTTTTTTATACAGAGCTAGAGAGTCCTCTCCACAGCTCAGAGCCTCATCAGTTTGTAAGGAAATAATGAACTCAGTACATAAAAACCAGTCTACGTGTTGCCTACCCCAGTAATGCTATTTTACTAATATTTCTGTCTCTAGCGCAGCATCTATAACTTTACTTGAGGCTGGTACTGAACATTTTCTCCTTCTGATATACAAGCTTAAAAAAGAGACAGAAATAGGTCTCTATTTTTTAAATGCATAAAATAGTCTTTAAAGAAAGGACCATTCTTAGTTGGGATTAAGATCTGTTGCCCTAGCATTTACTACATGTTCTGATAGACCTTTCCAGTCCTAGACAAAAAGCCAGATTTACTTATACACATTTTTTGCTGGCCCACAGCTATTATCACATATTTTGTTCTTTTGTATTCAGAAATTGGAGCTTAAATAATATATTTCTTCAGGAATGAAATTGATAGAATATATTATGCCACATCAAACATTATTTCTGTATCAGTGTGCTTTTGAGCTAATAAATCCATTGCAGTTGTTAGTGAGTTTTAGAATGATCTCTTGTCTGCTTTAGATGGTTGTCATTGATTTTGAAAAGTGCTTGATGTACATTAAATATGGTTTTGTAGATTGCATGGTTTAAACTTTGGAGACTTCTGCTTTCATTTACTACAGGTCTCAAATGCTTTTGGCAAAGGAAGCAGCCTGCCTCATGTAGGTCTGAAACCAGATGTAAATAGGAATATTTCCCATCAGGAAAGAAAGAGTGTGTCCTGGCTCTTTAGATGATTGTTCTTGTATCATCATTTTCTGTGAAAGCTGTTGCAGGGAATTGGTGTCTGTCTTCACTGCAATCTGTCAGTGACTGGGAATCTTATAAGCTTTTTAGTGAATTTTGACTCACCAAAGACAAGATCAGCTTTAGCCAAGCCATCCTGGCAGATGGTGATCTAACCTGCTTGTAGACATGTCTGAGCAATATGGGCTTCACAATTCTCACAGGCAGTGTTCTTGCCTGAACTGGTCATGCTGAAATTAAAAGTCCAGCATTCTTTGTGCATCCCCCATTTAACCTATTTCTTTCCTAAACTACCCAAACTAGTCTCCAGCTGAGGTCTTACAAGGGCTGCATGAGGAGGAAAGATACACTCTTGCGGCTGTTGTCATCTTCTGCTGTCGGTGCACTGTGTCCATTGATCCATGGTCTTGCTTTTCACAGCATGACCACAGGCTTGGTTTGGTGGCAAAGAATTCATCCAGGTTTATGGGTGTGGTGGGTTATCCTTGGCTGGACGTCAGGTGCCCACCAAGCTGCTCTATCACTCCCCTACCTCAGCCAGACAGGAGAGAGAAAATACAATGAAAGGCTCGTGGGTCGAGATAAGGACAGGGAGAGATCACTTGCCAATTGCCATCATGGCCAAACCAAACTCGACTTGGGGAAATTAGTTTAATTTATTACCAATCAAATCAGAGTAGGATAATGAGAAATAAAAACAAATCTTAAAACACCTTCCCCTCCACCCTTCCCTTCTTCACTGACACAGCTTCACTCCCAAATTCTCTACCTCCTCCCCCTGAAGCAGCACAGGGGGATGGGGAATGTGGGTTGTGATCAGTTCATTACACATTGTCTCTGCCGCTCCTTCCTCCTCACACTCTTCCCCTGCTCCAGCATGGGGTCCCTCCCACAGGAGACAGTTCTCCATGAACTGCTCCAGCGTGAGTCCTTCCCACGGGGTTGCAGTCCTTCAGGAACAGACTGCTCCAGCATGGGTCCCCCATGGGGTCACAAGTCCTGCCAGCAAACCTGCTCCAGCGTGGGCTCCTCTCTGCACGGGCTCACAGGTCCTGCCAGGAACCTCCTCCAGCGCGGGCTTCCCATGTCACAGTCTCCTTCGGGTGCATCCACCTGCTCTGGCGTGGGGTCCTCCATGGGCTGCAGGTGGATATCTGCTCCACCATTAACCTCCATGGGCTGCAGGGGGACAGCCTGCCTCACCGTGGTCTTCTCCACGGGCTGCAGGGGAAACTCTGCTCCAGTGGCTGGAGCACCTCCTCCCCCTCCTTCTTCACTGACCTTGGTGTCTGCAGAATTGTTTCTCTCACATATTCTCACCTCTCTCTCCAGCTGCAGTTGCGCAGTTTTTTTCCCCCTTCTTAAATATGTTATCCTAGAGGTGCTACCACCATCGCTGATGGGCTCAGCCTTGGCCAGCGGTGGGTCCGTCTTGGAGCCAGCTGACATTGGCTCTATCGGACATGGGGGAAGCTTCTGGCATCTTCTCACAGAAGCCACCCCTGTAGCCCCCCCTACTACCAAAACCTTGCCACACAAACCCAATACAGGTGGGTTAACCTTGGACAGCCACCAAACTCCCACTCAGCCAGTCACTTACTCCCAGGGCAGGGGCTGGGGCAGCAGCTCGTGTCTCTGACTGGGGTACTGGGGCTCTCCCAGTGCCCTTGTGCCCCTGGGCTCCTCTGTGCATGTGCAAATGAGCCTTTTATCATATAACCTAATATTATACACTGGTCAAAACAATCCCATGTTATTTTGTATAATCTAGAAAAGTGCACATTCCATTCCTGGCAAAGGACGCCACGCACCCTGTGTTTAATAAACTTGTCTCCCTTACCCTGTTTTTACAGGACTGTTCACCTTGTGACATCCTCCTAAACTCCTTAGCATTATCTTAGGCAAACAGCTCATCTATGATCACATCTTCTGTGAGACCTGCTCTCACTACTGTGTCAGCAAAACCTTTATATGTTTACAAATACTAATCGATGTCTACAGCAAGGTCTGCAGCTTCACATGTTCTGTAGGCTGCATGCTGCTTTTCACGCATCCCAGGATCATTTTTGCTTTTTCACACACCAGGACATTGTTGACTCAGCTCCAAGTTGTGACTCACTATATCCCCCATCTCCTTTTCTGAATAGCTACTGCCTGGGGAGTTAGTCCATATTGTGTGTCTGTACACTGGATTCTTCCTGCCTTGCATGCTTTCATATTGAATTTCACCCTGCATGTTTCAGATGTCAGGATCATCTAGGAATTTGACCTCGTTCTCAAAGAGGCTCAGCAGTGCCTTCATGCCATTTGAAAAGTCATTAAAGACTCCCTGTTAAACACTGAGCAGAAGGATGGCACCCTATCCAAAGCACTTTTCCCAAATTGGCAAAGAACTACTGATAAAAGTCCTGACCAACACTATGAACGATACTAGTGTGAAACCCAGGTATGGTGTCCTACTATTTCTGCACCTACTAGCACCTACTATATATGATTTTGTTTAGACTGTGCTCTTTCTTATTTATAATATAATATCTTGGAAAATAGTATCCAAAACCGTGCCAATTAAACTGTATGAAATCCGAAACTTCTTCACTGCCATGTGAACTTGTATGTAGTTTTGGAAGGAAATTAGATAGGTTCAGTCATGATTTAATTCTTGGCACATCAGTATTTTTCTTATCTAACTCCTTCTTATCTTCCGGATTCTTACACATGGCTGGTCTGATGATTTGATCCAGAACTTCATTGTGGATTTAAGCCATGCTGAAAAGTCTGTATTTGCCCCAGGTCCTCTCTATTCCCCATTTGCAGGACTGGGAATGCTTTTGACCTTCACAATCTGTTGGTAGTTCACCCACCCGTTACAAATTCTCTCAGCTGAGCACCAGCAGACCCCAAGGTTAACCTCATAAGGCCAAACTGTATTGAGATTATCGAAGGCTCAAATAAATTTTTTAAACATAGAGTGGCATTTGGGATGCCTGAGTGTGTCTGAGCATCTACGTCGTGCGTGGGGTGTACTGCATCTCTCTGTTCTGGCAGATGGAGGTGGGGTGAACATCCCAAATAACACTAGCTACCTATGGCTAAGCAGCACAGTCAAAGGCCAGCTGTACGTACCTGCCTTCTGCTCTTTCTTGTTGGCATTAAATGCTCTCTCTGTTCAGAAGAAAAGGCAAGTCCCCTTTTGAGTTTCTCACCATAATTTGTCAGGAGTTTCCCTTCTCCACTGAGAACCTGATCAACAATTTCTGTGGTCTTCCTTTTCCTACTAATGTAGACCTGGTTTCCTCTTCCTTTTCTTCCCCTCTTTCTACCTTCCTTTTCCATAGGCATAGTTTACACTTTTGCTGTGAGTCTATTTTCTCTGAGGAACGGCTCATCATCCTTTGCTCTTCTCTCCTTCAGACTTACCTGCTATGAGATACTACTGGCTGTGTCCCTGGGATTTGTTCAAGACCACATACTAAAGGTGTCTATGGAGTGAGTGAAAATTCTGGATCTGAGATTGCACTGAATATCATTGGGAGCTGCTCTTTTGAGAACAGATATGGGAAGTTAGAGGACTCCCACCACTCGTAGAATCATAGAATCATTTAGATTGGAAAAGAGCCTTAAGATCATCAAGTTCAACCATAAACCAAGTCCACCACTAACCCATGTCCCTAAGCACCACATCTACACATCTTTTAAATACCTGCAGGGATGGTGACTCAACCACTTCCCTGGGCAGCCTGTTCCAGTGCTTGATAAGACTTCTGGTGAAGAGATTTTTCCTAATATCCAATCTAAACCTCACCTGGCACAACTTGAGGCCATTTCCTCTTCTCCTATCACTTGTTACTTGGGAGAAGAGACTGACCCCCACCTCTCTACAACCTCCTTTCAGGTAGTTGTAGACAGCAATAAGGTCATCCCTGAGCCTCCTTTTCTCCAGGCTAAACAACCCCAGTTCCCTCAGCTGCTCCTCATCAGACTTCTGCTCTAGACCCTTCACCAGCTTCGTTGCCCTTCTCTGGACACGTTCCAGCACCTCAATGTCTCTCTTGTAGTGAGAGGCCCAAAACTGAACACAGTGTTCGAGGTGTGGCCTCACCAGTGCCGAGTACAGGGGCACGATCACTTCCCTACTCCTGCTGGCCACACTATTTTTGATACAAGCCAGGATGCCCTTGGCTTTCTTGGCCACCTGGGCACACTGCTGGCTCCTATTCAGTCGTCTGTCGACCAACACCCCCAGGTCCTTTTCTGCCTGGCAGCTTTCCAGCCACTCTTCCCCAAGCCTGTAGCGTTGCATGGGGTTGTTGTGGCCCAGGTGCAGGACCCAGCATTTAGCCTTGTTGAATCTCATAAAATTTGCCTTGGCCCATCAATCCAGCCTGTCCAGATCCCTCTGCAGAGCCTTCCTACCCTCCAGCAGATCAACACTCCTGCCCAACTTGGTGTTGTCTGCAAACTTACTGAGGGTGCACTTGATCCCTTCATCCAGATCACTAATAAAGATATTAAACAGGACTGGCCCCAACACAGAGCCCTGGGGAACACCGCTTGTGACCGGCCGCCAACTGGAGTAAACTCCATTCACCACCACTCTTTGGGCCCAGCCATCCAGCCAGTTCTTTACCCAGCGAAGAGTACACCCGTCCAAGGCATGAGCAGCCAGTTTCTCCAGGAGAATGCTGTGGGAAACGGTGTCAAAGGCTTTACTGAAGTCTAGGTAGACAACATCCACAGCCTTTCCCTCATCCACTAAGCGGGTCACCTTGTCATAGAAGGAGATCAGGTTGGTCAAGCAGGACCTGCCTTTCCTGAACCCATGCTGGCTGGGCCTCATCACCTGGTTGTCCTGTATGTGCTGCATAATGGCCCTCAAGATGATCTGCTCCATAACCTTCCCTGGCACCAAGGTCAGGCTGACAGGCCTGTAGTTCCCCAGATCCTCCTTCTGGCCTTTCTTGTAGATGGGCATCACATTTGCTAACCTCCAGTGAACTGGGGAGGTTAGCCAGGACTGTTGATAAAGGATTGAAATTGGCTTGGTGAGCACTTCCATCAGCTCCTTCAGTACCCTTGGGTGGATCCCATCCAGCCCCATAGATTTGTGTGTGTCTAAGCAGTGTAGCAGGTCGCTAACCATTTTCCCTTGGATTATGGGGGCTTCATTCTGCTCCCCAGCCCTGTCTTCCAGCTCAGGGGGCTGGGTACCCCAAGAACAACTGGACTTACTCTTAAAGACTGAGTCAAACAAGGCATTAAGTACCTCAGCCTTTTCCTCATCCTTTGTCACTTTGTTTCCCCCTGCCTTTCCTCCCCGCTTTGTCACTTTGTTTCCCTCTTTCTTTCCCCAATAAAGGATGGAGATTCTCCTTAGCCCTCCTTTTGTTGTGAATGTATTTATAGAAACATTTTTTATTGTCTTTTATGGCAGTAGCCAGATTAAGTTGTAGCTGGGCTTTGGCCCTTCTAATTTTCTCCCTGCGTAACCTTACAACATCCTTGTAGTCCTCCTGAGTTGCCTGCCCCTTCTTCCGAAGGTCATAAACTGTCCTTTTTTTCCTGATTTCCAACCAAAGCTCTCTGGTCAGCCAGGCTGGTCTTCTTGCCCGCCAACTTGTCTTTCAGCAGATGGGGACAGCCTGCTCCTGTGCCTTTAAGATTTCCTTCTTGAAGAATGTCCAGCCTTCCTGGACTCCTTTGCCCTTCATGACTGCATCCCAAGGGAGTCTGTCAACCAGTCTCGTAAACAGGCCAAAGTCTGCCCTCCAGAAGTCCAAGGTAGCAGTTCTGCTGACCCCCCTCCTTACTTCTCCAGGAACTGAAAACTCTATCATTTCTTGATCACTGTGCCCAAGACAGCCTCCAACCATCATATCACCCACAAGTCCTTCTCCATTCACAAACAACAGGTCCAGCAGGCGCCTTTGCTAGTTGGCTCACTCACCAGCTGTGTCACATGCTCCAGGAACCTCCTAGAGTCTTTTCTTTCAGCTGTATTGTATTTCCAGCAGGCATCTGGTAAGTTGAAGGCCCCCATGAGAACAAGGGCTAGCGATTGTGAGACTTCTCCCAGCTGCTTATAGAATATTTCATCTGCCTCATCATCCTGGTTGGGTGGTCTATAACAGACTCCCACCATGATATCTGCCTTGTTGGCCTTCCCCCCTGATTCTTACCTGTAAACACTCGACCCTTTCATCACCATCATCAAGCTCTAGACAGTCAAAACACTCCCTAACCTATAGGGCTATCCCACCGCCTCTCCTTCCTTACCTATCCCTTCTGAAGTGTTTATAGCCATCCATTGTGGCACTCCAGTTGTGTCAGTCATCCCACTATGTTTCTGTGATTGATTGCAACTACATCGTAGTTTTCCAGCTGCACAATGGCTTCCAGCTCCTCCTGTTTGTTGCCTACGCTCTGTGCATTGGTGTAGATGCACTTCAGCTGGGCTATTGATCCTACCACCTTTACTGGGGAGGAGCCCTAATTCCTATTTGACTGTTCTCAGGTGCTTCCTTGGTTTCTAACGCATCAACAACCTTTACGTCTTTGCTGCCACATGGGTCCCCATCGCCTACCTCCACTGGGATGCCTAAGGTGCTGCACATATTAGTACAGGGACATTTCAAACGTGCTCCAGTTTACTCAGCACAGTGTGGAGCAGACCGAAGGACCTCACTAGCACACTGTCCCTCAAACACTGGCTTGCTGCCCCCAGGCTTATCTCTAGTGAGCCTGTTTTTATCCCTTGCCCCCTTCAAACCTAGTTTAAAACTCTTTCAATGAACCCTGCTAAATCAACGGTAGATACCATTGCTCTCTGGTCAAGCTGGCAGAGTTACAGAGCCCTTCCTGCACGCCCTTCCATGCAAACTCCCATGCAAACTGCTGCACCACGCTGTTTGCTTGCACTGTTCGTGGTGCTCCCCAGGGGTTTCTTTTATACATGTCGGGGCTTGGCCACGACTGTTCCTAGCACCACCCGGATCTTGTCAACCGCTGTCATGTAAGCTGTGGGCTCCTGGTGGGTTTCTCTGCTCCCCTGAGGTTTCCCAAGTTCAGGAAACCCTCTGTGCACCGCGCTAGAGCGCTCCGCTGCTGATCGTGCTGAGTTTTCATTTGCTTCTTTCATTTTGCTCCTTTCATTTGCTTCATTTGCTGTCAAAATACAAAGTTTCTTGTAATTCTTTCCATCTCTATCTAATCTCTTCTAGGGCTTCTCTGCTGAAAAATTGCAGCATTAAGAAAATTTGCATTTTCAATCAAGTATAGCCGATAGACAACAGTGTGCTGTGGGGCAGTTATAAATCAAATTTTTCAAGTAAATCATGGAAATGAAGTGTTGAAGATTATCAGCATGTAGCTGTTTAGAATTGACTTAAATGACTTCATCATAAAAGAATATCTAAGTAGTTCCAATAATTAAACTGAACCAAGTTCTCTGCTCCCACCTGTTAAGTAATGCCAAATGCAAACTGGTTTTCATTATATCTCCAAAATTGAAAGCACATTCTCCATAAAAATTTAATTGGTTTAACCTGGCTTTGCACTTATTCACAAGAAATAACTGTGTTGGCTGTAGGCCTGCAGCCGTGAAAACAGCGTGGTATTGAAAATCTTTACTTCTTTCAAGCTTCTCTTTTGATCATCAGCACTCTGGCTCCATTTATAACTGGAATCTGTGCTTTGAGAATGGAAAGAATGACCTTCCTGTTTAATTACATCCAAACTTTTCCCTTCTTTCTTTTTGTTGCTGTTTTGGTAAGCTGTTTCTGCTAGAAGGCACTGATGATTCTAGTTCCACCAAAATCCTTGGCAAGTAGATATTCATGGACTTTTAAAAGGCTGGTACTAAGGTACTGGTCAAAGCCTCCTTCCTCTGTGTTAATAACACAGCATTTCAACAGCATGGAAATGGCATACATCTTTAATGGTATACACTTAAAAGTAGGGGATAACACAAAATCAATGCAACTTTCAACCAGAATGAACACACAGAACATGATATACTCTGCCCATTTTTAAGTTTCACATTTGGATGATATAAAACCTGTTTTTCTGTTAGTTAAGAGAACCCACCACCAACTTTCCACTATGAACAATAAAATCAGCACTGCAGCATTTATGCTGTTATTTTCATCTTAAATCCAGTTTCTTTTATGCTGTATTTTCAGTTTGCTTTATGGGTTTTTTTTTCTATTAACAATGCAGTGTTGCATCATGAAAATTAGTTATTTTTAATTAAATACATTAGCCTGCAGTGCTTGTTAAAACTCTAATTCAGTCCAATAGTTAAATAGATGCTTAATTCCTGTGTATTTTTCAGGTCAGTCACAAATAAGGACAATTTCCTGAGTCATGGGTCACTCTTCTTTGGTACCTCGGAAGGTCAGGCTGTGCTATTTTACTTTACCTGGAATACTGGGCTTGAATGATCATCAGACTCTGCCTCCTGCTATTACAGGTACGCACAGTTTCTTATCCCTGCAACCTGCTCATCAGGATCTGTCTCAACACTGCTTTGTTCTTGTTATTGATGTTTACTGACCGTGATCCAGGCTTTCAGTGCTCCGAGAGCTGGAAACTTTCTACTGGTTTCTATCTAAATGTATTCATGCCCAGTTTGTTTGTCCTGCATTAATCTAGTTCTGCCCCTCTGGAATTGAAAACATGGAGGGAAGGAAGTAATTTTTACTAAAATCTTTCCTCCTTTTGTCATGACAGCTTGAGCAAGCCTTGTGTGCCCAGTTTCCTTTGGCACAGCAGCCCAGCCACATTACTGGCCTTTTCTTCACCATGCCCAGTTCTCCAGTGTGGGATCTCACTGGCTCAGAGTACAGCAGGTGAGGTTTCTCCAGGAATAAGGACACCAAGGTGCTGTGAGATACAGTCACATTTGTATTTCACTGTATATACTGGAAAAATCTCAT
This sequence comes from Ciconia boyciana, assembly GCF_034638445.1. Classification (NCBI taxonomy): domain Eukaryota; kingdom Metazoa; phylum Chordata; class Aves; order Ciconiiformes; family Ciconiidae; genus Ciconia; species Ciconia boyciana. Next base: position 8,291,181 of record NC_132935.1, read on the forward strand.
CTCATATGCCCTAGGAATACCTTTGTCTTTCTCACAGATGCAGCAGTGGTGACTCTAAGTCGCTCGTGATGGGCAAGTACCACCCTTCCTCTTCAGTTGTTCCAAGTTATTACTGCTCTGCATAAATTATTCCACTAGCTAATTGTCCTGACAACTAAATGTCACCAATCACTTCCAAATAGCATACTTAAATTTCCACGCTTACTGACATTATTTTAACACATTCTCTAAATATTGTTTATCGCCTTATCTGTCAGGTGTTTGTTCTCTACACTGTATGCTGTAAATTCATTTAGCTGTTTTTCTCATGTCACACCTTGAAATTCTTCTGTTGGACTTGCGGCCCTCGTCTGGCATTATTCCACTTTATCTCAGACTTTTGGATGCCAATATATATCCGGTTTCTGCATGTCAAAATATTTGCAAGGGTCAGCAGGAAATGTGCCATTGTACAGAATCTTATTCTCTAGGCAGAGTATCCATTAGGCAAAAGAAACAGAAGACATTTCTACTACTTCACTTAATATCCAAAAAAAAAGTCACTTCATGTTGTATGAACTCTTTGGGACAGCCTGTGGAGGCTACACAATTTAACAGAAGGTTTAGAAACCATTGTGTCATTTAAGTAAACTGTGGCTCCTCTGCAGTGCTCCAAGCTAATTTGTTGTTTTTCTGAAGCCAAACATTTTTATGTCTAAATATATATCCGTGAGGGAAATGTATACATTAATGCATACGTACGTATAAAATAAAAACAAGCAAATAGTAAACCAGCCACTATTAAGAATTAAGTTTTTAAAGACTATAAGAAAATACTGTGGAGGTAAAATAGGTGCTGTACTCACTCATGTCTCTGTGAAATATTGTACTCATACAAATCAATTATCCTTTTACAGATGTGATTTCATAAAGGGATAATTAGTTCATGTCTGGAATTGCATCAGCAAAACCAATCTATTTTAATTGTTTCTGTATCAGTGAACTGCAGCACATTTTTTTTTTTTCTAGCCACAAAACAAATTTAATCAACTCTGCCAAAGAAGAAGTCATTTGTCACTTGAAAGATGAAATTGTTTATTTTTACTGTCAGCCAAAAAAAATATTTGCCATACATCTGCATGCATACGATTTTGCGTCTATAAATGCACCTATTTTGGCCTTTTGTAAAAATCCACTTGCAGTGGAGAATCATGTAGGTGATTCTCCTTTTCTTCCATTACCTTTCACAGAAGTTGCTCTTGGGTATACAAGGACTGTGCATGGCAGAGGTCCTGTTGACTCATATTCAAAGGCTTCTTTAACCAGGTGAGATTTTTAGAAATCTCTGCCTGCAAGGTCTTTTTTGAAAGTCACATATGACACATGAACGATGAAACATTGCCTTTTGTTTTTCTCAGGAGGAATTTATTAAATGGACCAAACTAATACAAAGATGAGAAAGCTCAGTGGAAAAACAGCACATTTTGAGTGAAATTCAGTCAAAATGTGGTAAATATTTCCCCATATACATGAATATGGGAGGTGCATCCCAAAGACTTTGCTCCATCCCAGCAGAGTGGGTGGATGTGGATGTATAGACCCATACAGGACACACTTTGCAAACCTCAGGCTCCAAGGGCAGTGAATTTGCCTGGTCCTCTGCAGTCAGCAAGCATGAGCCAGTGCCCTACAACCAGCACCAGGAGCTGTGGGTCTGCCCCATCCACCCAGCATGTGCTGTCACTGAGGAGGGAGCAAAGCACATCACCAGTCCATGCATTGTAGTCTTCTCTGTGCCGTGACTTCTCTATTATGTGATGGACCAGGTGCTCTAATTCATGTGTGTAGAGTAGCCAGCCCTACTGGTGACTTTCTTAGCCATGTCATGAGGTTGGTGGCTAATGAGCCCTACCACAGACTTTTCCATCACCATTCCTGCCCTACCAGTGAAGTACCAGTTCTCCATCCATTTGCATACCAAGGCTGCCTCTGTAATTTCCAGCATAGTCCTGGGAACAGGAATGTGGCTTGATATGCTGGTAAATCCCTAGACTGTTCCCTGCCAAGAAATTGTCCTGTTCCAACTTGTGCAGTCCCCAGCAGTCCCTGGATACAATTCAACAGCTGGCATGGTCCAGGTATCATTCCCCAAAGTGGTTTGTGTGCAGCCCCCTTGTTTTGGGGACTACCATGGTTTACTAGCGTAGGTGTGGACTGATGTATACCACTTGACTTCAGGGTCCAGGAACTTTTATTCGTCATCGTAGGCAGCCAGCATGTCCCACCACGTCCTTTTCTCTGTGCCTGTCAGCTACCCTGTGGCACCTGCCATTTCAAATCTCAGCTACTGCAATAGACCCTTATTCTCTCTCAGTCCAAACCATTTTCAAAAGCCTCCTGCATGTCAAGATCATGTCTGTGCTCAGATGTGAGCTAATCCTATCACTCAGCAGCAGGCACAAAGCTCTCTACTCCTACTGAGGCTTATGCCACAAGGCGCAGTCTAATTGTAGAGCAACAGCTCTCACATCTCTCAGCCTGTCATTGATGTAGCTGCCAACCGAAACACTAACCACAATAATAAATAGTCAGAATTTTCCCTAGAATATGAACAGTAGGGATCTATTTCCTGGCGTATTTCTTTTCTAGTCCTTGGAATACAATAATCTGATAAAATTCTTATTAATATTCATAATAATATATTGTCACTGCTTGAGGAGACAATTGGAATAGCTGAAGTCTACCCACAGTATTTTGAATCATATCTTTTCTGATAAGACTTAGATCTCTGGAGTAGAGGGCAGAGATTTGCAGCATGACTCTCATGACTGTGCATTCATAGCTGGATAATTGGGAAAACAAGAGCAATTCAGACTCTGATTCACATTGGATTTACCTGCAGTGGCTGAAGAGGTTACCAGCCTGGACGATAAACTCTTCAGCTGTTGCTGCTAAATCAGAGGTGATTGTGAATTTGAGTCGTCACCCTGCACAGTTTACAGCTTGAAGTTTTAAAGTCAACTGAGATTGATAGTGGTTTACATTTACTGGCAATAGCGAAATCAGCACCACACCTAATCAGTAATCTGGCAGGAACATTTGGGGATGGCAGGCTTTTAAATCACCCTGGCCTGAAGTGCCAAATCTTGTGAAAAAGGTGGCTTTAAGGACAGGACTGTAATATCTGACTCTGAATTCACAAGCCCATGTTCATCAACCCTGTGGATTTCAGTGGACTAATGAAAAATAGCTGACCTGTGGTATCGTGATAAGTATTTTTCCTCTGCACAGTTTCTCTGCATATCTCTTGATCTCATCAGAGATCTTGTCAAATCAGATGACTGGAGTAGATTTATCGAAGTGGGTGAAAGAAAAAAAGAACTGGCTAATTAAAACCCAATTAGTTTGATGCCAGTTATATCTAAGACTTTAGAAGAAATTTTTAAGGAAAATGTAGACGTACAGAGAAATGAATTAACATGCTACAAGACTTTGTCAAAAACAGGTTCCCCAGAATAATCTGAAGTCTTCTTTGATAAGATATGAGATTCTCTAAATTAGTCAACAATGCATTTTTCTCTCGACATGTAAGAAATCATTACTTAAAAGGAATAAACTGGATATCAGCAAAGCACTGTGAACTGAGTAGGGAAGAAACGAAAAGAAAATTTACAGTAGGTTGTGATGAAGGTTAAATTATCACAGGGGAAAAAAGGTCTCTGGCTTTGGAAACTAATATTTAAAAGCATGCATTAACAACCTCTACAGAAAAAGCAGGGGTAAACTTAAGAAAATTGCTTATGAGAAAAATTAAGCAGCACTTTCATCTCAGAGCAGGCTAGGGACATAATTTAGGAAGAGTTAGATGACCATAGGGTGGAGGTGGCCTAAAATGTATCAGAATGAAATGCAAATCACACAGGCCTTGAGAACAGGAATTTTGGCTGCAGCGTGGGAGATCATGGTATAAAATAGAGACATACTTGACTATCCAGTCAAACGTACTTCCAAGATTAGGATTACCAGGCAAGATGCTTTTAATGGAGATAAGGAAATACAAGACTGTCATGAGACTTTATCCGGAATAGCATGGGGATTCTGTTTCCCATGCCTGAGAAAAGGAAATTTGAACTGAAACAGGTAGAGAAAAGGATAAACCAGCAGTTTATTTTATTGGAGGCAACCAAAAGAGCTTAATTTATTTCACATGGAAAAGTGATACCAGAATATATCCATGATAGGTGTGTGCTTCCATCCAGGGAATGCAGTTCCTGGTGGAGAAGACTGGTGGGTCCCCTTCAGTGCTGCATGCCTGGTAGGGAAACAGTTTCATGCCAAATTGGTTCAAAATAAAGCATTTCAAGCCATTCTGAAAAAGTATTTCAGTTGCGTAAAGGCCAAAATGTTTCATTGCCCTTTGAAAGTTCCTGAACAAGCATGTGGTATATGAAAACTATTAAACTGGGGGAGGTGAGGGAGATCAAATGGAGAGGTGGGATCTCAGCTCCTCGATCTCTCACTGCATGGGAATGCAGAGGGATGTGACTGCCTCAACTTACTTTGGTTGAAGGCTCTCTTGTACATTCTCTGGCCTGTGCCACCTCCTGCAGATTATCTCAGGCACAGCTTGAGTGCCAGCAGGCTCCAGGAAACCTTCCCAGGAGCAGTTTGCTGACACCTCCGTGACAGCATGGGCAGATCAGAGGAAGACCACGGTACTCTGCCCCAGCTTGTGTGGTGTCTGCACTCTGCTGCAATGCGCTGAACTAACACTGAGTGGTAGTAAAACTCATGGGCTATGGAGACCAGACCCAGGCTTGCGAGGGAAGGATGAAGTTTCCTATCAGAGTTTGACGTGCAAGAAGGAATTTAATAAAAATATCGATGCTAGTATGTCATTCAAGCTCTGTGAAGAACCTCAAGGCTTGTTTATCCATTGGTTAAACAGATGTAACAGACCTTACCTGCTTCAAAGAGGATTCATAAGAGACGGCAATCAATAAATACTTGTGAAGACCTTTGATGCTTGAAAATGAAAAATGCTATTTTCACTAGACTTATACAACAATCCAATTACTGTTTTGGAGGACCAGAGGGAGAAGAGCAAACAGATTTGATCAAGACTGAGGTTCTTTGCCATGATTACACTGAGACCTAAATATAAAAAATAATAACAGTAGGCTAAGAAAGAACTGATTCAAATAATTATCTTCCAAACTTAGAATAAGTACAAGATCTAGAAATGTAAAAAAAAAAATTGAAGAAGATAGGCCAGGGACCTTCTGTCAGATCAGCTGTTTCTGTGTCAGGACTAATGGAAGCAGTGTATCAGGTTAGGACGACACAGTCACAAAACTAATGAAAATATAGGGGGATGATAAATGTGTTTTGATACCATCCTAAGACCCAGGTGTCCCTGAAGAGCTTACTGCAGAATTAAGTACAGGACACAATTCAATTCCATGTAATTGCAGTGAAGGCAAGATTGAAGTCACCTACATTAAGACTGAATTTAGACTAATGTATGTTCTGCAGAATTTGGATACCAACAGCTCAGACCACTACTTCAAAACAGCAATTCTCTTGAAATTCTCCTTATTGTCCATTGTCTACATGTCTCTTTGGTCAGCCCCAAAGTTCCCTATCCATACAAACATTGCACATCTCTGCTGTCACCCATTCAGGTCAGGTTGGTGCCCATGTCACCTTCAAGATCCCTTGACATTCAGATTTGGGACTAGTACCTAATTCCATCCAAGAGGCTGGAGAGCTTCTGGCTCGTGGTGCTATACTTGCAGGAGCCCTCTGCCATGCATACATCTGTAAGGCTGACAGACCGCAGATGTTCAAACCCACGACAGTGAAGAAGTCAGTACTTAAAAAGCAGGAATTTAACCTTCCCTGATGTGAGGGGTTTCGAGTCTCTGTCTCTCATGTCCCCAACCATCATGCTCCAAGGACATGCACTCCATCCCTCTGGATGCACAACTAGGCGTTCAAGATTTGTGAGACCAGGAGAAGAACAGAGAAACCACAACCTGACTCTACTCTGAGAAAAGTTTCTGTCTGGGCTAATAAACCTTGTTGAAGGAGAGAGCAAAGATAGTTTTCGCTTGGTCCTGAGCGCTACTGTAGTAACTGTTTAGCGGTTGGAAAATTTCTGCATTGTGCACCTGTGTGTGAAAAGGACCTGCCAGACTGACCTTTCTTGTTATTAAAGTTTGCTTCCATTATGCAGACTTGTTTAAAAATGCCTCTCTCCATGCATTTGTTATGTGCTTTTCCATCTGTCTCCTAGAAAAGGAAAAAATGTCATTTGAATATAATGGAAAACCTAGTCCCATGATTAAATGCAATGAAGAAACCATTGAATACAATGATTTTCTAGCAGGAGACTCATACATCTTTAAATCAATAGAGTTGCATTTGCTTGCTGTGATGAGCCAACAGCCCATCTATGGCTGGCAGAGGCTGGATCAGCTGGCTGGCTGCAGGACTCCTGAAGCATGTATTATAAAAACATCAAAAAGAGCAAAGCTGTCCTGTCAACTATTTTGAGAATAAATCCTGTGCTGGGCCGTACATGAAGAATGCACCACAATCGATCTCCTACCAAACATCTCAGCCTGTCTCTTATATCTCTTTTGTGCATGTGTAGTCTCACCACGGCCCTGAATCTGGCCCTAATTCTGCCCTCTGGCCTGCCCCATCTCTTGGCTTCGTCACTGTAGCAACATCATCTGTCTGCCTCTTTGTCATAACGTGGGCATCTTCCCTTTCCCCTCTCCTGCCCATTCAAAACACTGCTGCTCATGACATCCTTTATGTCTTCCAATTGCTTATGCTATTCGCTGGCTTACAGTATATCCAGGAGAAACTCGTTGAAAATATTTCACAGCCTACATTTTTTGTCCTCTTTTCCTCACCTTCCTCATCTTCCTGTCGTCCGTCAGGCCTTGACATCAGCTCGTTTGCTTGCTTTGTGCTTTCAAGCAAGCTCCTCTGTGCCTTCTCTGAAGTTTCCCTTTGCATTAGGCAGGAAAACCCCACAGACAGCTCTGAAACTACTCTGCTATGATTCCTCTTTGAAATTCCTCCCTAAAACACCTGTTTGCTGTGTGAGCAGGGCTTAGGTCCTTCCTCTCCCGAAACCACTGGCCTTACCACTTTGACCAACAGCGTGTGCTGGTTTCCTTGTATTTTCCTTGCCTGCCTGTTGCCTCTCACCTTACATTTACCCCATGAGCTCTGCAAGGCAGAGAGCTCCCCTTTGCCCTGTTTGCAGAGTTTAACTCCAGGAGGAGGACTGGTACAGAGGTATTGTCCAACGAAATTAATACCCTACGGGCAACCGTGTGCTCTTTTTGTTAAGGCAGGATCCATTTTCTTCCGTTGCCTCTCCATGTTATTTGTCATGCTCACCCCTATGAACAGAATACTGTCATTATTACTATATGGCATGTACTCTTCCTTACCCTAACCCCTAAAAGAGGCCTACATTTTTACAACAGCTCTCTTAGACTCCCGGCTCTCCAGGCTTGACGCTTCTTTTTCTGTGTGTATTTTATTTTTAAGCCCAGAAAGGATCCCTGTTAGCCTGACCTTTGCGGCAACCCGTGCCACGATGGCAATATTCTACCCTGCTATGCTGAATGTCATCAATGCCACTGCGCTGTTGGGAAACACACTCAGATTGGTCTGAAAAGCCCAGAGAGAGAGTTATCAACTATTTCTCCTGGCCCCTGCAGAAATTTCTGCAGCTGTTGTTTTAAAAAAAAATTTCCAGGCTGGATTTTTAAGTTTCAGATTTCAGCCCTCTTGTGTCTTCATTAGGCACATGAAAGAACTCCTTAAAACCCAATATATTCTACAACTGTAGTCTGATCACTACTACAGTCTGATCACTTTTCAGCTATATCCTGTACCTTCAAGAGTATAATGAATACTTTAATGCAAATAATAACTAATAATGATGATAGAATCCATTATTCACAGAAGAGACAAAACACACAAAGTGCAAAACATATAGAATCAAAAGTGGAGGCTTGAACACAACCCAAGATATTTCATAAGCTGAAGAATGAAGGCTTGAGAATAGCCCAAGACATTTCATAGGCTGGGACATAATTGCTCTTGATTTCTTTATATTGGCTTTTTATCTCAAAGAAGCCAGATGACGAATTGCCAAGTGATTTATCATAAGCTGTTAGTATGTGTTTGCCCTCCCTTCCTCCTCCTCCTCATGCCCTCCTCCTTTGCCTTTGGATTATTTCCTTTTGATATTTGTAAGTTTACACAATTTGGAGAGGCCAAAAAATGCAGAGCACAAGCCTTTTACACTCTGCAGCCAGCTGGCCTCCTTCTTACTATTTATACGCTGCAGTTGCACTCGGGGAACTCAGTAATCTTTGGTGTTAGACAAACCCATTTAAGAAGGTGCTCCTGCCCTAAAAGGTTTGCACTGAATAGATGAAGCATCTAAGAGAAAGAGGGTAAATGACTCGTCCCAAGTCAGCGGACAGGCAAAGAGCAGGCCTGGGAAGGAATTTGTATCTCAGTGATGCCTTAGTCACTGCTTTTCCCATAAGCTAGTGTCCTTTTTTTAGGACAAAGAATATTGTGGCTGAAAAATTGGGTGTTCGTCTAACCCTTCAATGGCCAGCCAGTCTGTAAAGAACCACTGGGGTGGTCTAATGGAGCTTTATAATCTTTCAACGTACCTGTATCCCTGGATAGCACAACTGCATTTTTAAGCTGATGGTCAGATCTAGGTTTCCTGGGAAAAACAAGGGACAGATTTCAGCGCCCCTTCTTCCTCCCACCCCAATAGACACCATTGCTATTCCTCCATCACAACACTCAAACCTTGAGCACTGTGGATGTTGGGGCCCTGGCACTCCCCACCCTTTGATCCTGATTGCTATTTGTGGGCAGCTGGAGACAGGTTGCAATGCTGGCAGCATCAGGGTATACAGTTTTCATCCTCCCTGTGATAGGAACGGAGGTGAGGAGTTCAGCACTCTCCCTTACCTCCACTGACATCAGTGCTGTGTCAGCCCTGATGGTATTAGCACAATCTTTTAAAAGCAGTTCATCTTATTACC